>NC_134406.1:57858617-58174867 GCF_038048845.1 Mixophyes fleayi
AGTCTGTGAGCTACATTATGTATGAGGGGCCCATGAGATTATTTATGAAAGAGAAGATTTTTTGTACTTACGTTAAATCTCTTTCTCCAAGTCCATCTGCGGGACACTGCTACCACGGGGTGTATGAGGGCGTATGGAGTTGGCACTTAAATAGTTAACTAAGTTTGATGCTGACTCCTCCCCTCTGCAAACCCACAGACCTCAGTAGTACCAATGTTCCAAGAAAAGGGCACAACAACACAACTAACTGTAGAACAGCAAAAGGGAGGGAATGCAGTGTCTCCAGATGGAATGGAGAAAGAGATTTAACGTAAGTACAAAAACCTGCTTTTCTCCTTCATCCACTCTGGGGTACACTGCTACCATGGGGGACCTTTCTAAAGTAGCCCCTAAGAGAGGGAATGCTCTAGTTTACCAGCCCGCAAATCACTGCGGCCGAAACTGGCATTTGCAGACGCAAACATTTTGAACTGGCAAAACCTCATAAAAGGTATGAACTGAGGACCAAGTCGCCGCCCTACTCAGCTGCTCTGCAGATGCTCCATGGCGAGCAGTCCAGGAAGCTCCCAACGCATGGGTAGAGTGCACCGAATTCTACACATATAGGCAAGCTTAATCATAGACCTAATCCGACAAGCAATGGTCTGCTTGGTTGCCGGCCAACTTCTCCTATGAGACTCTTAAAGAGCAAAAAGAGAGTCAGTCCTGCGACCAGCAGAAGTCCTGTCCACATAAACCCGTAAAACCTGGACCACGTCCAGACTAAATGAGGAAGAAGGCCCAGAAGGAGTAATCCCTTCTCCAAAGGCCGGAACCACTATCTCCTGATTTATATGAAAACCAGGGACCACCCTAGGCAAGAAAGTAGGTACAGTCCTATGAACTGCCATATCCTCTTGGAACAACAGACAAGGAACCCTACAGGACAAGGCTATAAGCTCCGATACCAGTTGAGTAAATGCAATGACCAGCAAAATCACCACCTTCCATGTCAAGAAATGCAGATCAGTCAACTTCAGGGGTTCGAATGGAGGCCGCTGAAGAACCACAATATCCAGGATAAAATCCCACGGGGCCAACGGAGGAGCGTGGGGAGGCTGTACATGAATCACCCCCTGAAGGAAAGTACGACTTTCAGGGAGGAAAGCCAACAGGTGCTGAGAGAGAATAGAAAGCACGGGCACCTGAACCATCAAATAACTCAGTCTTGGCTCCTTCTCTAAACCATCCTGAAGAAAGGCCAGAAACCGGCTAATCTGAAAGATGCAGGGTTATGACACTTCTTCTCACACCATTATACATAGATCCTTCACACGCTGTGATAGATCTTAGCTGATACCAGCTTCCAAGGCTTCATGAGGGTCTCCACTACCCTGGAAGAGAACCCCCTCGACCGCCAGAGGTTGGCCATTAATGCCAGCCGCTGTAAGTCCGGATGGCATCATGGTCCTTGACTAAGAAAATCAGGCCTGAAAGGAAGAGCCCAACCTGGTCATTTTACAAGAAGCAAGATGTTGGTGAATCAGAGCTGCCTAGGTCAATTCAGTGCCACCAGAATGACCGGAAGACCTTCCAACCATACTCGCTGGGATCATCGGAATTGGTGGAGAGAGATATCCTAAACGGGAGCCCCACCTCATGGACATTACATTCACTGCCACAGCCAGAGAGAATCTTTTGTTCTTGCACAGAATCTTGGAACCTGGTGATTGTGTCTGAATGCCATCAGATCCAGATCTGACAGGCCCCATTTCTGGACTAACTCCTGAAACACCTGAGGATGCAGTTCCCATTCTCCCATAAGAATTGCATGGCTGCTGAGATAATCCGCTTCCCAGTTGTCCACTATGGGAATAAACACTGCCAAAATGTCTCTGCTCACAAGAAGACCTGTTCCCCTACTTGCATTGCTCCTGCGTTTCTTGTTGCTCCTTGGCGATTTACATATGCCACTACAGTGTCATTCACGGATTAATGGAGGACTGGTTTTCTTTGAAGGAGGTACTGAGCTCCCCGGAGGGCTAACAGCATGGTTCTTAGCATGAGAACATCTATTGGCCGAAGCGCCACGCTATCTGTTCAAAGACCCTGGTGACGAAGCTGGAGAACAACTGGTCCTCAGCCCTTCAGACTGGCATCTGTGGTCCCAGAATCCAAGACCACGGAACAAAAGATCGGCCCATCATCAAACGTTCTTGAACTAGCTACCATTTCAGATGTTGACGAGTCTCACTGGAGATTCTGATCCATTGGATCTCCAGATGAAAAAGGGGAGCCTGACCATTGTCTTAGTAGATTCTACTGGAACGTACGAGAGTGGAAACAACCGTATGGGAAGGTTTTGAACGTTGATGCCATCAACTCTAGAATCCTCATGTCCAAGTGCATGGAAGGACATGGGTGACTCAGGATTGACCTTACAGAGAGTTGAAGAGATCTGTAGAGAAGGTTCCGGAGAAAGATCTTCTGAAGGAGTGGTGTACATTATTAATCCTAGAAACCTCATCCTCTGTGAGGGCATCGACTGGGATCTGGAATAAATGATTATTGAAACCGCGTTGCTCCAGAATTTGAATAGATAGGGTCACATCCCGATAGAGAAAAGGACCAGATGAGGCTTTGATGAAAAAATAGTCCAAATACAGAATTATGTTCACTCCCAAGGCACGTGAACATGCTGCCATTACTGCCATAATCTTTGGCCTTTCCACAACCAAGAGAGTCTTCACAAAAAGGAACGCCCTGAATTGATAATGGGAGCTTCCTACTGTAAATACAAAGGAAGAATTGATGACCGTCCCAAACGGGAACCTGCAAATAGCAGTCCAGAATGTCTATCGATGCCAGAAATTCCTGGAGTTCCAATCCGTTGATAACTAAGTGGACTGATCCCATCTGAAACTTGTCTACTCGTAGCTGTTGGTTTAGCTCCTTGAGTTGTAGAATTGATCGAAACGAACCGTCCTGTATGGGCACCAGGAACAGGTTGAATAAAACCCCCAGTGTTTCCGAAACTCTGGACATGATCCCCAAGATCCAAATATCTCAGATGGACACCGCCCACTGACATTTGAATAATTGTAGGCTACCCCCTATTCCCGCAGTCATGAGGAGAGGAAGGTTCCGTCACACGGATGATTTTATTGAGATCTTGGGATTTGGACGTCTTTTGGAGTAAGCACCTATACCCGTTTGCAACTGTCCTCATGTTGCAAGGGGTCTACCTCTATTGGCGGGCTGAACTTTATAGCCCGTGTTCCCACTGAAGGATTTCCAAATAGACCCAAAACACGGAGTTCGTGTTTTAGGGACTTTTACTTCTGGTTGCTTGGCTAATCATACTTTCCAGTTCCGGACCAAACAGAGAAAAAGTTTCAGTTAAGTGCATAAATATAGCATTATGTGTTTATATAAATACACATACATATCTCCTAACTCTACAGGGATAAACCCAGAGTTTTACTCCCCAACACAATCTTGTGTTAATATACATAACAGAATAATCCTCACAATATAAGAATCTCAACAATTAGTTGATAACAATATGAAGGAATTAGTAAAAGTATGTAAATATTGTACAGATATCTATTTGTACAGATATGTGCAAGACAAAACTGATGTAAGGTACTCGTCCCTCCACAACAATGTCTAGGGCAGAGTACCCACAGCTAGACAGCAGATAGACACAGTATACTGCTGATCAGTAGCAGCAGATAGAGAGCAGCCTGTCAGTTAGACAGACACAGTATACTGCTGATCTGTAGCAGCAGATAGAGAGCAATCTGTCAGTCAGACACAGTATACTACTGATCAGTAGCAGTGTCTGTGAGGTAAAACTGCTTAGTAGTTTCTTCTACCGTCTTCTGTCCAGTTCTGTGAATTGGCTCCAATGAACATACCAATGTGTGAAGGGGGAGCAGTCCTATATGAAAATTACTCCTCAGTTTTTAACCAATGTATGTGTTTTTTTTAAAAAGAAACAGACAAGCCATTAACAATCACACCTCAGAGATAATTGAGATAGTATAATCACTTTTGTTTTGACCTTGGCTATTGCCTCAATACAGCATGGAAATTAATCTCTGGATAATAAAATGAATGTCTCATAATAATTTAACTGAACACTCATGTAAAATACTGTCTCTATGAACTTTACAGCCTTCTATAATAAAACTCTATACTGTAGTTAGACATATATAGACAGTCTTCTCTCTATTACAACAAGGAATCTCATTAACTAGTTATTCCCCAGTGGGGAACTTATCTGCTGAGGACAGTTTCACACTGTGCAGGCTGATTCTTTTATATATTCTTTCTTGGGTTTTTTTAATCAACAAAAATGAAACTAAAATTCATTTAAAAACTAAATAAACCAGTATAA
This sequence comes from Mixophyes fleayi, assembly GCF_038048845.1. NCBI lineage: Eukaryota > Metazoa > Chordata > Amphibia > Anura > Limnodynastidae > Mixophyes > Mixophyes fleayi. Next base: position 57,862,999 of record NC_134406.1, read on the forward strand.
AACATAACACTAATCCACTCCTAACCTAACTGACATGTTAGTAACACAGAAAAAAAATAAAAATCTAATCTAGCAGCAAGTACTGCAGAGCAGTACCTAAACAGCCCAACTACTTGGCACTTAAACAAAACTGGGGTCTATGGGGTTGCAGAGGGGAGGAGTCAGCAGCAAACTTAGTTGTTAACTCTTTAAGTGCCAAATCCATGCACCCTCATACAACTCCGTGGTAGCAGTGTCCCCCAGAGTAGATGAAGGAGAAATTTTATACTTAACCCAGTAGTAACCAAAGAGGTTTACACCAGAGCTTTGCAACCTGTGAGCTGGGACTCCAAATAGGGTTCCAAAACCTGTTTTTGGTGCACTCCGATTGTCGGATATGAATCTTTTGGAAGCTGCGTTTTTTAGGTCCCATTAAGTGTGGCTCTTTGCCTAATTAGTGCAATTTTAAAAAAAACATCTCCACAACAGCTGAACCGCTTCCTTGATTATAGAGTTAAAAAACATTAAAGTACGTGTACTTCCCACAAGATGTGTCCCAGTATAGGGTCCAGTAAAAGGCATAACTTCTTACTGACAATGCTTTTTTCCTCCATTTTTCACACAAGTGGAAATCCCTTTAACCTTGTAGGGTTACACAGGACCACGAGTGAGAGCACAGGAGATGGAGATCAGTGCTATTTCAGGTGTGCTATCGGTGGTGACTTATCTGTGTGGCATTCACAATTTTTGGAGTCCGTTTCCTTTTTTTTTTTTTTTAAATGCAATTTAAAGAGGCTACACACCCAAAATGTATATTTTAATGTGAATTGTGTGGGGGTAGCTGTTAAAAAACAAAATAAACAAAAACAAAAACTCTTCTTCTCTTCCATGCGCCTGTCCGCTCATTTTCAGCTTGGTCAGCCTGTCAGGTACAGCACCTGTGCCCCCAGGTCACTTTGTGCAGCGTCTAGAAATTGCTCAACAATGCCAACAGCATGCCTAACAAAAGCAGGGATAAAATGCTGCCTGGGGCAGGGATCTTTCCTTGCCTCAAAGCTGGTATGATCTCCTAGCAATGCAAATATATGGTCATTATAAACAAGCGATGAAGTGGAGTATTAAGATAATCTGTAACCCATACTTGCCGACTCTCCCGGAATGTCCGGGAGACTCCCGAAATCCGGGTCGGTCTCCGGAAGAGCAGGCAAGTCTCCCGCATCCCGCAATTCCCTGGCCAAAATAGTGCGATTCACGGTGAGTCACGTCATTTTGGCCCCGTCCCCCTCCAACAGTTGTTTTAACATTTGCTTATTTTAGAAAGGATCAAGCATATATCTGAAATAAAAAACGGTGCCCAAAATCGGTACTCCCAGCTAGTGTCAGGACCTTGATTAATAGGCACAAAGGACAGTGTTAGATACTATGGCTGTGATCACAGGATAGGAGGGTGACTATTTACTTACTACATCTTACCCTTCTAAATGAGGGATGAGCAGATAGGGACAAAGGGAAGGTAAAAAAAAATACACATGACCTGTGCCCACTCCGGCCACTTAAGCCTAGCCTAATTGCACTCTAGACAACTTTAACTTCCAAAGGGGAGGTCAGCTGGCAAGTATGGGAGGTGGGGGGCATGGTGATGTCATTCTGCAGCAGGGGCAGGGCTTACTGACATGGAAGAGTGTCTGGGTGTGCAGGAAATTCGGGAGCTTCCAAGCTATCCAGGAGAGTAGAGAAGTAGGCCCAACTGCACTGGATTTGTGTGACCGGTCTCCAAAAGATCCAAAATATGTCAGAGAACAGACACAAATTCTTCCGATTTCTCATATACAGATATATACAGAGTTTAATCATAAAATTACATCTAGTATATATACTGTATATATTCCCCTGTACTAGGCACAATTAAGCAGAGAAAAAATGTAGGCTATTGTTGCTTTTGAAAAGGGCTCTCATATTTTATTATGTTCCTTTTGTATTATTGAAATATAATATTGTTGTCATAGGACTTTACCTAGTTTCTATGGTGGTCTTAGTAAGCTTGCTTGTTGAGGTCACCAATTTGTACAGTCCCATAATTTGCTTTCTTATCCCTTTATCTCCACCCAAGGATCTCCTTTCATTCTAATTGAAGGATGACAATCCTTTGACAATACAATTGCTCTACGGTCTGGTGTAATGGCAATGGATACGTTATTGGGTTGCGCTTTAACATAATTGCGGGCCCTGCCATGTCCTGAAGAGCCCCAAAATATGTCAGAGCAGAAAAAGAGTTGAGAGACAACCTACGTTAGCTCATAGCTTGCACCACAGGATGGCAAAACACAATGTCTATTATAGATCCTCACCTGTGTCAGGCAAAATTAAGGAAAGAATATGTTAGGACAGTGCCTCTATAACCATTGGTCTTTAACAATAGCTCTGTTCATTATAGACATGCATGGGTGAACCTTTGGTGGCTTATATATGAGTAAATTATGGTCCTGAAGCCATGTTCTCCTCCGCAAGCAATAAAAAAATAAATGATTTAATTCTGATCGCTAAATGCAGCAGTAAACTAAACTTCTAAATATTTCAACAGTTCTTATTATTTAAATTTTTACATAAAGCAACAGTACATAGGTTGGTTTGATTGTCTATTCAGCGGAGGTGATGATAAAATAGATACATACAACAAAACAAATATTACTAAATCTTCTATAATCCAAAAATGTTTTACTGTAACCTCCAATGACAGACTATAAATATATCAGGGGTGACAGCCCCTACATTGTATGCAGCACAGCAAGTCAGACCAAGGGTGGTACCCAGAACTAGTTTTATATACACTCCGCATTCATTATACAAGACATGTTTACCAGTACTTGGTTGGTATGGATATGGAAAGTGACACAGATTGACACGATTTCACATAGTCTCGAGGGCAATGAAACTATTTTTACTGTTATTAGACACCTGCGACTATTTGCAATGAATAGACCCCCCCACCACCAAAAAAAAGAAAACAAACAACGCTATACTTCTATGAGCTATACCATTATTTAAACATTTTTATTTTCTAACAGTATGCATAGTGGTGACAAGAACACTAAATTGGGGTTGGCCTTTGTTGTTCCAGTATCTAATATAGAAAATATGATGAAAAAAGTATGTATAATGAAAAAAAGCCTATCATATGTAATCACTATATGTGAGTAGGTAATGGGCAGTAGTATAAGATGTCCTAGTACAGTATGAAGTGAAACACGATGGTAAGGAGTAACTAACTTGCAGGCATCTCTAAAATAACACACAAAAAGATAGGGACATCCATAATTCTTAGTGTCGATCAATAAAATGTCAGCCCCATTTTAGTATTCCATTTTTGGCAGTAGTATGAGCACCAACCTCTTAATTTATTGTCCTTATTGAGGGGTGATTATGATGTAGGTTTTATTGCCTTTAGTAGTACAAGTACTCTCTCTGAATAGAATGTCTGTGTTCTGTGGCACACATAGGACACATGGTAGAGATGCCAATTTCAGCTCAAATAAAAGATTAATAATCTTCCGTCTATAATAAATTCTTTATTAAACACTCTGCAGCAATCAGTACCAGCATACTGACCTGGCGACTCCCCAACTTTGAGGAGCAACTGCTTGTACTACGAGATGGAGAGAGCAGCTTCTGGGACACCCCCAAGTTTCTTTCTTCACCCATTGTTAATAATCAGTTCTCGTCTCAGGAAACGTAACAGAGACTCCCACGATATTTGTTAAAGATAGGCTGGGGAACACCAGATAAACACATTTGCTCATTCATCTTCTGTGTGGTGTGCATACATTCCCTTAGCACCTAGTGAGATAACAGGAACAAATAAAACAAGTCAAAATCACACATGAAGCTTTTGTTTAATTTGTACCAGTTGATAAATTATCACTTTAAACACAGTAAGCGCCATCCATAAACGGTACGGGAACACTTTCATCGCATATGAAAATAAATTCAGGATAATGGAATGTTGTTGACTTAGGAAGTTGGGGTGGATAAAAAAAAAATCCACTTTTTGTTGTCCATTAACAATTGTATAATAACTTTTCTGCGTTTTGTAACTGGAAAAGTGTTCATGATGATCTCTACTCGTATACAGATATATATCTGCAGAAGGATCAGGTCCATCAGATTTAAAAGCCTGTGAATATGTTTATCCGCTTAACTTATAGAGAAATTACTCAGGCGTGAGGAATCATTTTTAGGCATCCTGACATTACATTATACTAGTATAAAAACCACTAATTACACAAACACACACACACACACACACACACACACACTGTTGTATACAGAAGTATCTTGTTCACAAGCTGATTTTTTCTGTGTGGCATAGATGCAAAGTCCTTTCTCTAACAGTAGCACAATCACTGAGTTTTCAACTAGGCTGGGTACACACTACAGAATTTTCTGACCAATGTAATACAACAATTGTTTCAACGATTGAAAAAAAAATAAAAATGAAAATAATAAAATAAAAAGTCCTGACCAGCATGCCAACCCATGAGTGCACACTGAGTACACACTGAACATGTTTTAAAAGATTTAACCTCAGGTCTGTGCTCTTCAACTGTCATAATCGTCGGCTGAAAATATCATGACTCTGTAGACTGTATGGAGATCCTGATCGTGAGTGCATACATACCGCAGGATTAGAAAGAGATTTATAGTTCTGCTGAACAATCAAATGAAACGACAATCAGTATTTTGGAACGACTATCGTTCATCATTTAAGTATACACACTAATGCGATAATGGCCCGAACAGTCTATTATCGTGTGATTGACCCAATAGTCGGCTGAAAAACCTGTAATGTGTACCCCAGTCTTTGAAAACAATCTTAAATACAAAACCGAACTTTTGAAGATTTTCACAATGCTCTAACCAGCATACTGCAAAATGTGCAACACTGTTTCTTATGGAGCTGTGTGCAGTAACATTGCTATTTAAGTTTTACATGCTCATGTGCCATTACATACTTTTACAATATTCTAAAATATTTTTTATGGACACTTTGCTGCTGAGTCAAGGCATGAGCACAGTTTGTGCGATACTGTCTCAGTGGATTTTGAAGCACTACAGTCCCCAAGCTTTTAAGCTTATTGAATGTACTAATTCTGTATTTTTATGCATTTGAAATATCCCTCTTCAACAAATACTGACTTCTGGGGGAGAGAGGGAAAGGGAGAGAGAGGGGGAGAGAGGGGGAGAGAGGGGGAGGGAGGGGGAGGGAGGGGGAGGGAGGGGGAGGGAGGGGGAGGGGGAGAGAGAGGGGGAGAGAGAGGGGGAGAGAGAGGGGGAGAGAGAGGGGGAGGGAGAGGGGGAGGGAGAGGGGGGATAGTTGGTGAGAATTTCATATAAGCAGCACAAAGAGTTGAATATATAGATGGAAAATTGGGAATTAAGTCATACTTGCCAACTCTCCCGGAATGTTCGGGAGACTCCCGAAATTCGGGAGACTCCCGAAATTCGGGTCAGTCTCACGGACTCCCGGGAAAACAGGCAAATCTCCCGTATCCCACTACTGGCGTCTCAAAAGGACGCGATTAGCTTTGACTCACGTCATTTTGGCCCCGCGACAAAACAGCATTTCCGCAGTGTGGGGCAGGGCCAAAATGACGCGTTTTGGGCGTGTCCTGCCCCCTCCTGCCCTCCAGTCACGCCCCTCTCCTGGAAAGAAGTTGCCCAAAGTAGGTAAGAATGAATTAAGTAAGTCAGTCTTCCTTCTAGTAGTAATTCTAGCAGCGGTGTATTGTAATACACTTACAAGAATGGAAAACAGAAAAGTCAGACATGACAGGAGATTTAATCAAGTACATGTAACACCTAGCTATCTTGAGTTTTGGCTAGGCCTGCTTTTTAACTTAACATGATGAACAGAAGCAACAGGTCAAATAATTAATGGATATAGCCTACACATACTGTAATACACACACACATAGTGGACACTTTATCAGGTACACCTACTCTGGAAGGCAAATATCTAATCATCCAAATATGTAGCAGCCAAAAACAATCATGAATACATGCAGACATTGTCCAGAAGTTCAGACCAAACACCACAATGTGGGAAGAAATGTGATCTAAGTGACTGAATATGGAATGACTAATGACAGAGTGGTTTAAATATCTCAGAAATCGCTACTTTTAAATTTTCACACACAACCGTCTCTAGTACTTACAGAAAGTAATGCACAAAATAAGAACAGCCAGTGAGAGGCAGTTCTGTACGTGAACTCTCATTTACAAGGAGTTAGGTGAATGGCCAGACTGGTTCAAGCTGACAGGAAGGCAACACTAACCCACATAACTATGCGTTACAGTGGTATGCAGAAGAGCATCTCTGAATGCACAGCATATTGGGATTGGCTACAGCAACATAATCAATCATCAGATATTTATATAGCGCCACTAATTCTACAGCGCTGTACAGAGAACTCATTCACATCAGTCACCATTGAGCTTACAGTCTAAATTCCCTAACATAGACACACACGGGTCAATTTTGATAGCAGCCAATTAACCTACCAGTATGTTTTTGGAATACAAATACTGGTGCTGGCAGGTTTGGTGTAATTCTGCAGTCATATTCTACTGTGTTATATAGGTAACACACAAAGAGGAGAGCTCCATTGCTAATTCTCATTGCTGAAAAATACAAATACTAGGCCTGGTAGGCTTTTCTTCTGACTTTGCAGTCAAATTGTACGGCGTTATCAAAATGGATTCAGAGCAGTACACAGAAGAGCAGGAGCACCAAGCAGCTGCTGGCACCAGTCATGATGATAGTAATCCCTCTATGTCATCTGGTAAAGCCTATGTAAAAGTGCATAGTGTTTTTAAGTCAGGGAAACAAAAATGTAAAACATAAAAACACCTTTTACCTTGGTCAAGAAAAAAAGAGCTGTAATCCATGCAAAGTTATCTGCAGAAAAAAAATAAAATTGCCAACATGCCATTCTACACAGGCAGTGGCAAAGAAAGAATGAGGCCTTCACCTTTCTCTATGAGTGAAAGTTCTGCAACGGTCACTGAGGCATCTTCTTGTAAGGTCAGTTGTGACCAAGCAAGACCTTGTCATTCGGACTCCAAGGGCTAGATTTACTAAGCTGCGGGTTTGAAAAAGTGGGGATGTTGCCTATTGCAACCAATCAGATTCTAGCTTTCATTTATTTAGTGCCTTCTACAAAATGACAGCTAGAATCTGATTGGTTGCTATAGGCAACATCCCCACTTTTTCAATCCCGCAGCTTAGTAAATCTAGCCCCAAAAGTGGTGCCCAAATACTTTTATGTGTAAAAGCCGAGCTGGAAGAAAACAGTAAGGCATTAGAGGAAACGTATGTTCAGATTCAGAAATGACACAAATCCCTGAGGAGAGTCTATCCACGAGTGCTATGTGTAATCGTGACCTTTCTGATGGTGTACCCATAAAGAAGGCCCCTTTCAGCATTTCTGCAGATGTGTGCATGAACAGCTCGAGTGTAGCCGGTGATACACCAATTGAGGATGCCACTTTGGAATTGCAGCAGGATGAGGGGGATATTTCTGTAGTCGACGAGGGCGCTAATGAGGATGTTGAGCATCTCTAATATATAGTAAGAATATGAATTTAAATCAAAATCGATATTTGGTGACCACCCATAGTCTTCAAAACAGCATCAATGCATAAATTCTTCTAGGCACACTTGCACATAGTGTTTGAAGGAAATCGGCAGGGAGGTTGTTCCAAACATCTCTCAGAACTAACCACAGATCTTCTGTAGATTTAAGTTAACTGGGTCAGAGCATTTCCAAAATGACAGGTCTTGTGGGGTTTTTCCGGTATGCAGTGGTTAGTACCTACCAAATGTGGTCCAAAGAATGACAAGCGGTGAACCAGCGACAGGGTGATGGGCATCCAAGGCTCACTTATGCAAGTGGTCAGTGAAGACTAGCCCGTCTGGTCCAATCCCATAGAAAAGCTACTGTAGCACAAATTGCTGAAAAAGTTAATGCTGCCTATGAAAGTAACAAAATTACAGAGAAAATCCCCCAGCTACACGGCTGTGAGCCAAAAAAAATAGCTGCTTTTCTACTGTTACATAAAAATGCAGAAATCTCAATAGGACACATTTGCAAATGCGTAATAAGCCACTGAGAGTCCCTATATACTAGGTCATACATTCATGTGTTTTAAATTGAAAGCTAACTTACCAAGAGGTACCCCAAAGTCTCCAAATGGCAGTAGAGGACCAGCACTCTCCATCAGCTACTCATATCAGACCATGCCTCTCAAACAACAATAATGAAATGGAAGTTGATCAATCAATTTGTAGGTTCACAGCAGGGGGGTTATCCAGAAAGGAAAAAATATACTGGACCATGGCGCAATGGAGGAAAGTGGCCAGATCTAATGAATCACATGTTCTTTTAAATCAAATCATGTGGACAGCCGGGTGTGTGTGCGTTCTTTACCTGGGGAAGAAATGGCACCAGGATGCACAATGTAATGAAGGCAAGCCGGAGGAGGCAATGTGAAGCTCTGGGCAATGTTCTGCTGGGAAACCTTGGGTCCTGGCATTCATGCGGATGTTACTTTGACACATGCCACTTACCTAAACATTGTTGCAGACTAATGACAGTGGCCTCTTACAGAGGGATAATGCGCCCTGCTACACTGCAAATATTGTTCTAGAAAGGTTGAGGAACATGACAAAGAGGTCAAGGTGTTGACTTGGCCTCCAAATTCCCCAGATCTCAACGTTTTGGTGCCAGATACCTTGACGGATCAGAGCTGTTTTGGCAGCACAAGGGAGGGCCTACACAGTATTAGGCAGGTGGTTTTAATGTTGTGGCTGATAGGTGCATATACACAAATATACATACATCCACACATACTCACAGTATACATAACATACCATATAGGTAAATACTACAGGAACAGATATATAAGACGATGCAGGACTAAAATTCACGACCTCATCAAAATCATAAACGTCGTCCAAATGTCTGGACCCCTTTCTTCTCCCTTCTGCACAGACCCATACCAAACACTTTGTGACACACCCAAAAATGTGTAAGGCATATCTTAAATGTGGCTAAATTACAAAAATGCCTACAATTAGAATAAGACAGACCTGCCCTCCTTAGTCACGACAATTAACTGCATCTAGCGAACATACCGCGTGGAGCACATCACGGCCATACTACATAATACTCCAAATAACTGTGCAAATACTTGCTCTCCTGGAACAAACACTAAGAGGCTCACCACAAATAATCACTATCTGGATCTTATTTTTCGTTAAAATAAACATAAAAAGGGACCCCTCCCAACCCCTTCCTCCTCTCCTTTTTCACCTCACCTCAAGAGAAGAACAACAACTAACAATTACTTTGATTCCATCACTACATCACAGTTAAACGCTTCAGACATGCAATTCTGAGGTATAGCAATGGGGCATGTCACAAAGGTGTTTCTACATAAACTATCTACCTTGTATTGTAAGATATCTGTGCACTCTTCCAAAATGTTGTTTACCGTTATCCTCCCCGTCCCTTACATGCCCTATATACAACCTCTTTCATTTCCAAAAAAAACAATAAAAGTGTTATTTAAAAAAAAGAAAAGAAAAAAAGAATAGTGGTAACAAAAAGCATGGTATAAACACACCTTTAAATGAACTGGGCATGTAATAATTGCTGATACACGCAGGTTATTTCAAGATCTGCTTGCCTAAGGTTGCCTTCTGGAAGAAAAACAGATAACTAGCAATGCTAAAAATAGTAGGAGCTTGGGAAAATATTAATATCATTTTTGAATGGAGAGCCGAAAGGCAGAAACTGAAGAAAAAAAAAACCCTAGCCATGGGATTTCAGAGTGGGAACCCATTGCCATGGAGATTAAGCAAGAAAAGAAAGAATATAAAAATAGTATTGTACCTGTAAGAGTGTACAGCAAGGTATTTATACATAGAAACAAGACACGTCATACAATGGAGGACCGGCCTTCTGAGCTGAATAAGGTGCAGAGACCATGGCTAAGATTCCCCAGCACTGCCTCCACCCAGGAGAGTGCATAAAATATCTGTGCTCACTAGGCAAATTCATATTCTAGTGTCTGCGTCACACCACTTCCCTGCCTCCCACCATGTCGCACCACCTCCCTCCTCTGCCTCCCACCATGTCGCACCACCTCCCTCCCCTGCCTCCCACCATGTCGCACCACCTCCCTCCCCTGCCTCCCACCATGTCGCACCACCTCCCTCCCCTGCCTCCCACCACGTTGCACCTCCCTCCCCTGCCTCCCACCACCTCCCTCCCCTGCCTCCCACCACGTTGCACCTCCCTCCCCTGCCTCCCACCACGTTGCACCTCCCTCCCCTGCCTCCCACCACGTTGCACCTCCCTCCCCTGCCTCCCACCACCTCCCTCCCGTGCCTCCCAACACGTCGCACAACCTCCCCTGCCTTCCACCACGTCGCACAACCTCCCCTGCCTCTCACCACGTCGCACAACCTCCCCTGCCTCTCACCACGTCGCACAACCTCCCCTGCCTCTCACCACGTCGCACAACCTCCCCTGCCTCTCACCACGTCGCACAACCTCCCCTGCCTCTCACCACGTCGCACAACCTCCCCTGCCTCTCACCACGTCGCACAACCTCCCCTGCCTCTCACCACGTCGCACAACCTCCCCTGCCTCTCACCACGTCGCACAACCTCCCCTGCCTCTCACCACGTCGCACAACCTCCCCTGCCTCTCACCACGTCGCACAACCTCCCCTGCCACCCACCACGTCGCACAACCTCCCCTGCCTCTCACCACGTCGCACAACCTCCCCTGCCTCCCACCACGTCGCACAACCTCCTCTGCCTCCCACCACGTCGTACAACCTCCTCTGCCTCCCACCACGTCGTACAACCTCCCCTGCCTCTCACCACGTCGCACAACCTCCCCTGCCTCCCACCACGTCGTACAACCTTCCCTGCCTCTCACCACGTCGCACAACCTCCTCTGCCTCCCACCACGTCGTACAACCTTCCCTGCCTCTCACCACGTCGCACAACCTCCTCTGCCTCCCACCACGTCGTACAACCTCCCCTGCCTCTCACCACGTCGCACAACCTCCCCTGCCTCTCACCACGTCGCACAACCTCCCCTGCCTCCCACCACGTCGCACAACCTCCCCTGCCTCTCACCACGTCGCACAACCTCCCCTGCCTCCCACCACGTCGCACAACCTCCTCTGCCTCCCACCACGTCGTACAACCTTCCCTGCCTCTCACCACGTCGCACAACCTCCTCCTGCCTCCCGCCACGCCGCACCATGCTCTTTAAATAGCATGGTGTACAAGAACAACTATGCTTTAAACCACATCAACTGGGTATTTCATTTTATTAGTGGATGTTAAAAAACTCGTTTTTATATATGTATGCACAATAATAAATTATATATATATATACACATATATACACATATATACATATATATACATACATATATATATATATATATATATATATATATATATATATATATATATATATATATATATACACACATATATACATACACATATACACCGAGAGAGATATTATTACTACCAGGTCATTTTTTACTATGTATGTCCCAATATTAAAGCAATGTACAATATGCTGGAGCCATGTAATTAAAGAATAATATATTGTCCCACCTTGCAGCGTTTTCTCCTTCCTAAAGTATTTTTTTAGTATATCACAGTCTACTGCTGCCTGCTCAGTTTTCAGACGTCATACATAGGACAGGTCAATCAGCAGCATTATGTGCAGGAGATAAGAGTAGACAGTTCACCATGCTTGCTGAAAATGCAAAGTCATCTGCAAACCACAGAGGATTTACCAGTGCCTTATAGCAAGATAAATACCTTGAAGGACAGGGGTATAAACGTCACTAAAAAAGTTTGAAATTGGGCTACAGCCATTTATTAGAGTTCTCCTCCCACATATCATGTATGTACTGTGGTACATATGCTTGCATGTGTTTATATTATGTCGTGAATACCTGTTTCACTCATATTTGTCAGTTAAGACATTTTTTGGGGTGGGGGAATCAGGATCTTCAGAAAATTTTGCCACTTCACTTTTTTGCACTTTGGTTTTGGAAAGATTTATAACGTCAAAGATAAGTAGATTTATCAATATTAATTATGACCTCTAAAAACAGGAAACAAAACTGTACTGAAAGTTCAAATGTGCTTCTTAAAAACACTATGTCTGAATCCTAAACCAAGCATCCAAAATATCTTAAGTGACAAACATAGGTGAAATAGGTATTCAAGACGTCAGCATAAGCACAGATTGCGGCACGCTGATCCCTATCCACAGCCAAACGCTCCAACAATGGGAATGTGAGCGCCAGAACTGGACAATGGAGCAATGAAAGAAGATAACCCGGTCTGATGAATCACGTTTTCTTTTACATCAGATGTACGGCCGGGTTCATGTGCGGAAGAGATGGCAGTAGGATGCACTATGGAGAAGCCAAGAAGGCAAGCCAGTATAGACAGTGCACTGCTCTGGGCAATGTTATGCTGGGAAACCTTGGGTCCTGGCATTCATGTGGATGTTACTTTGACACGTGCCACCTACCTATTATTGCAGACCAAGTACACCCTTTCATGGCAACGGTATACCTTGAGGACAGTGGCCTCTTTCAGCAGGGTAATGCGCCCTACCACACTGCAAAAACTGTTCAGGAATGGTTTGAGGAACATGACAAAGAATTCAGGGTGTTGACTTGGCCTCTAAATACCCCAGATCTCAATCCAATCGAGCATCTGTGGGATGTGCTGGAATAGCAAGTTAAAGCCATGGAGGCCCCACCTCGCAACTTACAGGACTTAAAGGATCAGCTGCTAACATCTTGGTGCCAGATACCACAGGACACCTTCAGAGGTCTTGTGTGGTCCATGCCTCGACGGGTCAGAGCTGGTTTGGCGGCATGAGGGGGACCTACACAATATTAGACAGGCGGTTTTAACGTTGTGGTTGATCGTTGTATGCCAAGTACATATTTTGATGTGATGTTTTGCAACAGTTAAAAAATCATATGAACAGAACCTAAATTTTCGACATGTTTGAGTTCAGTAAGGGCTCCTTTATAGTTATCCGCTGGGCTTTTGCAGTCTAGTCATAGAATTTAGCCTGGCGAGCCACAAATTGTCAACCTTTTGTCTAAAATATGGTGCATTAAAATACTGTATAATTAAATAACCCTATTATAGCTGTTCACACTTAAAACAGTGTGCTTCTATTAATGTTGCCTAAGACCTATTAAATCACAACATTTTCTATGGAAACAAAGGGAACTTAGTTTTGCTATGACTATCACATGCTGATACCTGAGACTATGTCTTCTTATTTTTTACTGGCATTAGTTAGTAATTGTATAGTAATACAATCCTAATTTCCCTGTCCATCAGAACCCGCTGCAGATATCTTTAGACTCAATTTGCCGAAAGATTTCTAAATATAGCAGAGTTTTAAATAGAAACTCACCTTCTGTTAGGCAGTGTTTGTAGCCACTATAGGATCAGAATTTTTTTACACCAACTCGTATGGTGTTGCCTAGCAATATGTAAATATAGAAAAATGTATACGCCCTGTATTTGTTGCAAGGTAACAGAGCAGGCATCAAGTTTCATTGTAGTGACAATACTTCCTGGAACATGGTTTGTGTATAGTTACAACTACCCAAAATAAGTAGACATAAGCAACCAAGTGATAGTGAGGAGATTAAAGCAGAACCGAAAAAAAAGTGATTTCCATGTAGAGAAAGCAGACTATTAGTCTTTGTTTTTAGTGTTTTGTATTTGCATAATCTTACTAAACAGGAAGTGTTTTTACATTTAAAGCTGCATTACAACCTATATAAATACTTTTCTAAAGGTCCGAGTACTCCGGGGTCTGCTAAATGCAAACGTTTTTCCCAGGACTCTGCGAACTAGCAAATAAACTTTTCCTCGTTGGCTTCAGGGAGATCTCGGGGAAGGTGGACGTACGGATGCAGGGCTTGACCAATCGCATCACTTTGGCCCCGCCCCCTAAACTATTGTCACAATTTTGCGGCAGGGGGCAGGGCTTAGATGACAATATTTGCGTCATTAAGCCCCCCCCCCCCCCTCACACTTATCTAGCGGGAGGTTTCCCAGAAATGCCGGAGTCTCCCGGACATTACAGTAGGCAACTATGTGTTAAAGAAAAGCAGCTAATGTATCTCTAGAGATTGAAGTGTCTTTTACATTTCTGTCTCCATTACTGAAGTCATGTTGTCTTACCTGTCAGTCTTTGATTAAATCTTGGTCTCCATGAAAATGGCCACCTCCATAGGCATCAATACATGGCCATAGGACACAATTTCTGAACAGTGTCATCATGCCACAGATGGCGAAGCCAACCAAGTCTTGTACTGGCTCAGCATCAGGGAGAATGCCAGACTCTTCAGGGAGTGAGGGAGATCACCCCTGGTTCAGGGAGTCTCCCTGACATTCAGGGAGAGTTGGCAAGTATGACATACCTACCCCAGTTTTTAGCCAGGGCTGTAAGAGAATAAGAATGGTTAGGAAAAGGGCTACATGGGGAACCTGAGGATAATGTTGTCCTAGGTGCTACTATGGTTTTTACAAGGATATGCAAGGATACTTGCCAATTCTCCTGGAATGTCAGGGAGATTCCCGAAATAGAGGGTGATCTCCCTGACTGCCAGGAGAATCTGGCATTCTCCAGATGCTGAGTTAGTATAGGAAGTAGTTGGCTCCGCCCTCTGTGGCATGATAACACTGTTCAGAAATTGTGTCCTATTTCTATGCAGACAAATATGACTTCAGTAATGGAATCAGAAATGTAAGAGACACTTCAGTCTCTAAGAAAAGCAACTACTGATTCTCTAAACGGGAAGAAGTCAATGAAGCTCCAATTCACAGTAACACATACTTACCTACTTTCTTCAGCTCCCTTCCGGGAGCCAGCCAGTGGAGGGGGGCGTGAAGGGGCGGGGTGGCCGAAATCGCGTCATTTCGGCCCCGCCCCCTGTGACGTCATGACGCAAATTGCGTCATTTGACAGCGGGGGCGGGGCCAAACGCCGCGATTCGCCGGGAATCGCGGCGTTTGGGATCTAATTCTGCCCACTTCACTAGGAAGTGGGGCACTTCCTAGTGAAGTGGGCAGAATTCGGGAGATTGCCACACTCGCCCGGGAGTCCGGGAGACTCTCACAAAATGCGGGAGTCTCCCGGACATTCCGGGAGAGTTGGCAAGTATGCAGTAACACAGTCAGGTTTGCGAACTACTAAACACATTTTATCACTGACAATTTTGTTTTAATACTTATGGCTGTCATGTCCTATTAAGAAATCATTTTCCTGTATTATAGTTTCAATGTACTGATGGCTGACTGACTCACTTTTTCTCCTCTCTGTTGTGTCTGGGGGACTTTACTCCCCTTCACTGCAATACAAACCCAGAAGTATGGACTGTGTGCAGAGACTGATTTTGGGACTGGAGTGTGCACAGGAGCAGAGGGTGGGGAAGGAGCAGCAATTTGGAGACAAGCAAGCAGTCAAGAAGCTGCAGGTGACCTGTAGGTACAAAACAAGGTGCGTCTCAGGGAAAGGTACTACAGGTACCAGCATGCCCAGGCTGCTATTAAGTGTTTGGGCATACCAACGCTTGTAGTATTACAAGCACCAGCAAACCCATGGCTACCATGGAATGCTGGCACTTAGGGATCCACAATTACTGGCATGCCATGGCACCCAGGGCTTTTTGGGACCTGCAGTGCACCAAGGAAAGTGTAAACAGATTGTATTTATTTCTCACCTAGATCCAGCATTCTGCAATGAAAGTCTGAGACAGAGGTAAACTGTATGCTTAAATATTTATACCACTGTAGCACACAACATCTTTGTACAGAAAAAAATATAATTCTCCATTTACATAAAGGAGGAAAATTGATAGTGTGTCCCCCATGATGCACAGACACCAGTATTGTTACAAGCCGCGGCGGTGCCCAGCCGCCGCGACTCCCCTACCTCCGTCCCGGCCGTCACTATGGTGACCGGGACGTCACTTCCGGGGGCTCGGCCCGGCGGTTGCCTAGGCAACGGTTGGGAAGCTGTGTGTTAGAGCGCCGCGTCCCAGCAAGGGGAACTGCTGGGCGCGTGCGCACATAGATAGCCTGTGGACTAATTAAATATGGGCAGTATTCTGGCAGAGCTAGGCTCTGATTGGTTGGGGTTAGTATTTAAGGCAATGAGGTCTGCTACCTCTTTGCCGGTTATAGCTTCTGTGCTCCAGTGTGCTGACCTGCTTGTTCCTGCTCTAGTCTTCTGAGACCACTTCTGATTTACCGTATATGACCTTTGGCTTTGAACTGACTCCGCTTGTGTATCCTGTGACCCTGATCCCTGGCCTGTTTACCGTTTCTGCTATCCGCCTGTGACCCCTGACTTCAGCTTGTTTACTGATACCGCTGTCTGCTGCCGGCCCTTGACCTCTGCGTGGACCTTACTCCGCTTGCCTGGGTTCTTCCCAGCCGGCACACACTTCACGACCCTCTGTCAGTCTGCAGCCCAATCTGTCCCCACCATCAGGGGCTCCAGTGAACACCTGACTGGCAGAGTAGATTCCGGGTTGTGTTGTGGCGGCTGGAGGGGTTCCTAACAAGTATACAGGTTTCCAGAACGACTTGCTGTGCAGCTCTGTTTCTCTGGAGCTAGGTAGCCAATGTGCTTATAAATTTACCACTGAAGCCTTAAAATGTTCAGAGCTAATACCTTTTATCATTGCACTTATACCTTAATGATTGAAAACTTAATACCTAAAATAACGACACGGACACCAGATATAAGTTTGGCAAGAAAAGGGCGTATTTATTTAGTGGAAGAATTTTATTTTAAAACTCTGAATGGCGACGAGAGCGAAGCAGTCAGCTAACGACTAAACTTTAAACAAATACAGCGTAACGTGAAACTCAATACCGCTGTCCCAAGACTTGACGAATCCAAAGTCTTTACGATTGGTCGGTACTAAACTTGGCGTCATTGTGACTGCCCCCTTCTGGACTCACATTGTCACATACGACAGTATATCCCCCGCCCCAGAGGCCAAGAGTCAGGTTACTGCAAAAGGGGCAGTGACGAGCGGCCAATTAAACGGTAGTACCTTCGATTAGTCGCTGACTGCATTGCTCTCCTACCCACTGCGCCTTGTCATACGACAAGGACTTAAATTTAATATAACCAGCTTATGCCGGGCGGGAGGGAGGTATCTGACATCCAGGGACTAAGAGAGCCAGCCCACAGCTCCCAGGTAATTTATGTCCTCTTGGAAAACCACTCCCCCCAGGAGTGATAGGCTGGCTGAAACAAAATGTTTAACCCCTAATGTCAGTGCAGATGAAGTATAACACGAAATTTTAATTG
Source organism: Mixophyes fleayi (assembly GCF_038048845.1). Taxonomy (NCBI): domain Eukaryota; kingdom Metazoa; phylum Chordata; class Amphibia; order Anura; family Limnodynastidae; genus Mixophyes; species Mixophyes fleayi. Next base: position 57,880,452 of record NC_134406.1, read on the forward strand.
CCCTCAGCTTAGGGCTTCACTTAAACAACTTTTGGTAGTAACCTTTGTTAAATGTCAATAAATGTACATCTTCCCTACTGGCTCATAGACTTGATGGAGTTATATTCTGTTTTCTGCTGACCTCTGCATAAGACTATACTAGAATATACAGACTGTTCATGGATTAAGTTACCTAATGCAAGAAAAGAAAGCAAAAGGCATTTACAATTTATTCCCAAACAACATTTATGTTTACACATTTTTCACACAAATCACAAAAAACTGCAACATTATTTGCAGAAATAAAGCGTACACTTGATCACACTATTCTTCTGCACAAAAAATGTATTAGAAGAATGCTGATGCTTAACTATAACCATTTGAGTGGTGAGGTCCCATTAGTCATGTTAGCTTCACATTCAACTTCCTGGAACAGTTTAAATGGATTAAAATGTTGAAGTTATGTTTAGCACGGTGGCTCTCCAATTTGTTCTCAGGCTTTATCGCCATAGCATATTTAGTGGATCTCCGTGCAGGAACATCAATGGATTAGTTACTGGTTCCAAAAGTTTGATGTATCTATTTTCTTAAGAATTCAATTCATTTTAGTAGGCATCGACTTCCTACTACAGTACATGTTTTTGTTAGGTTTGAGAATTAAGGACTTAGGGTGATGTGGCGCGCAGACATCGTACTGCACACAGTTTCGGCAATTACGGTAGAAATCTCCTTGCACCGAAAAATAAGCTGTGATTTCTGTCAAATCTCCGCCACAAAGTGTCTTACAGACGTTCCAGAAACACTTTGCAACTAATTGAATAACCCGCCTTAATGTATATGCCGACACATGCATACACAGCTATCAGTATTTTACAATGGGGATGTGACAGTACGCTGTTGTGCTGCTTTTACGTATGTGTTTGAATATAGTCGGTCATGACAACCCTGGTATGCACAAAATTAACTACCAGCACACAATGCATAGTGTGAGGACATTGGGTTTGGAACCAAAGCTCACTACATACCTGGTCCTCTAGTTTAGTAAAATACAACAGTGCTCCCCAAGGAGAAATTTGTTTCCCCACTAAAATTAACAAGTGTCAGACATTCGTCGGTACAAGAAAATTCCACAACAAAGTTCCCAGCAGAGAGTCCTAGCAGGCACAAAGTTCCGGCAATAACAGTCCACAGAACATAGTCCAAGTGGGCCAGGGGTTCTGGTCTGTAGGTAATTCCGTGTACCTTGAGAATCCCGGCCCCTCAGCCAACTCTCCACCAGCTTGAAGGGACCCTGGGTATTAGTGCCACTGTCGATGAAGGCTCACTAATTCCCCAGAATCTATGAATGTCTCCCGATGGAGTGGTGACAGAACCAGTCCTAGAGGTGCACTTCCCTCTGTCTGAAGAAACTCCTGCTATAGCAATACTTTCTGGTCCTGAGAGAATACGGTTTCTCTCAATCAGTCCAAATCATTGCTCTCTTAAGATTCTCAAACAACCCCTCTCCCTCCCTGGGCACCCCTTTTTGTCGCTTCTCAATAGACACCGGATCCTTGCCCCTTCCTGGGTCATTGTCCCCTTGTGATTGGTGGTGTGAAGAGTTTGCGTGGTAATAAGGGTGGAGATAAAGTATGACATCAGTGGTCTTCCATCTGCTGTGACCATGCCATTCAGTCTGAGTTGAAGAGTTACTAGAACAAGTGTTAGCAAACAGGTCCACCTCCTGATTGTAGATAAAGTCCTAACCCTTCCACTGTTTTAATGTCACAGGGTCCACAGCTATTTCACACTTCCTGTGAGCTGCCTCCTCCTACCCTCTCTAGACACCGCAACAATACTGGATCTGGCCACCAAGTGGCATTTAATAACAGAGTGGGCCACTGTTATTCAACTGGTCCACTGATTGACACACCGGCCTGGCCTGTTATCTAGCACTAACTGGCCCTGTGTGAAATAGTAATTGCCCCCTTAGTTACTCATTCAACCAATGACCAAATTGAATTGATAACAGTGTTCATTTAGACTAGACGCAATCAGACTTGATTACTGCCAGTGCTGTTGAATCCAAACATCACTTAAATAAACACTAAAAGGTCTCCACAAGCAGCACAATATGCCGCGATCAAAAGAAATTCCAGAAGAGATGAGAAAGAAACTTAATGAAATATATCAGCCTGGAAAGAGTTAGAAATCCATTTCTAAGGATCTGGGACTCGAGCGAACCACAGTGAGATCTATTATTTTCAATGGAGAAAACTTGGAACAGTGGCGAATCTTCCCGGGAGTGACCGGTCTACTAAAATTCCTGCAAGAGCACATCGACGACTCATCCAGAAAAGTTAAAAAGAATCCTGACGAACATCTAAAGAACTGCAGGCCTTGCTCGCTTCAGTCAATGTCAGCGTTCATGATTCCACCATAAGAAACAGACTGGGCAAAAATTGTATCCATGGGCAGGGCCGGATTAACCCGAGATCTAACTGGGCTATAGCCCAGGGGCCTCGGGCATCCAGGGGGCCCTTCAAAGTCCGCAGCAGCATTATTGATCGGTCTGGGGGCGGGGGCGCCCCCAGCCCGATCAATGCTGCTGAGCACTGTCAGTCCAGTCCTCCATCCCCGGCGCTCAGTACTCTGCTTACTGAGGAGATCTCGCGAGTGAACTCTTGCGAGATCTCCTCAGTAAGGAGCATACAGCGCACCGGGGACGGAGGACTGGACTGACAGGTAAGCGCTTTGGGGGGGGCCCCTAACGGGGGATGGGGGCGGCTCACAATGGGGGCCTCACGGGGGAATGGAGGCGCCCTTAGCCCAGGGGCCTCCATTCCCTTAATCCGGCCCTGTCCATGGGAGAGGTGCAAGGTGAAACCACCGATACACAAAAGGAACACAATGGCTCGTCTCACATTTCTCAAAAGACACAAGCCATTTTGGTTAATGTTTTGTGCACTTAGGAGCCAAAATTGAACGTTTTGGAACACATGGGTCCCGTTGCTCAGCATTTCACAATACCAACTGCTAAACGTGGTGGTGGTAGTTGATGCTGTGGGGTTGCTTTACATTTTAATTAACAAGTTTTTATATCAAGATATAGCTAAGTCACAAATATGAGGGCCAAGAGGAAGGTCATATTAATCACTGTCCTCATTTTTATTCTGTGTGAAGTTGGACACCAACTGTCTATTTCTTACATTTTAATTACAGTTGCTTTTCAGTGCAGAAAACCACTGTCAGTAGAAATGCAGGGGATAAATAATGTAGCACATACTGAGTAATGAAGAAGAGCTTTTTGTTCTCGTTCTGTCAGCCTAGAATAGGTGAAAGATCAACATCAAAGCTTTGTTACTCACTAGATCACCTTCTGCAATCTAGCGCTCCTGCCTCCTAAGTCATTACATCAAATTAACACTTTGTAAGAAGTTATAACGCATGATCATGTAGATAGATATATCTCTGTCCGTGTCTCCTCTGGACAGTTCATTTTTTTCCAATAATTCAGACTTCTGACGCAGCCAAATTAACAGGACGATTGGGCATTGTGGGGCCCTGATGGCCATTTTTTATCTTTAAACTTTTATGGGAGCCTATATAGAGCATCTTCTAACTGAGAAATATTACATAAGTATCCTTAGAATAGACCTGTGCATAGAAATAAAACCAACAGCATACTGCTTGTTTGTGTAAATGTGTGTTTCACACCTTAAATGCTCACTTTTCAGCATACTCTAAAACTGCACACGCATACATAGACGGAATATGGAAGGCCAGGACAGATCGTAGACATCAGTGGCATCTGCTTTGTCAGCACGAGCCCAGCATAAAATGCTACACATCCTGTACCCGACCACTACTAGTACTGAGGATTGCCTGCTTTCCCATGGCTTGTTAGATTCAATTAAGGTATTTGTGAGCAACATGCGTCCCACGGAAACAGGAAAGATACAGGGAGACCCAGGACAGAAATAGTACTGTAACATTTCTATCCTGGCATCCAAGGTACCCCTATATCTGCCCTGTATTGTACTGGGTCTCGCTGTGGCTAGAAGGGTGAGACTTTCCCAACTTCCCTGCAGTGAGATCCTGCCATTAGTCCATGAGGTCCGACAGCAAATCAGAATGAATGGACTTCTAAGATGCCAGACTGTTCCTATAACACTAATACTCAATGCCTGGGTGACATGTAAGCGATGTGTGGGGGAATGTGTTGCTAATGGTGGTGGTGGGGAAATTGCGTTTCTACAGAAGTGACGGAGGGACCGGTGCGTGTCTACAGAAGTGACGGAGGGACCGGTGCGTGTCTACAGAAGTGACGGAGGGACCGGTGCGTTTCTACAGAAGTGACGGAGGGACCGGTGCGTTTCTACAGAAGTGACGGAGGGAACGGTGCGTTTCTACAGAAGTGACTGAGGGACCGGTGCGTTTCTACAGAAGTGACTGAGGGACCGGTGCGTTACTACAGAACTGACTGAGGGACCGGTGCGTTTCTACAGAAGTGACGGAGGGAACGGTGCGTTTCTACAGAAGTGACGGAGGGACCGGTGCGTTTCTACAGAAGTGACGGAGGGACCGGTGCGTTTCTACAGAAGTGACTGAGGGACCGGTGCGTTACTACAGAACTGACTGAGGGACCGGTGCGTTACTACAGAACTGATGGAGGGGGATGTGTTACTACAGAAGTGTGGGGACGGGTGTTTCTTACAGAAATGATGGGGATTACAGGCGACAGTTGAGCGATGAAAAAAAAAGTGTTATTGGACACCTTTGTGCAGTGTGTAGTCCAATGAAATACAAAAATATTAACAGCAAATATCACTACTATAAACTAATATCACAAAAAAGAATAATAAACATAAAAGCGAAAGAACGATCAAAGAGAAAGTCCGCCCTGCAAAAAAAACTTCTAGGAAAATTGGTACACCAGTAGCAATAACCACATGGATAGGAGACTACCTTCAAGGACAACTGGTACACCAGACTATACATACAATGGCACCTGTGAAGGGATGAGATACATTAGGCAGCAAGTCAGTTCTTGAAGTTGATGTGTTGGAGGAAGGATCTGAGCTACTTTGACAAGGGTCAAATTGTGATGGCTAGATGACTGGGTCAGAGCATCTCCAGAACGGCAGGTCTTGTGGTGTGTTCCCAGTATGCAGTGGTTAGTACCTACTAAAAGTGGTCAAAGGAAGGTCAAATAGTGAACCGTGACAGGGTCATGGGGGCCCGAGGCTCATTGATGCACACGGGAGTGAAGGCTAGGTCTTCTGGTCCAATCCCACAGAAGAGCTACTGTAGCACAAACTGCTGAAAAAGTTATTGCTGACTATGATAGAGGTGTCAGAACACACAGTGCATTACAGCTTGCTGCGTATGGGGCTGCGTAGCTGCATACTGGTCTGAGTGCCCATGCTGACCCCTGTCCACTGCCAAAAGCACCTAAAATGGACAAGCGTATTGTAATGTGGTGAATCATGTTTCATTTTACATCATGTGGACAGCGAGGTGCGTGTGCATCATTTTTATCTGGGGAAGAGATGGCACCAGGATGCACTATAGGAAGAAAGCAAGCCGAGGGAGGCAGTGTGATGCTCTGGGCAATCTTCTGCTGGGAAACCTTGGGGCCTGGCATTCATGTGGATTTTACTTTGACACGTACCACCTTTCGAAACATTATTGCAGATGAAGTACACCCCCTTATGGCAACAGTATTCCCTGATGGTAGTGGCCTCTTTCAGCAAGATAATGCACCCTGCTACAATGCAAATACAATGGGGCACCGTCAGAGGTCTTGTGGAGTAAATGCCTCTATGGGTCAGAGCTGTTTTTGTGGCACGAGGAGGTCCCCCACAGTATTAGGCAGGTGGTTTTAACATTGTGGCCGATTGGTGTATATACTGCCATAAGTACAAGAAATTCTTAAATGAGTCACTACTTCTCAGGAAATCCTGGGAGAGCATCTCCTACTGCTATCTTGACAGGTAGCAGTGTCAATGTTATATGACATTGCTATCAAGTCTAGGAACACATAAAACAAGCAGAATAATGTACTGTCTTACTGGCTGCAAACACTGGAATTTTTGTTTGCAATGTCAAAATGTCAAATGACCACATTTTGTGTGTGTGTATTTTTAATTTTAAGTTAAGTGAATGGCAGATAAACAAAATATATATTTTGTGTTTACTTAAATACTATGCAGGCATGCCCACCTGTAAAAAAGCCTTGCACAACAGTTAGTCTCACTTGATTTCTGTTGCGCTGTCCACTCAATCAGCCGATAGCAACATCTCATCAGTGGTGACACAGCAAACTACTGATCTCTAGCACAGTGAAAGTGAGAAGCCATTTGGGCTATGGGAGAATACAGCTGCAGAACTACCAAATAGACACATTTATCCCAAAAACAATAACATTGTAGTTTTGTAAGAATTCCAACTGTGCAATACATGTGACCTCTAATAAGCTGACCAGACATGTGAAAAACGGATGTTAAGATCAAAGATGTTTTGTTTTTTGTTATTTGAATTGTAACAAATGTCAAAATGTGTCTGTGACAATAGATAACACACGATCGGATGTAGATGTCTGAATGAATTGAGATTATAATCAGGGACGGTGCAAAATGTTAATCTGAAGGGGTCAAATCGAAGATAATTGATGCATCTATATTTTAATCATATTACAAAAGTCTGATGATAATGAATAAAACTGCCCATTCTTACTATAATCTGTAGATGATGTAATAAATAAATATACATACATATACATACATACACATATATATATATATATATATATATACACACACACACACACACACACACACACACATATACATACACAAATACACACAGGGGCGCACGCAGGGGGGGGTTTCTGGTTCTCCAGAAACCCACCCCCCTCCACGAAGAACAGTGTCCCTACTTAGTGGCTCTGTACTATACAGCATCCGCGGCGGTGCTGTATTCACCGCCGTGGACGCTTCTTTGACAGCGCTGCAGCTGATGTTCAGTGCAGTGCCGCCAAAATGGAGCTGCTGTGTATGTGCAGCAGGTTTCTCTATATCAGTGTTGGCTAACCTGTGACACTCCAGGTGTTGTGAAGCTACAAGTCCCAGCAAGGTTTGCCAATATATAGCCGCTTATTGCTGGAAGGGTATGCTGGGACTTGTAGTTTCACAACACCTGGAGTGTCACAGGTTAGCCAACACTGCTCTATATGGGTTGTGTTTTTTTTTTGGGGGGGGGGGGTGTATGTGTTATATATATATATATATATATATATATATATATATATATGTGCTCTTGTTACATGATTTTACCTAGTATATATGACTGTGTTGGTATATTACACATACACAATAGCTCTTTCTAAAATATGGAAATTGATTGTGTCTATATCCAGCCTTAATGTCTCTGGTATTCATTTGTATACCTTGTATTTCTGCCATGTAAAAGGTACACATTCACAGCAAGTCTATGTTGAATAACAATGTTCTCTGATAGAGGCTGAGCATAGCTGTGTTTTCCAAGCCTACAGAAATACAAGTTAGGTAGCCCAGAAAACACCTGGACCTTGACACTCTAAGACAAGTTTGATGACAAATTCTCATTGTGAAATCATCCTTTAATTGCCACACACAGCAGCTATTTTAATCTGATATGTTCCTGCCCATAGATGACTATCAGCATGCTTCCTTTTCTAACAAAATAGAGCCCTGTGTTAATGGGTGCATATATTATTAGCACTGTAAGGTAATGAAAGGTAAAGTAATTTCCTCCCACTGGAACCATTTTCCACGCAAATCCCTGTGCTACCCCATACACTGTCTCCCACACAACCAGTAGGTAAACATGTATTCTGAACACTCAAGTGATACTTCATTTTTCATGACAGTTCCTGAGCTTTTTATCTTTTGTCCTTACATAAAAACTAGTGACACTATGATGAACTGAATTAAAAGTATCAATTAGTAATAATTAACCAAGCTGGAGCTGCCAAACTCTCCCCTACTGTAGATAGTATGTGCCTAAACAAGAACGCAAATGTGGATTTATTGTTCAGTGACTAGCATAATTAGACAATTTCTCAATCTTAAGAAGTAGCATGCTGCAGTTGAAGGGTTTTGCCATAATCGAAAGACAAGGTGACCTAAAAAAAACTATAACTAAAATTAATTTTGTTCATAACAGCAGTTTGGAAAGGTTATATATAAGTTATGGATAATGTCTGAAAAGTTGAATTTCCACACCTTACAGATAACATTGCATTGGTTAGGCATACTTCAATGGAGATAATTTTGAAGATATTTTTGACCTTGATTGACCTCCAATAGGCAGAAGTGTTAGGGAAGGGCACCAAGAACACTATAGGGATTACAGCAATAACATATAACATTTATCTTATAACACAATGAAAACAGTAGTAACTCATAGCAACAATATATTAGTCTATGGCAACTGCATTAAGAATTAATTGGTATGGGTTATTGCACAATTGTAGTATATGGCAAATGTTACTAAAATTGAAAATAAGTATTTTCTTCATGATGTATATTTAATCTCCCACCTCCATTAGTGGTTTGGCGCATGCCCAAATGCTAATAGCATGTAGTGCTATGGACTGAAGAGCTTATTATCATCATTTATTTATAAGGCGCCACAAAGGGTCCGCAGCGCTGTACTCAGGGGGGGATGAACAGAGCACACAATTACAAATGACACATTGCACAAACAGCTACAAATTGTATGTAAATACACACACACAGTTACAAAATGAACAAAACTGATACAAATAAACAGAGTACACAGTATTGTCGAACATCTACTTGCTAAACATTGAGCATAATGTGACAAGTAGTGACAGTGTTTAGTAAACCTTTGCCGAGGAGCATGGCCTAGAGATGCTGATGACTGAGCAAAAAGGTGCACTCTTAAAAGGAAAATAAGAGGAAAGGGGACCCTGCTTGTGAGAGCTTACCTCCTAGTGCAAGGGCTAGACGCTGTGTGGGGGAGTACATGTGGTTGGAGAAGCAGAAGATTCTGGAGTACGACTGGTAGAATTTAATGAAGAGGCGATTATTCAGGCACGTTTAAAGCCCTGGAGGCTAACAGATGGTCTAATAGGGCAGCAGCACAAAAGAAGTCTCGGAGGAGGGAGTGCAAAAATTAGTCAGCGTGGAAGTGAGACATTGGTCATTGGCAGAGTAGAGGGGGCTAGAGGAAGTGAGGACATAGAGGAGGTTGGAGATGTAGGATGGAGGGGATTGGCTGAGGGATTTGTAGGTGTGGGTGGGGAACATCAACTAGATCATACTTGCCAACTCTCCCTGAATGTCAGGGAGACTCCCTGAAATAGGGGTGATCTCCCTCACTCCCTGAAGAGTCTGGCATTCTCCCTGATGCTGAGCCACTACAAGACGTAGTTTGCTTCGCCATCTGTGTTATGATGACACAGTTCTGAAATTGTCTCCTATGGCCATGTATTGATGCCTATGGAGGTGGCCATTTTCATGGAGATCAAGATTTAATCAAAGACTGACAGGTAAGACAATATGACTTCAGTAATGGAGACAGAAATGTAAAAGACACTTCAGTCTCTAGAGATTCATTAGCTGCTTTTCTTTAACACATAGTTGCCTGCTCTCCTGGAATGTCCGGGAGACTCCCGCATTTCTGGGAGACCTCCCGGGCGAGCAGGACAACCTCACGGTTCTCGCCCCCGCTACAGATAAGTGGCGGGGACAGCGCTTAATGAAACAAATATTAGCCCCGCCACCTGCTGCAATTGGCCTAAATTGTGACACTCATTTAGGTGGCGTGACCAAAATGGTGTGATTCATCAAGCCCCGCCCCCTTTCCTCAAGCCAATGAGGAAAAGTTGGCAAATATGAACTAGATTCTATAGAAGACGTGGAGACAGTTCATTTACTGGCAGAGAGGGTCAGGACTAAAATAGCCACAAGCTGCAATTGTGACATATGTCTCCTTGGCAAATCAATGGGGATATAAAAATACCTCAACATGTTTGGTTCAATCATATAGCAGGGTGGAGTATAAGATATTTTCACATTTTGTGAGAGGTATTTTTTATAGATAAAATTAAATGCTTGGCTCTTACACGTCATAATACCTAACTTCTACTGCTATATATGATGGCTTTCTTGCCTACCTAATTAAAAAAAAAACATATACATAATCTGTGCAAGTTTGTGGTTTGCTTCTTTCAGGCTTAATACATTTTTTCTAATAAGTAGAGCATGTCTTCAAATGCAGCTCTCCGTTCTAACTAAAGACTAACTTACAAGATCAAAGTCTGTATTAATAGATGAAAAGGCAAATTGGCATGAACTGTTCTCCATAAATCTTGCAGCTATGACATTTTTCATCCAAAGTTGATCAGTACAGGTTAATATGGAGTTCTAAAGTGGTTCCGTCCCACAGACCGTACATAGATCATTTGTAGGTGGAAACTGCCTTCACTGATTATTTTGACTTTCCACATTTTTTTTTTTTTTTTTAAATGAGAGTAATAGCACCCATATATTAGAAGAAGCTGCTTAGGACATATACTTTGCATGATGTCAATCTTTCTATACTTCATACTGGATATGCATCAAAAAAGGAAAAAAACAAGCATTAATTTGTGTAACACAGTGGAAAAGCAATGTGGACAGAAGATACAGATTACACAAATGTCTATTAGAGAATAGATCAGTGATGGGCAACATCCGGCCCTCTGAGCCTTCACCGGCGGCCCCCAGCTCCTTCCGACTGTATTGCCAGATTATTTTGTGACAGCGTGAACACTTGAAGTGCCCGCTGATATCTTATTACAAATACATGCCTCTTTGTTTGATTCAAAGTATTATTTTAACTTATTACTATGGTTAAAGGTAATGTGCAGCCCTTAAAAACGATAGAGGGCCAGACATGCGCTCCCTAAAGTGTATCAGGTTGCCCATCACTGGCATAGATAGTGATAACAAGACTTGACGATACAGTACATCATTTAACCAATCAATTAAATGGTATTCGGGAAGAGCAACTCATTTTGAGCTCCTGCACACCCATTTAAATGCTATGATCTTAATCTAATATATTAGTCAGCATTTGGTTATTAACAGAAGAAGGAAATAATTAAGTTTGCCAACAGTCATCCAAATGGTCATAAAACTACGCAAGTACGAATAGTTTGATTCACAATGACTCAAGTAATTTCTTTAATACAGCCACAATAAATCTGAATAAAATACCATGTAGTTAAATTACATTTTATTGGAACGGTTAAAAGACAAACAACAACATCATGAAAAACAAAATTGTGTAACCAAGTTCCACTGTGGTATGACATGACATGAGTATGTATATAGTATGAAAAATTTCTAAAACGTCATCAAAACCTGCCTGCTAACGTGTATTAAACAAGGGTTCAGTTACAGAAATGTGTTATTACACTTGCCTGTGAAAAATAATGATTTTACAATTTGATATGCAAGGGTCCCACTATACTTTATTAAACCCTCCACTCAGGTTGTGCTCGGTACAACCAATGACAATTATATGTGGGGTCACAGATTAAAAAAACAAATAGTTGAGCACAACTGCACAAAAAAGTGCTAAAATGAGGAACACATTTTGTTTACACTTCACCTAAATAAATATTGAGCAGGTCCACCTAGATTTCCACCAAAGAACATAGGTTTGCAAAGCTATATGGTGGCATTTGCAGAGGATAAGAAGTTCGGTGGAGTGAGGGCGTTCTAAGCTAAGCGCATAGTAGGCGCACTGTTTCACCTAGATTTGCGGAACTGTGCAGAAACCAGATTTACGAGGTTACTGAAATGATATGAAGGGGTGGAGAGATGTGCACTTGCACACTGCAAAAGCACTTGAATTGTGTTTGCATTGATCAGGTCTTAGCCTATATTTTTTATATGACAAATTTTGTAACTTGGGTGGAGAAGTGTATTTCTAGACACACTTTGTTCAATGTCCTAAATGCCCAATGGGTGAAATGATAAGCCAAGGTCCCATAAGTACTGGTTCAGCCCACAAGAGGGCTGTGCTCACGGTCTTTGGGTGACATATGCATTAAAGAGAGACCCTGTATTTTTAATTTCCTTTCTTATTAGTCTATTGTAAAGATTAAGGAAAATATATATATATATATATATATATATATATATATATATATATATATATATATATATATATATATATATATATATATATATATTTTACTCTTGTTACATGATTTTGCCTACTATATATGACCGTAAGTCTGAGCGCAGTGCTCACCATTTAGCACAGGTCCATCGTTCCCTTTCTCAGAACTTCTTTATTTCCTCCTAGTGGTCACCAGATAATCTGATTGAGATTTGATCATCTCATATAGAAAAGTTTGGGTGAGGCAAGAAATATCAGTGACATTTGATAAACCTAGGCATCACTATTCAGTGTTCCTAATGCCCTTGTGACATCAACATGGCACAATGCCCTCTGACATGAAGGAGAAAAAGCCAGCAGCTATTTACATGTGAAGCTGCCGGCTGTGGATCATCCATGTCAGTCTTGCGCTGGGAATGTGGCGCTTGGCTATGACATCACAACCAAGCTCCACACTCCAAGTCTAAGGAGCAGAGAATGTCTGTCTGATAAGGTAAGAACCAGCGGGAGTGGGGGACACAAGAAGAGGGGAAGGGTGCCATGTCTGAATGGGAGAGTGGGCAAAACCTAGGGAAACCCCTGTGCTTGTGCCCGCCCAGAATGGCCACTTGGTTAGGATGAGAAAGGTCCCAAAACATGGCAGCAAGTAGGCAAAGAGATATCAGCAAAACTCCACATAAAACTATGTCTAGCATGTCACATTTTCTGTATTAGGCATAATTAAGCACAGAAATTTTGAAGTTCATGGCTATAATGTTTCAAGGATAAACTTAAAAAAACCTCCAGTTTCTGTACAAATCATTATGCTTTTTTTAAATGTTTATGTAATCTCAATTAACAACGGATAAAACATCAGTGTTTTACACACCTTCTAGAGTGTTGCACACTCCCATCATTTATATTTCAGTACAACTGAGGTCAGGGGTGTACCTATCCTGTGGTAGCAGCTGAGGCAGGCACTCCTATTGTACAGGTTTGTATACAGTCAATAACTAAAAACTAAAAAGTATGACATTTTGACAGGTCAGAAAGCAGGAATTGTTTCTTTGCAGTTAGATAAACAATCTTGAATCAAATGGACATTATATAGAAAATGGCAGATTTTAAAAACAGGTTTATAATGTTCTTCCTGTCAGGCAGATCAAGGGTACTCTCTCAGAAACGTTATATAATTGTTTCTATAAATATTTTTGAAGTTATTGTTCGGAAATGTCCACATGCATTCTATTCTTGGAATTTGGAATTTACACTTTGTTTTATGATCCCTTCATTTCCTAATTTAACTCTAACTTTACCTTCATTTTACACCACAAAAATTACACTGGCACAGTATTTTGTACGGTCATTTTGAAAATCTGTGACTGGTTCCGAGAATAGAATGCATTGTACCTAGTAAACTTACATTTTTAGTTTAAGTGGTCAGTACAGTATTTCATGTTTTAGTGATGCAAAAGACATTCCACATTTAGTATGAAGGACAGATAGACATGTTTGATTTTTTTTTTTCCCTCACAAGTTAAGATTTTTATTCTACCGTTCAGATGTCCAATTTTATGAAAAGACCACCATATGTAGTCATTATACATGCTAGAGCAAACTGCTTAACAAGATCTTACAATTAAGTTAGATGCTCTCATTAGACGTTTAGAGTCTATGGGGTATACTTACGATGCGGCGGTTCTGTAGAACCACCCATTCCCAGCTCTTTGAAGGCATTTTTTTTCAAACAGCAATTTTATTAAAGAAAAAACCTGATGGTCCTTGTCTTTAATAAAAGTGCCTTTTGAAAAAATGTCTTCAAATGGCTAGGAATCACATAGTAAATATACCTCTCATTTCACACACTCTCTGATTTTACACCAATTTTCCAGCTCCCCTACAGAAATGTAAAATAGAGATTTGACTGTATGTTCATAATAATGTGGTACTGCAATGTGGATTCTAAAAAATTGTATTAAAACAAATATAATAAAAACATATGAACTATATGACCCTACTCAATATGCATAAACAGACTAGCATACCACCATCTAGAAAAGGAGGATCACATTAAGTATAGGTGCACCTATATTGAAAAAAATCAGTCAAACTGGATAATCTCTTCCATATAAAAACTGGTGATGCAGACCATGTCTGATATAGAAGTTCCTTTCTGGCAAGGAACTTCAATATCAGACATGTTCTGCATCACCAGTTTATATGGTTAGTTAAGGGTTCTAAATTTTAAGAATCCTCTTGTCTGGAAAGCTCAAATCATTCCAGATAATAGATCCCATACCTGTATAGGATTCTTTTAATATTAGACTATATCATACTTGCCTACTCTTCCGGAATTTCCAGGAGGTTCACGAATTTCGGGAGCCTCCTGGACTACTGGGAGAGTTGGCATTCTCTAGTATCCTTGTGGAGGGGAGCGTGGTGACGTCACTATAGCCCCGCCCCCACTATAAAATGCTGAAATTCACGGCATTGAATTGGAGGGACGGGGCTTAATGGCACTACATTAAGCCCCACCCCCACTAGTCAATGTCATTAATTTTGGCATTTTATAGTATTGTGATGAAGCTACATCATTCCCCCCTCCCCTACTTCTGTCACATGACCTGTCCTCTTGCATCCGAAGGACAGGTCAAAAAAGTAGGCAAGTATAGACTATATTACCAAACTTCATCCCATTTACATGTGACCGCTGCGGCCGTGGGGCTACAGCAGAATAGTGTTGAACAACAACAAATCATGATACTAATCATGATCGAGAGTTGCATTGAAGATTGAACTGCATTTGGATGTTGCACTTGTTTATACTGTGACACTTGTCACTCAACCTTCCCTTTTAATAAGTGTTATGTTATCACTGAGATGTCTATGTGGATTCAAGGGGGTCTCCAGAGTCATCCCCTGGTAACATAAGCAACGTACATCCCCACAGTGTGCAACTTAGAAGTCTCGATGGAGGTGCTGCGCTGATAGGAGTGTGATGTGAACTTAGCATGTCCAAAACACTCCACTCAGGAATAGAGTGAGGAGGTTCTACATGTATTTATTGTGCATTTTAGTGAATGTACCAAAAACGTTCATAAGGTATGTTTTTTCTTTCAATGAACAAGTTCCATAAATGCTCAAATATTCCGCACATGGAATGCAGGAAGATATATGCAATTAGTGATATGCAGAACACAGTGTTACAAAAAACACATTCCAATGCACACGCACATAGCAACAAAAAAAGGGAACTTTGTCACAGGAAAATACTTGTTTCGTCTGTATCTAGTTTTTCATCTGTTTTCCAGATAGTTTAAATTTTGTGGAACAATTAAAAGTGGACCTGTCGCCAGGCATTTTACTGTATGTACTCTACATAACACAACTGTATTGCTGTGTGGACACTGTGCAACCAGCCCAGAGACTGTCCAGTCATCAATTACAGTATTATAGCAGCAATCACCTGAAAAAATTAGGTGTGCTTTGTAACATAAATCACAGTGGCAGGCTATAAGGAGAATGTAGTATTTACAATTTTCCTTTAGTTTGTTTCTTGAGGTTGCTAATGATGATTAATAATTCTTTACAGTGCCATGGACTACCACGGTCACACAGCATATGATATAGTGAGCAGAAATGCTTTGGAATGCCCCTCTGAGCTCTATCTGCAGTGTGTCATCTTCCCTCTCCTTCTACCCTTCTGCTATTACAGGACATGCTGAGAGCCGTTAGCCTGTGTCTGTAAAGCAGACATGGCAGCCATGTTTTTTCAACCGTCCACAGAGATTTTGAAAAGAAAAAAATGATTTGTAGAAGAACAGCTATGCAAAATTATGTATGCCCTAAAGGAACCATTTATTTAGAAAAAAAAAAAATACTTCTATCTCTAAGTATGCTACTCTAATTGGAGGCATGATTCACCTTGCTGAGGAATAGAACACCAACATTTCAACGAATAGAACTGATGGAATAATTTAAGATACCCAAACACTCAATGTTTAAATGAATTTTAATCAAGCAATCTTATAAATTGAGTTTTTAAGCATGGGCACATAAGAAAATATACACTGTAATACAAATTTAGTGTTTGATTTAAATGATCCAATTTGGACAATAACATTTCTGAATGATCTCTTATATGGTATCTTCTTAGATGTCTACATGCCAGTGATATTTGTATGATCTCATCAAGATCAAATTAATGATCTCATGAAGTGTGTGAGCAGATTATAAAGAGATATAGTAAGGTGGAGTTTTATGGGAAAAAGTACCATCTGGTTAAGAAACTTTTTAAAAGGCGGCTTGTGCATTTTCTCAAAAAAGTTGACCACAGGCACGTGGCGATGGAGCCCCCCCCCCCCCGAATATGTCTGCAGGCACGTGGCAATGGAGCCACCCCCCGAATATGTCTGCAGGCACGTGGCGATGGAGCCACCCCCGAATATGTCTGCAGGCACGTGGCGATGGAGCCACCCCCGAATATGTCTGCAGGCACGTGGCGATGGAGCCAACTCTGAAGTTGTCCGCAGGCACGTGGCGATAGAGCCACCCCCGAATATATACACAGGCACGTGGCAATGGAGCCACCCGAACATGTCTGCAGGCACATGGCAATGGAGCCACCCCGAAGATGTCCGCAGGCACGTGGCAATGGAGCCACCCTGAAGAACATTGCAGACAGTGGTCATCTTCCAGCTGCATTTACAAACATGCCTGATAATGATTGATTGGATTATTACAGACTAAACTTTGGGACCATACACACTGCGATACGAGGCAAATACCCAATATTGGCTTCAATACTGCAGCATATATTACCAGCATGTGTCAAGCAGACATTCACATCCGTCCAGCTACTGAAAGACCATCCAGTAAAATCTAATAAACTACACAACCCATAATTCATTAAAGGAGAACTTTCAATGAAGTTTTATCAAAATAAAACAAACGCTTTTCAAGTTGAATCTGGAATTTTAAACTAACTGTCTATAGGAGCATTGAAGCACAAAATGGATTTCTCAATTCAATGTATTAAAGTACAATAAAACATTGAACTCGCCATATCAATCTGGGGAATACTGGAAAGAGACTCTTGAAGCTAATGTGGCACTAAGAGAAAACATATCTTGTATCATCTTCGGAGAGGGGAAAAATGCAGTAAATGCTTTCAGCAATTACTGTTGGAAAATATCATGGTTTTTTTAAGCAGTCTCTTGTTAAGAAGCAATTATACCGCTAATGTTTAGCTTCACTGAACACAATCTCTACTGAGTACTCAACCTTTATTAAGATTCAACAAACAGTCTAAACGAAAGGAATTTTCTTATATGTACAGTAAAAACTGATATTTTCCTAAATTAAACCCTTGAGTACTGGCAATACTATAAAAATACAGTAAGAAAGCAGCAAGAAATATATTTGCTCATTACCCACTAAACCTTCCAGAGTTAATTTCAACCTACATAATATAGAAAGGGACCTGAACTTTGCCATAAATTACATTACAAAACAGAATTGTAACTAGTTGATTTGACTGTTTACTTATAAATCTTTATAAAACTGAACAACTACAAATATTTTACCTACCTGGGCACCTATATGAAGCTTTAGCCAGGGCCCCCGTAACCTTCATTGATTGTGAGGTTCGGTAAGTATTGATTAAATGAATCGGCTGCAAACAGGAGAGGGCCAGGTTCCCCCCCCCAGCACACAGGACAGGGTCCCCCCCCAGCACACAGGACAGGGTCCCCCCCCAGCACACAGGACAGGGTCCCCCCCCAGCACACAGGACAGGGTCCCCCCCCCAGCACACAGGACAGGGTCCCCCCCCAGCACACAGGACAGGGTCCCCCCCCCCCAGCACACAGGACAGGCCCCCCCCCAGCACACAGGACAGGGCCAGGGTCCCCCCCCCAGCACACAGGACAGGGCCAGGGTCCCCCCCCCAGCACACAGGATAGGGCCAGGGTCCCCCCCCCCAGCACACAGGATAGGGCCAGGGTCCCCCCCCAGCACACAGGACAGAGCCAGGGTCCCCCCCCCAGCACACAGGACAGAGCCAGGGTCCCCCCCCCAGCACACAGGACAGGGCCAGGGTCCCCCCCCCCCAGCACACAGGACAGGGCCAGGTTCCCCCCCCCAGCACACAGGACAGGGCCAGGGTCCCCGTCCCCCCAGCACACAGGACAGGGCCAGGGTCCCCGTCCCCCCAGCACACAGGACAGGGCCAGGGTCCCCGTCCCCCCAGCACACAGGACAGGGCCAGGGTCCCCGTCCCCCCAGCACACAGGACAGGGCCAGGGTCCCCGTCCCCCCAGCACACAGGACAGGGCCAGGGTCCCCGTCCCCCCAGCACACAGGACAGGGCCAGGGTCCCCGTCCCCCCAGCACACAGGACAGGGCCAGGGTCCCCGTCCCCCCAGCACACAGGACAGGGCCAGGGTCCCCGTCCCCCCAGCACACAGGACAGGGCCAGGGTCCCCCCCAGCACACAGGACAGGGCCAGGGTCCCCCCCAGCACACAGGACAGGGCCAGGGTCCCCCCCAGCACACAGGACAGGGCCAGGGTCCCCCCCAGCACACAGGACAGGGCCAGGGTCCCCCCCAGCACACAGGACAGGGCCAGGGTCCCCCCCAGCACACAGGACAGGGCCAGGGTCCCCCCCAGCACACAGGACAGGGCCAGGGTCCGCCAGCACACAGGACAGGGCCAGGGTCCGCCAGCACACAGGACAGGGCCAGGGTCCGCCAGCACACAGGACAGGGCCAGGGTCCGCCAGCACACAGGACAGGGCTTAAAAGGGAAGGATACTCATAGAAGTACAAGGGGTGACTAATTAATTTAAAAAGGACAATTCCAAAAGTGTAAATGTCTTACAAAATAATAAACTAGTCAAACAAGTCTTTGAGAAAGTAGCAAACTACATTTATTGTGCAGATAATACTGAAAAATAAGACAAATATCCTATTAAATTTACATGGGAAAGCATTTCTTTCTTAAATAGATATTAATATATGTGGAACAAATATGCTAAATGCATCCCACACTATTTCCTGGAAAGCTTTTAAAGTGTTACACCAAGGTGAAATTAACATACCATTGTAACAATCCCTCATTTGCGTAGATCACCGCCTTCTAATGATCTAGAGTATCAATTTTATGGAAAGCACACAAGTCAAGAAATCGCTTCTATAAATGGGAATTTTCAGTAGCTACATACATACCAGAAATCTAACAAGTGAAAAACTATGCAGGTATATAATAAAGTAACAAACAACAAAAGTAAAGACATGTGTGCACTTGCATTCAAGAGTAACCAGTCACATTCCTTTTGATAAACAAATACTCCTAATGTCATCCACAGACAAGTAAAAACAACCTGAACAGACTGGGAGGTTGTTTAAACAAACCATACACTTTCATATAAGAAGAAAGAAGGTTTATTGTACTACTCAGTCTTAAAGGATAAGTCCATTCCAAATGAACAATGTAGCTTGGTGTGGAGTTATGTAAATGAATAAAATAAGAACATTTCATGTGCCTGTAATCTTCCATATCCAGCCGTTCCCGTCATTCCTGTAATGGACTGAGCAGGAAACCTTTTCCCAAAAACTTTTAATAGTGTCATCAAGGATTTTCTGCAATGATTTTCCCCATTCATAGAAATGGGAATATCAAAGAGGGTGAACCTCTGCAACCTGTTTGCATATAAAGGTTTACCTGCTTGGAATATCAATTCAGGTGATCAGAGGGTACAGATCTCAAATAGTTCCACCCAATCTAATATTTAGGTAGAGTTATCCTTAAAGGCCATGTGTTAACCATTTTCTGTACCAGTGTACTGAGAATCTCCTACATCTATGGTCCTATTCTTCTGGTCCCTTAAAGAACTTATTTAGCACAATGGGGGACGTGATGTGACGCGTAGCCTGATGTGACGTGTAGCCTGCACTCAGATTTTTAATACAATTTACATCGCCTGGACTCCAGGGTTAGATTCAGGACCAGATGTCATCCGGTAGACGCCAGTCAACTGTATATAACTATTGCAATTAAGCTACTCTGGACCACACTACCTATTCTATGACGATACCTAGTAGCACATGTTTAAGCTCTATATTTAATTTTCATAAGTTATGTGTGATAATGCAACCTTTATTTAGATGTCCTATATCTAATTATAAATTGTTCCTCCTTTATGTACCTGTTGTTGTTGAAAATAAACAGATTTTAAAAAAACAAAAAAACAAAACAATTTACATCAGTGAAATGATGATACAATTGTGCTGGCTCCATGGTGATCTCTGCTGCCGCAATTTCTGTATATCAGGTCAACCAAGGAGCCTAAGGAACACCCCCACTGTACAGGTGCAGGAGTGCAAACAATTCATTTATAGAAGTACTGAACATATTCAATTGTGAATACATACATTACCCGGAGATTCCAAAGTAACTTTGTAAAATGTGTTATTGGAGTATCCTGCCCTGTTCCTCCATATTATTCAGCCCTTTAATACACAGGCTTTAACATATCATAACATCCAGTGCAGGTTTATTTGCAGTTTAACAGTGGTCCCTAATCCATTAAAACTTCATGAAGTTATATAGCATATAGTGTCCTGATTGCATGTTTATCCCAAATCTACCTACTGTATACCTACTGTATATGAATAAGACATGTTCCAGCATGGGACAGTTTTCTTGGAAACACTTCCACATATGGTCATCTGAAACCTCACACATTCCAAGTACAAAAATATTAATGCTTGATACCGCAAGTGCACTTACAGTAGTCACTAAAACTCACTATTAAAATGTTCAGATATGAGTATTACATTTCCACTCCATTACATATAGCCGAGCACCTCTCACATCTTTAGGATGTGGCTTAATAGGATCTGATACAGGCCCAAAAGCTGACAATGCAGTCAGTTGACATCACTGTCCCTGCCCCATGCATGTACAAACCAATCCATAGTATGCATTTCTGCAAAGAAAATCTGCCAGTCTGTCATTCATTCTATGTCTGCTCTGTTAAAGACACACCACCCCTCAGACACGGCAACCTGCAACAAAGTTGTGAAATAGAGCATGGTGAACCTGTGTGGTTAATTGTAAGCACTCTAGTTACTTCTTGTATATTATGAAGCAATGCAATACATTGACTTTCATATATTTTTTTTTAAAGTAAAATAATGGCTTTACTTTCTCTTTAAGCACTTCAGTATGTTCATAAAATGGTTTTCTCTCTGCATGCACAATTCTCACAAACAAAACTTACACAGAATTCGATACAAAATATATTTGGTTCACAGTGACAGATACATATACACTTCCTGTGCTCTCTTACTAACACTTCGAACCACAAAAACATTTCATCTTTGTAGAAGAAATCCTTGAATACATACTATGAATATCTCAAACAATAAAAGTGTTTCAGCTCTAACAAAAGCATGACAGGCACAGTACCTTGAAACCAGATATACAGGTTATGCCAGACAGGGTTACAGAGTTTAAATGGGTGTCCAACTTTGAATTAAAAAAATAGTGAACAAACTGCATAGGCAATACTTCACCAAGTACTGGAATTTTTTCTGTTTAAATCTTGACTCATCTTTCTCCCAAAAACCTTAATGAATACACGCAACATTTTTTTAAAAAATATATCCATACCTTTTACTTTAAGATTTTGTACTAAATAATCTGAGGCTCTGCTCCAATTGTAACAGTCTTGTCTGGCTCTGATCCAACCGCCTTTTTCTAGGCTTAGTTACGCATGTCATCCATGGTGCTTTAAGGGCTTGTTCACATCAAGAGGTATTCCGATGGTTGTGGAGAGATTTTTCAAGGCTTGTAACCACCTAAAAAGTAGAACATATTATTCCCTATGGGCTTCTTGTCACCAACATACTTCACAGCTTCCCAGACTGCAATAATAGGACTTAAAAACATTTTTTTTGTCTTAAATATGACCTTTTCTAAATTGAAGTTAAAAATAATAATTTAAAGCACAAACAATCTATGCAGACCTACCATCCGCTAACCTTATTTTACCCCTTGCTAGAAACCCATTTTTCCCTAGGGGCTCCTCTGCTACTTCCAACAGCCTCATCTGAAAACCGGGGCTGTATGACGCTGCAGAAGGGGTGCGTTAGCGGGAGGGCTAATTGCAAGTTGCAATCAAGAGATTTTTGCCATTTTAAAGTGCCACACAATATTACAGACCCAGCAGAGCCCCGAAAAAAATGTCTGTATGGAGAAGCCCGGCCGGCTCTGTCTAGTATCTAGTAGGTAGTAGTGTAGAGTTAAGTAAAGGAGTATCTGAAATAAATGTAGTCCAATAAACTTGAGTCTGTAAACTTAAAATTAAAAATAAACCTTCAATACATATTTAATTTCCTCATAATAAATAAATGGTCACTTTTCATATCTTGACTGGCAATCTGGCAAATTGTATGTATATGAGATCACTGTACAGGTCTGTAGGCCTCACTCATACGTCAATTATTGTGTCATACATACATTTCATACTGCACATTGCACCAGAATACATCCATATCTAAATCTGAGCATATCTCACCATTCTGCAAGACATGGAACGTTAAAGAGGACATGAAGCTATGACTATATTTCCTAGACGGGTACAACAGATACACAATGTGAAGTAAGGAAAGAATATAGCCGAGTTACAAATAGTCAATGGTGCAGCAGGCAGCATAGGATTTGGAGCATAGTTTGCAGGTAAATGGTGTGCAAAGCAGTGGCCACCAGAATGGCTAAGAGCTGGTAACGTGGAGATGTTTCCGGTGTTGGCATCGACGGAGCTTTTGGGCGACGAGCTACAGAACAGAAAAGTGATATTCCTATAGATTGTAAGCTTGCGAGCAGGACCTTCTCACCTCTTTGTCTGTTTTACCCAGCTTGTTTAATAGTTTACTATGTTTGTCCCCAATTTTAAAGCGCTACGGAATATGTTGGTGCTATATAAATAAATGATGATGATGATGATGATGATATTCATGTCCGGTAACGAGGTGATGGTGGAGATTTTAAATACACTCAGCTAGATCACCATCAGTCGCGGCATTATTGCAGGCACTATTGTTGAGATCAAAAGAACAAAAATCACTTTCTTTTTCACTAGTGTTGAGATGTCCGCAGTAGAACATTTGGGTGAGAGGCACATTCCAACAGTTAATGATGAAGGAGAAATGTATAATCAAAATGTCACATCTTGGCTCCATGTGGACACGAGGAGGAGAATTGGTCAGAACCAATAACAATAAATTAATAATAAAGGCTAGGAGAGCTAGTTGAGGATATCAAGCTTAGTGAACGACAGTTATTCTTTGTCATCAGGAGGTGAAAGACATTTAACCCGGGTTGTATATGCAAGATGGGGTGCATTTGTCAGATGCTGCTCTGGGCAATATACATATATAAGGAGCAGTGGAGAGGGCCATAGAGCGAGTTGGGAGGACAGTCCAATTAAAAGGTATTAAAAATGTCCTCTTTGAGCACTTAAGGGAGGATGTTTATTAATTGTCCCTTATAACAAGGGCATAAAAATACCTAATATGAATGCGAGAAAATAAATGTGCTTTCCTCCCTTTTAGAAATAAATATATTAGCTTTGCTCCATACCATCCAGTGCTGCATACAGTAACTAGAAATGATGACGTGACTTAATGCAGTTTAACCTATTATTACGTCAGTCATTATTACCAATAACAAGTTTGCTATACCGAAAACAGGAAGATGTATCCAGGTCAGTGATGTTGGTTCGCCTCTCAGGCCTACACAGTTGCTAAAATTATGGGTATGCAGAGCTTGGGCCATGTGTTCCACTGTATGCATTCCCTCATCCCATTATTTAGGTGGGTTCTCTGGATTCCTCCCTTGTTCCAAAGACATACAGGTAGGTTAAATAAATGTGGACCAAACAGGCCCTGGTGTGTGGATGTATGCACTTGTTGTGGGTTATTGTAAGTTTAGATGCAGTGCAGCACTGAATAATATGAAGACACTATATAATGGATTATAACATCAACTAGGTACAGTCATATACAGACACCATTCTGAAGACATGAAAAGCATGAAATGGGAAACTGCCTGTCACACAGGATCAATTAACCATGTTTCCTGACACATAAGAGCTCTTTAACTTTTAAAGTAAGAGACATCAAACGGACTCCTTCCATCTGGGAAATATCTGTTCCTGAATTTAGCACTAACCTTAACCATAGTTACCTACTCTCCTGGAATGTTCTGGAAACTCCCGGATTCCTGGGAGTCCTCCCGAACTCCCTGGAGAGCAGGGCAACCTCCTGGACAATTAAATTGCGGGGGTGGGGCTTCTGATGCAAATCACATTGCTTTGCATCAGAAGCCCCACCGCCACCATTTAATTAATTGTGGCCAATGACCAAATTAAGGCGATTCTCCGAGCCTAGCCCCCACATTTCCCAAAGAGCAAACTTGCCAAAGTTGGCAAGTCTTGCCACTTCTTATAGTTGACTTTTGGGAGCTGCCGGGCGTGCGAGGGGGCGGGGCTCAGAAAAGCGTGAAATTTTGGCCCCGCGATTCCCTGAGAATCGCAGCATTTTAGATCTTATTCTGCCCACTTCACTAGATAGTGGGCAGATGCGGAAGGCTGCCATACTCTCCCGGTAGTCCGGGAGACCCACCCGTAATCCGGGAGAGTTGCCAAGTATGTGGTATTACTTTAACTGAATTAATTCAGCCTACAAAGGAACAGCAAAAAAGGAAAAGGTGAAAGGATACTACTGAAAAAAGCAAAATATAGTTAAATAAATAAACCAACCACAATAGATTAAATTACATTGTTTTCTGTGCTTCAACAAAGCTCAAAAAGTTGCTCGCATGTCTAGGCCCTAAAATAATTAATAATGTTCCAAACTTGTATTAAGCTGTAGCTATACCACTGCAAACCTTATCAAAAGTTTTACAATGGACCTGCTAAGTTAAATTTACCAGCAAAAACAAGGAGCGTGGGTATGGTACATAGGGGCTGTAAATTATGCTTTATGAGTACAAAATGGTTCACTGAACTCATCTAAAACAAGTGCACAGAGGGTTGAAAAATCCATTAAATATTACACACACAAATGACTGAGCGACCCTTTTAATAAGAGATTGTAAGGGGTAGTAAATTATAATGGTCTGTTCAACAGTGAATTAAACCATAGGCAATCTATTTCCTATATTACAAAATACTGTGGCTTTATAGTTTAATTACCCATTTTATTAGCAAAGTTAATTTTATGAACTAGGAAATGTTAATACTGGACACACTCCTGTACGACATAGAACATACAGAACTTTTAATAATGACTTCTACCTGGGACATGATGGATGCCCAATGTAAGTGGGCCTGCCACCTCCTCACACTTCAATGAATTGATTTTACATGCAATGCACTTTATTACAAAATACATTGTTTTATATGTCTGACTTTGTAAGTTTTTGTTTGTTTTTTCTTAAGTATCGTTCCAGACAAAACTAGTTTTCATTTCCTTGCATTGGACATATCTCAGATCTGCACGTTGGATAGAACAGTTTTCACAGAGCAG
Source organism: Mixophyes fleayi (assembly GCF_038048845.1). Lineage (NCBI taxonomy): Eukaryota > Metazoa > Chordata > Amphibia > Anura > Limnodynastidae > Mixophyes > Mixophyes fleayi. The sequence continues at coordinate 57,906,168 of NC_134406.1, forward strand.
TATTGTGTACCTCCCAACTCCCCCCATCCGATTTAGGCAGGACTGTCCTGATGTCTGTAATCTGTCCCGCAACTCACGGGAAGTTGAGCTGTAAGTCTCTGTTCACCAAGGTGAGAGTGTGACATGTACACTAGAGACACGTCCCTCTGGTGACTGCAGGAGCTCAAGGTTTTTTGGGGTTTTTTTTTTTGGGGGGGGGGGGGTTATGGGGTTTTGGGAGCAACCTAACTTTAGATTAGGCTAATTAATTACTCTGCAAAGATCAGTGGCTGAAATGGGGTAGTATACAGTGGATACGCCATACACCACTTCTACTGCTTTCATTGTAAGACTATCAAATTTCGCTCACTTATATTTTCCATACCGCCACTTCTAAGTTTCCACTTCAACCATTGGCAAACATTATAGCTCCACACTGTGTTTTTCACCAATGTATTTAGCAAAGTCTTGCTTCGCTATCTGGTACAGTGTGACCAAAATGCTTCTTTGCAAGAACTGTAGCCTGGAGATAAAATATTAACCATCTGTCCTACAATCATTCACAGTTTACACCATGACATGGAAATGGAGAATGACAGAGAAAGACCTACACGAAAAAGAGTAAGGCTGGGAACACATTACAGAAATATTCTCCCAATGCGATATCTTTAATGATTTTACAAACAAATGAAACCCCCCCCCCCCCCCCCCCCCCAAAAAAAAGTCCCGATCAGCACGTCGATCCATGTGGACATACTAAAAACATTTTACAAGATTTACCTTCAGATCTGTGCTCTTCATCTGTCATCACCATCGGCTGAAAAGATTGTGACTCTGCACACTCCATAGAGATCTATGGACACTGCCAGTCCTGAGTGCGTGCACAGTGCAGAATTGGAACGATATTGTTCCCTTGTTGAACGAGATTGTTAGCTTGGTTTATAAAACCAAATGATGCGATGTGCTTTGGAATGACAATGGTTCATCGTTGGATCGTGCACACTAATTTGATATCGGGCTGAACGGTCGTAAACCGCGTGATTGGCCAGATAATCGTCTGAAAAACCTGTAGTGTGTACCCAGCCTTAAAATTGGACAGGTTTCCAAGCAAACAGCTTTCAATGAAAATTAGCGATGCAATGATCATAAATAGGCGGGACACGCCAACTTGCGTTTGAGTTGCGGTAAGTGTGTGCAACTTTGCCAACACTCCTAAATATGCCCCTACGAGAGACACGGCAGCCGCCACAAACCCGCTCCCAGGTGACCCGGGACAGAGGTGAGAAGATTGCAAAGGAGCGGATTTGTGGTGGCTGCTACATGGAGCAATAAAGAGAACCCCAGGATAAGACTGGACAGTGCCCATTTAAAGGGCAGTGGGCAGACCCCACATGCAAGGGGTGACCGTTGCATATGGCAGCGTAAAAGAGAAAAGAGTGAGTCCTTGAGGTACCAGGAGAGGGGAGAACAAGACAGACCCTAGAGAGGGGAAGAGACTCTATGAATAGGGAAATGGCTGCAGTGAAGCAGCAAGAAGTTGTTGAAGTGACCCAATGGGGCAGAGAGGACACCAGAGAGGGTGTGAGTAACTATGATCCTGAGCAAAAAAGTGGGATAGCTTGTGTTAGAAGCTACAGTGTGTGTCAGAAGCAGTTCCCAGATGTGAGAAAGGTTTAATGGTCAGCAATGAAGTAAAATTAGGCTTGCAGACAGAGAACAAGGAAAGGCTGACATGTAACCTACAGGTGATATATAAGCACCAGATTAAAGTATGTGATTGTCCTAATAACATCTGGAGACATGTTCAGGAAGAGTTATTGGAGATATGTATGTCATGCAACCATATTCTAATCGATTAAGAACTATGCTGGAGTTATGCATATTTTCTTTATTTTGTTGCAACCAAGAATTATGCTGGAGGGTGAAGGCGGTTTGAATAAAAAAAGTTTATTTTTATAGAAATGGTCTGGCACCCAAATTATGAGATGTCTGTTTGCACTGCACCCTAAGTTACACCTGTGTCCCAGCACCCTTAAAGAGAAGGAGGTGCACAACCTAACTCATGCACCTCAACATCACACACAGTGATCGCGGGTTACATAAATAAGAAAGTCTAACTTTACCTTAGTGAAACGCTCAGCAAGGAGTCTGTTCATTAACAGAAATGATAAAAGTCTTCTGAAGCAATTATTATTCTTACCTCTCTGCCTGCAAATTCTCATGGCACAAAGCCTGTTTTACAAAGTGCAATCGTCACATCCACCAATTCAGGCTCTCCACTCTCTGTACAGACCGAACTAACAAATACTTTCAGGCACTGGATTACTCATCCAGAAGATTTATAAACCAGACACAAGGTTTTGTGTTTGCAAACAAAAAACAGATTGCGCAGTACACAGCAAGAAACATGTCTGAAATCCTGTTCAGTGTCTCTCTCCTGAAGATAAGGTCACATTAGAGCACTTGAATGATACTGACTTTTATTATACAAAAGCAGATAAAATAGTAACAATTTCATGGATGAAGGGGCTCATACACACGGGTGTTTATATTATACATTCAAAGGGCATTGGTAAAGCTTGGTAAATGTTTCAAAGCAGATAGTCGTAAAAATAATGAAAACTAATGGACCTGTACACACATACTTTCTGAAACGTAGTCACTCAATCCCAACTTTGTCAACAGAGTTCAGAAGCGTCAACTTTTGTTTCACTATAATGGAACTCTATTGAGTACATCGTACATTAAAGCATATCCACAGTGCGGATTAAACGTTCTGTTAAAACCACAATGTTCTGTCTAAGCTTTTACAAGGCCTTGTGTTTCAACAATCAACATATCCACCAGAGATCTCATTTATTACTTTAAGGATGATCAATATGTTTGTTCTTTATGGTTCATCAGCCGACAGAGATTGGCCTATGCACCTGTAATACTGTTCCTCGGGGTAAAATAGCTGCTAAAAATAATTTCTTGGCAGCCCAAAATCTTACCGTACGTCCGCTATCCAATATTTATGCACTGTTAATGCAGCACTTACAGGCAAAGATATTAACCTAGGTTTGATGAGACGAACTGTAGGAAAAGCAAACTATAAAATGCAGGATCAGCACAAAGAATTCAAATAATGTAATTCCAGCCCTTGCCGATATAAATATGCTATATGGTAAGGAAAAGGACATCAAGCTATAAAGACCATGGTACAGATGTATCATCCATAATAACACACTGCTTTGAGTTTTGCCTAAATTCCTAGTCACATGTCAGCTTTATGTGTAATTATGTGGCAAGTTCATAGTTTCTTACTCTACTGGGAGTCCGGGAGAACTCCCAAAAATTTGGGAGTCTCCGGGACTCCTGGGAGAGCAGGGAAACCTCCCGAATTCTGCCTTCTAGGTTGGTGAAGTGGGTGGGGACATTCTGGCCTCGTCCCCTGATGTGATAAGCTAATAATCATATAGTTTGACAGGGGTGGAGCCTAATGATGTGATCCATGTGACCACGCCCCCATGACTGAGCCCCCTCCTGGATATCTATAATGTAGTTATATGACATACCAGACACATTGATAAGAGGCAGGAGGGTAAATGGCTGCTAGTCCTAGGGAAACAGCAATTGCTAGAATTGAGTCATCAATGATAAACAACAGTTCTAGCAATGTGGCAAATAACGGTTTAATTCTATATTTATCTTGTCAATCAAGAATTCCCTAGATCCTAGGTGATCAACCTGTGATACATGTACTCCATAGGGTGCCACTAACAGATTCTAGGGGGTACTTCAGTCTGTTAACTACAACTCATAATAACATTAAATATATTATAAGAAGTTTAAAACAAACTTTGTTTAGTTTTGTTTATATTTGAACATTTAACTGCATAAGAGGGAGGTGTAGTATAAATTTAAACAGATTAAGGGGTACTTTTAATACATTTACACACATTAGGTGGTAGTATAGAGAAGTCCACTTTAAATGGTATATGGTAAACATATACCATAACGTGGGGTAACTATTAAAGACAGTTGAGAAACCCTGGCCCAGATGAATGGCGAGAGGAGGAAACAGGTTTCCCCCTGAATGCCAACCCTTGTAAACAAGAGACTTATAGTCAAGGAGTTAATAAGAGATTAGTGTCCTGATTAATTCTTGGGATGTAGTTGAACAGTTGACAGTTAAAATGTCAACACTCATAATGTGGATACAATGAGGTCGACAGTCAGAATGTCTAAACATAATGTAAATGTAGACAGGGTTGTAAAGTCGACATTCAAAATATCGACATAAATTACAATAAATAAATGCAAGAAATGGAAAAAAAAACAAAAATAAAACCTGTGCGCCCCCCCAAACAGCTTAACTAACCCTAGTGCTGCCAGCCTAGGCTTGTAATAGCAAATCGGGGGGACAAAAAGCATGAGGTCTCCCCAATTTTAATCGTACCAGAACTAGGCTTTGCCAGCCTGAGCTGGTTCCACTTTAGCAGGGAAACCATAATGTCAACCACAAAGAGGCAGATCAGCACAGGGCTGGATTCTCTAGGGACTTCGGGACAGCCCTGTGCCAATAGCACTTGGGCTCTTCCCACACCGCTGGGGCGTTTCGTGTGGGGAAATATTAAGTGTGTAAATCCATTTTGTCCCTGGTTTAATACAGGTTCCTGCCATAAAGTCTTGAGCATGCTGCTGCTTGTAGTACTACAAGTACCAGCATACCCATGGCTGCTAGTACGTCCTAGCACCCAGGGCTCGCTGGGATCTGTAGTGCACCAAGGAGAATTGAAAATAAAACACAGACACAAGTGTAAACATTATTTTAACTGAAATAAAACCCCTACACCACCGATTCACTGCCGTTTGCTCTCCAGGAACAGAACCATCCCTTGGCAACCAAGGAAGCAGACAGTGGGTGGTCCGCAACACCACTCCATGGGGTGGTGAATAAAGGACCCAAGATATACAAGTCCCTTATAACCTCCTCCCACGCGCGTTACCAAGACTTTGCCCGCGCTGCCCCCCCTCCACTGGAACATGCTCCCTTCCTCCATCAGAACTTCCCCTAATCTGTCCAGTTTCAAACAGTAATAATAATAATAATAATAATAATAATAATAAAGTCATATTGGGACAAAATACACCCCTCCAATGGTATGCCCACTTTTTAAGACTTTTGACAAAGCCTCTGCCTTTTTGAAGTCCACAAATTGGGACATGTGTAAGGTATTGCTATTGACACCACAGGCCTGTGTCTATAGCTCTGCAGTAGAGTTTTACTGAGGAGCTATTGCTGTATAAACATGTAGTATGCTTGTTTTCTTGTACGAAAATGAATGTTATTCATTGCTAACCAGCTATTGTCTTTAAGTAATGGGGTGGGTCCCCTATATGCTACAATTCTTCTTGGTTTGTAAATGTAAAAAAACAAGTTTCCCTGATTCTGAGGACTCCATAAATTATTTAAATTTAACTCATGCCATTCCTTTAACGTAATAATTAATATAGCGGTCATCTGTCTGCTGTGTTCTACTTCAGTTGGGTAGCTGGAGAAATTCTGTAAATGAAGCTTCTTGTGAGATTCCCAGTAATTTTTGCAGTACCCATGACAATCTTTTCATCTGTTTTGACAGCCTTTCCTTTCACTTAAAAGCAGATTTGTACGACAAAATTGTAATATATCAGTGTCCTTTTGAATCCACTAGAAGAAAGTGGATTTACAAGTAAACACTATTTTTTACATTAGTTCTCTATCAGCAGGTTCAGTAAATAGTGCTCAATATTTTTTATCCTATGCAACATATTAAACAAGTATTACATTTGCAAACCTAATGCAGGCTGAATACAGGAGATTCCCACTGGAGTCACCAATCATACTACTCAATCATGTTAAAACGTCATCTTGAAGCATTAGATGTTTTCACTACTAATTCACATATGGTTTTAAGGAAACATTTTACTAACATGCACCAATCAGAAACAAAATTCAATTAATGTGGGAACCAGCTGTTGAGCATTTGCCATCCTTCCAAATGTGTTTACCCCAGGTTACGGCATTTGTTTGTCTTTGCCCAAATCCAGTCCAAGATAGGTACAAAAAACTAAACTATCATCATCATTTATTTATATAGCACCACTATTTCCGCAGCGCGGTACAGAGAACTCATTCACATCAGTCCCTGCCCCATTAGGGCTTACAATCTAATTTCCCTAACATACACATACATACATACACACACACACACACACACACACACACTAGGGTCAATTTGTTAGCAGCCAATTAACCTACCAGTATGTTTTTGGAGTGTGGGAGGAAACCGGAGCACCCGGAGGAAACCCACGCAAACACAGGGAGAACATACAAACTCCTCACAGATAAGGCCATGGTCGGGAATTGAACTCATGACCCCAGTGCTGTAAGGCAGAAGTGCTAACCACTTAGCCATCGTGCAGCCCACTATGAAAAAGATGATCCTGAAATTACTAATTAAAGCTGCATTACCACCAACATAAAATATTTTAACTAAGGCGTATATGAGGCAGTTATTCTTGGGGCTCTGCCGTTACTGTATTACAGAACAGTCAATTTAATTTTGTTTATCTACCATAAATTGCAGGGTAAAGTGGTTTGAGCAGGAGAACCAAACATAAACCACAATAATGAGATTTAGGTTTGAGATTGGTGCTCCCGATCACATGTCCATGGCTCTCAGAGGGGTTGTAAGAGGAACGGAGGAGGAAAAATGGCTGCATCTTGCAGACCCTGAAAGCTCTAGCTAGGGAGAGGTGCATACTAGTAGAAGGTTATGTGGGGGTAAAGCAGTTTTAGAAGGATATGGTTAGAGAATTCAGAAGCTATGTTTCCTTAAACCTAGCTGCACAACTCACCTGTAGTAAACAATGTCAAAGTGCACAATATCTACAGCAACTATATTCTAAATTCTGTCCTGTTTTAGAACCTTCTAAAGAAATAAGAGTGCACCAGTTGTCTCTACAGAATGGGGGCAATCATGGGTGGGCTGGACCAATTTTCATGAGAATGCACCCTATAAATTCCCCAACTACAATTGACATCACTGAGGCATGAGGTACAAACTACCTCATGCCTCAGTTATTTCACAAGTACCTTGTGAATCGGCAAATAATATGCTGGTCACATGAGTAATTTGGTGCTGCAATGGTCACTAGTCCATAAACACAAGAATGATGTAAAGGTAGACGATATTACACAACCTCAATAATAATGTAACTTTATAATTAAGTTACCAGGATAAAATAATATTATTTACTGCACCAGCATGAATGCTGCAGCGACAAGACCAATGATAGAATTATGCATAAGAACACTGCTAACGTGATGTCCCTGTGACACAGTGGTAATAGCTTCTTTAATTAAGGCTGCAGAAAGAATTGGCAGTATTCACTACAGACCACAAGCCCACAACATTAACAGCATGTTGAAACACACAAAAACTTCAGAAGTGTAAAGTGCACATTAATTGAGGCCAACCAAGGGCGATAAGCATGTCTGCAGAACGTTCTAATCTCTGCATCAAGAACTGCCTTAAAGTTTATCAACTTTGTGCTCCCTATACAAAAACTGGCTTTACATTACAGACGAATGGGATCCTGAACCAGAAATTCAAGCACTTCGACACAAAAGAGCAAACAGATTACCCAGTAAACAACAAAAAACATTTCTTAAAACAGACAAATATGATCTGTGTCCAGTCACAAAAGTTTCATAGTTTGAAACTAGCACAAGACTCGATTAGGGTACACGACTACTTTATATTTGTTAACATTTGTTTACATTCCTCTTGTCCTAAAACAGCATCAAGCTAAATTTCAGAGTAATCATCCCTAAAAGCTGTATGATTAATTTGTCATTAAGCAGTCTAACTCCATAAAAGCCATAACACCATTTATTTGTGAGGGAGTGGGGGACTGAAGCGCAAAGAATATAAATCTATTCCCATTAATCCTGTAAAGCAGTGGTCAGGGAACAGGGGTAAATTACCCCAAATGGGGTAAAAATGAAATTCCTTTGGGGTAATGCAGTCGATTCACATTCTGTCAGTTGGATTGTAGACCCCTTTAAATCTAAAAATTGCTGTTGTACCAGAACAGTCTCAAAGGTTGGCAGAGGCACTGCTTGAGCTTCGATGCAATAATGAAGCATGTATTGCATTTAAAAACAAAGCAGATCTGTCCTATTTTTGGATGTCAACAGCTGCAAAAGTATCAAAATTACACATGAGGAGGCAGTCAAAAAGTTGCTGCCTTTTGCAACAACCTACCTTTGCGAACAAGGATTTTCCACTCTAACAAACCTAAAAACAAAGCAGAGAAATCAATTGGACGCTGAAGACTGTATCCAAATTGCTCTGACATGAAAATGCCCCAATATTGATGCTCTCGTATCAAAAATGAAGCCACATCATTTTGAATAGAAATTTTGAATAGATTCAATAAAATTTTGAATTCCAATAATTAATAATATATGATTTCCTTCCTTTCAAATCAAGGGGGTAACGTCGGCGTATGTAAATATATTTGAGGGTAAAAGGTAAAAAAGTTCCCTGACCCCTGTTGTAAGGGGACAAATACACTAAATGCCTTATCTAATTACAAGGAAAATTCCAGTAACACAAACCAGCTCAAACCAGGACACAAAACGGCTCTATTTCGACAAGCTGCAACACCCCTGTTTACAATAATAATTTGTTTCAAGGTTATAGTTATTAAAAAAATTATCTTTGTACTCCAGAAATCGCCCAGAAGGTCGGCCAGCCAATTACACGTGATAAAGCGGTGTTAACTTTCCCCATGTCTCTCCATTAATCAAAGCAATGCATCACTCCACTGGTGCAGAGGGCATGCTTCTAACAGGTAATAAACTTTAACTGGTAAAACCCAAGGCTTGATAAAAGGAGCATTGTAAATCTGAAACCGTGCCTGATCAAAAGGCCTCACCAAATACACTTTCCGTATAACCTTTCATTTATCCTGGTTATACTATTAACAAGAATCCTATTCCAAGATACCGCTACTCAGTACAATTACTGGTAAGACAAGCCTGCTTCTCACTACGATTTACTTTAGTGTGCAGGGCATGCTGTAACCCACTTAGAGATTTCACAACATGACTGCTTGAAGGGAAAGTATTTGTGTGCTTGTGTATTGATTTTAGGTCATATCTGTTTGAGGAAAAATATGTACTTTTGCTCTTTAATTACAGACTCTCTGAGGCTCTTGCTCACAGCAAACCCCGTTGCAAAAAATGCAACTTTGGATATAACAGCATGTCAGGCTCAACATATCCAACCTTACTACAATCTCCGGCTTTACATATTAAATTCACATACAATATATCAGCTGACTAATTATGTTATTGAAGGATAACTCAAAAATAAATGTTGTCTAATTAAAATCACTAAGCTGGGTAATAACGGAGTTCTGGAATTGGACTTATGTCTGAAATAGTCTACTTAAAATGCAGAAACACATTGAACAACATGTGTGTCACTGTTGCCATTTGATGGATCAATTGTTCAGGATTGACACTCTGCAGCAACATCTGCAACTATGGAAACACTATTTGCAGTCCACAGTTTAGTTCTTGGTTACAGATTTTGCTATGGCATGCCTTCAACCATCTGTCAAATGCCAGCAAACATATTTTATACTTCAAATTTCAGGAGTTTATTTAGACAAAATAAATTTTTCACTGGCGTTACCTTTTAACAACTGTTTAGAAAATGTCAGGTACTGTGATAAGTAGCGCTTGGTTATAAACCACTGATTTAATAGGCAGCGCTGTATATGAAAGAAAGCAAGCTCTGCACAAATAAGCTTACAATCTACGAGGCGCAGAGAACAATTCATCCATAAAGTAACGGACGAACTGTAGCTGTTGGTGGGGAAAGTGTGTGTGGCTGCTGTAAACCAGTGGTGTGATACGCTTGTAATGAAGAGATTCGGTGGAAGATGTAGACATGAAAGATGAACTAGTCATTGCAGAAATCTTAAGAAAGTCAGCTGCCAGCAACCATGAATTTCCTTCACCATTTACATTAACCAAACAAGTATAAAACTACCTGTCAATATCGCAAATGGTAAAATTGGGACATTTCAGTCCATCATTTGGGGGCAGTCCTGTTAAAAAACTGACCATTTGGGGGTATTCATATTGTATGTAGATACCCTTGGCATTGACACTGTCTCAGTTTATCATGGAGGGAGCTGCATGTAATATTTAGCGAATCTTGGCGAGAGCTGCATGTACTTACTGTGTGTTATAACATTGTGGTCAGATCCAAGTTGTTTGCATGAGGTGTCCCTCCTAGTCAGGTGTGGTTTACCTTCACTGACAGTTACACATTCCATCATAGAACACTCCCTAAATGAACAATGTGACACAAAAGTGGCTCCTGTTTCTCAAGTACAATTGGACAGAATGAGGCAGCATAAACCGTGTTCGCCTTCAGCAAAACACATCTGAAAATAACACTAAACAATCAGAATATTTAACATTTTTCAGAGGGTGCTACGAAAAGCCGCAGAGAATTTGATGTAATAAAATGTAGTACATTCATTTTTCCTTCTGCAAGTGTGTTTGCAAACAATATACATAGACATGATCTCTACAAAAGTACAGTTAAAATTGTGAATTGCCCAAAAAATTTGAATTGTGAAGGAAAGAAAATTAAAAATCATCTGTCCCTGGGAAAAAAAAAAAATATATGTTACATGTCCAACATTATTTACCACAGCAAGTTTCAGTTTTAAATTTCTGTTACTTTTACATCACTTCCAGAGCATAGTTTTAGGGAATGCATGTAAAACAGAAGTCTTCAGCCTCAATGACCTTAACAAAATGGATGCCTCCACAGTGTGTTAACAATAAAGGTACATTTTAACTTTGCTCAACATATAACCCGAATCTCTCGGTCATGTTATTTATGTTAAATTGCCACACAGCTCAAGTTATTTTAAAAGTTTCTAACTCACAGTATCAATTATTTCACATTGAAAGCTATTTACTGACTCTTGCAGCGACATTTATTTTACATTAGAGTCTATTTGTGTCTCAATCTTTTTACTTTAACCACACAAAGGAGTGATTCAAGAACTCCAGCATGAACAGCAGAAATTCTACTGGCAATTGCTCGATCAGCTTGAGTGAGAAGTTGGAGCGTTAGTCAACATTGACAAGCGATATGGCTGACTGCTTAATTCTTGCAGAAGTCAGTGGCTTAAAGGGATATGTAGTCATGGGTAACCAATTATTTAAATAATTTATTCATGACATTACTGGTCTTCTTTTAAGTACTACAATTACACAACATATGCACATTTTGCTTATTAGTCTAATAATTACAATTTTAATTTCTAACACCGTACCATGAGAGCCACAAAGATTACTGTAACAGCAGAGCTCACTTTTGTCACATAAAGAAGACTATTGCCAGTAACAAGTACATCATAATAGGGCTTTAAATGGGAAACTTTTTCAGGTGAAAAAGAACTAATAGTAAATTAGGTCATACCTGCCAACTCTCCCGGAATGTCCGGTAGACTCCCGAAATTCAGGTTGGTCTCACATACTCCCGGGAGAGCTGGCAAATCTCCTGCATCCCGCAATTGCGAGGCTAAAATGACGCGATTCACCCCCCGCGACAAAACGGCATATTTGACGCGAGGGCCGGGACCAAGATGACACTATTCACCGGGCCCCGCCCCCTCCCGCCCTCTAGATACGCCCCTCTCCCGGATACAACTTGCCAAAGGTAAGCAAGTATGAATTAGGTTTTGAGACAGATAACTTGATAATGGGGGGGAAGATGTTATATTGGAAGGCCTGAGGCAATAGACGCAATTAGAATTCCAATCTGAAGGGCTGTATTGATATTATGTTGTTCAAAGCAACCATGCATAAAGTATTGTCCAAAGATTCAAAATAGTATATTTTCTAGATTGTTCAGGATAGAGGGCACCGTGTCTGCTAGAGAGAAGCATCACAATTAAGGGGCTAGGAATAACTTATTCTATATTATTCTTCCTTATTAGAAAACATAGATCAATTTGAGAAATGTTCTCCTTCCCTTTGGTTGAAAAGTGTGCAAAACAGATTTAGTCTCCGTACTTGTGAGCACTGGTATGGGCACCAGTGGTGGCCTGTTCTGCATTTACCAGAAAATAAAACACGGGGTAATTATACTCAGAATACTCATAAATATATTATAACAGAGTAAAAGGAATGAGGAATCTCGGGCCCCAGTGCGGCTGCTTCTCAGGGAGCCCCCTGCGTGAGCAGCTTGGGTATGACCGCATACACAAAACATTGCACACACTTACAAAACCTTTTGCAGCACAAGAGCAATATGCACGTTTGAAGGACATATTAAAAAATACCACAGGTTGTTTTTTTCTCAACTGCATAAGTACCGTAAAGAGCTTTCTTTGATTACAATGCACAGAATGTCAAAACCTTTTTCTTAAAATATTAAGTTCCACTAAAACAAAGACTGATTTGTCTAAGATTGTACAGCGCTAAAGAATATATTGACAATATAAAATGGTGCTAGAGAGTTTGTGAACCTTTGGAATTTTAAATGTGGCCTTAAATATGTTCAGATCTTCATCCAAGTCATAAAATAGATAAAGAGAACCCAATAATTCAAACACCACACAAAAGGATACACTTTTTCCATTAAGTAATCAAACAAAATGATCAAATATTAAAATGTATTTCTGGTGTTTTTCTTGGACATCTGCGCTTGTTAAAACGTATCTGTCGGAAAAAGTGTGTGAACTTTTTATCAGTTAATGGGATAATGAGAGTCAGGAGCGTCAATCAATCAATATGATAACAATAAAATGTGCGAGTTTGGGTGACCCTGTCCTATTTAAGAAACAAACCTGAACCAAAGACCAAAGACTGGTCTGCACCACACAGGTTTGTGAACACATCCCATGCCTCGATCAAAGGAGATTTTGCAGGACCTCAGAAAAAGAGTTGTCGATGCTCACAAGACTGGAAAAAGTTACAAAACAATTTCTAAAGACATTGTGATTCAATCCAGTGTCAGGCAGATAGTGTAGGTAAATGGGAAAAATGTCAACAACATTGGTACTCACCCGTCTAGCAAAAATCCCTCCAAGAGCAAGGTATATAATATTCTAGGAGATCACAAATAACCACAGGGTAACCTCAAAGCATCTGCAGGCCTCTCTTGCACTAGCTAAGGTACTGACCTTAGCTAGTTCATGAGCCCAATATCAATCAAACAATGAACTATAACAGAGTGAATGGGAGGATAGCAATGAGGAAGCCTCTAGTGTCCATGAAGAACACTGCTGCTTGTTAACAGTACTGGAAAAAAGTTTTGTGAATAGAGGAGTCTAAAATAGAACTTTCAGCGTAAATGGGAAACGTTACGTTTGGGGAAAACCAGTAACTGCATTCAAACAGAAGAACCTCATCCTAACCTTAAAACATGGACTAGCAAATTCTGCAGGAGAATGTGAAGGTATATGTCCGTGAACTGAAGCTCAACAGAACTTGGGTCTTTCAGCAAGACAACGATTCTAAACACACACGTCAGTCTGTCAAATAATGGTTGTAGTAGAAGAAATGTTGCATTTTGGAATGGCAGAGTCAAAGCCCAGACCCCAATCCAATCTAAATGTTGTGGCAGAACGTGATGTGGGACGTTTATGTAAGAAGGACAAGCAACGCCCGTGAGTTGAAGCAGTTCTATAAGGAGGAATGGAAAAAATTCCCCCAAGCCGATGTTTGTGACTGACCAAATTTTTTTTTTTTTTTACTGTAAACAATTGATTGAAGTCATTTCTGCTCACTCGGGACAAGTTACTGAAAGCATAGGCTCAGCTACTTATTCCGACAAAGATATTGAGGGGTCTATTTACCATTCGTAGTCAGTTTTCATCAGTAACTAACATTTGTAGCTTTGCCGCAATTCACCATTCTTGGCCAGCAAGGAAAGCTTTGATGAAATCTCTCCTCGTCGCCTATAGTGGGTTGGCTTTTACCAGTAGCATAACGCTGCTGCAAAAGACTTCTATGAGCAGTCACTTCCTTGTATCTCTACAAACATAGCCTTCAGACATACATGCTTCTTCAATATATATTGTAATCACCAAGAATATTAATCTATCAGCCATTACAAAAGTGAGCTGCACTGGAAAATTTCAAGTAACTCCATTTAAGCTGACTAATTAATAGTTGGTGCAATAATTATGATCAATGTATCATATATATCTTGTCAATACATATCAATATGTCATCACTACACATGCTTTAATGATTGCAGCTGCTGCGTTATGGGCTAAGGAGAAGAGGCGAGGCGCATGCGGCATGCTAGGGAGGGATTAATAAGAGCTCCCTCTTGTCTGATCATTATCCTCTCTGGTGGGCCTGAGTTGAAGCTGAAGGGTGAGTAATACCCTCCTGAGGTGCCGTTAGGTTTTCAGTACAAGCGAAGTTTTAGGCTGCTTGATGTATTTCCTGCTTTTGCCATCCTAAGAGGTATATGTGCTATTTGATTTAATGGATTCTCTTTATTTTTTATGATGAAGACATTAAATGAACACATTAAAGGTCACATTTCTGCAGAAAGTCAGAAAATTCAGAAAAAGGATTCCAAAACTTTCTAGCACCAAGTTAATTTTTTTTTCTTAAGAAGTGTAATTATCATGGAGAGGTAATTTAGTTTACCTTTGTTTGGTGAAATGGGTGGTCTGGTTTCCTATATGCCATAGTGCTTTGGAACTACCAACCTATCATTCTGAGATAAACAGCCAATATATCACTTACGTTCAAATTTAATCAGCAGCATTTAAGGACTGTGAAATATATAACAACTGTGTGTAAATGAGTAATTCACTTCACCACGGCATCCGAACCATGAAACAAAACACCACAGGACACGGATAACAAGAAAGCCAATAGGCACATCTGGTGTCGGAGATTATCCTTTAGCTGACTGTGCGCCCCTAGATGTCCATTTAAAACCGACTTTTTAAATTATTAACTATGTTTATGTCTGTGCTTCTTTGCACAATTAATAGATAAAAGCTCTTGTAATGAGACGTTGCTTCAAGGCAGCTCTTTATACACCAATGTATTTAAGATTGTAACAGGAAAATATGAAAAACAACAATACAATAATATAATAAAGTCTTACATTGTGGAATTACTAGAATTGTATTGTGGGGAATAGAGGTAGTGCAGGTATAGTGATTGTGTAACAAGCCTATCAAACACGTTCATTAAAAGAGTGCATCTAATGTCATCCAGTAGGTACAGTTATATAAATATGCATATATATAGGAATGTATTCTTCAGGAGAATGTTAAGCTTTGATACTTAAGTGATTTTATTGCAGGTACAAAGATGGTGGAAAATGTAAACCAAACCATATATATACTTCCCAACTGTGCTGATCTAAGTGAGGGGGACTGGGAACAGCCAAACGCTGGGCACACCCCTGGGGATATGGCATGCCCCGATCGTTGCGTGGTGATGTACCTTTGTGTATGCACATTTCATTATCAGACTACCTGCTGGACAATGCTGGGAAGTAGATTTGCAAAAAAAAAAAAAGTAGTATAAGAGCCGCTCCATGCTACTGTTGTACATAAAACTGGGGTGCATTGGGGGTATGAGCGCATTATATTTAAGGTACAAGTTCTTCTTTTTATTTGACTACAGTGTTCCTCAGCAATCCAAGCAAAATGTCATAATTCAGCACCTTCCACAACACACTGCTCACCCAGGACATGTGTATCTATATATCCTGGGAATTTGTGATCCACATATCACTTTTTTGCTTGATAATTAAAATGAAAATAAGACAAGCATGAGTAGTACTATGCTACATGGAATGTATAACACAATCCTCACATGCTGCAGTAAAGCACATATTCTACACTACAAGTCTCATCTGTATATGTATATAGGATTTGTCAGAGTGACCATATAGAGGTTCTATTCGATTTCATCTTAAAGATCCGATTATGAAAAGCTCTCCAGACAAAAGCAACAGCTTAACACCCAGGAAGCAGAAAGAAGACTTGAACTCATTCCTGTCTAGGGCGTAAAGATCAGGACGTTAATGTATGTGACACTAAACTGTCATATGATCTATTATTCAGTAGAGCAATAATTCTTTGCAGACACTAGAAGCAGTTGTTAATATGAAAGCATTCACATACACAATGCTCAGTGTTGGTAAGAGTTATGAAATAAAAGAGTAATACACACTGTAAAACACCACATTTCTAAATCTCTGCAATCTATTTTAAATACCCCAGAGCTTGAAGGGAAATTCTAGCTATGAGCTATCTGCATAGAAAATACCACTTTACACTATTCTACTGTATAAAATGGGTAAAACATCCAATACCACATATTTGGAATCACAACTGCTATATGATAGAAATTGAATGTGCACTTCTTCAAAACTGACTAATAATGTTTCTCTGCAGCCTATTCATTTTAAAGTACAATACACTTAGACAGAGGAGACAGCAATGTGTGAGATCTACTAACAATCATGAGAATACTAACTAGGAACATCACGGAATCCAGTGGCGCACGCAGGGGGGGGGGGGGGTTTCTGAGTCTCCAGTGACCCCCCCTGCGCTAACTTAGTGCCCACCATAGCGGCACTGTCCTATACAGCAGCCGCCGCGGACGCTTCTTTGACAGCGCTGCCGAAACGGAGCTGCTGCGCATGCGCTCTCTCTCGTGTTTTTTTTTTTTGGGGGGGGGGGGTTCAGGGGAAACTACCCTAACATTCCTGCGTGCGCCCCTGGAATCTTGGGAGTATTTTTGGTTCAGCCACAAAATGGTTACTTAAGTGAGGTCAATGATTTAAGTAAATTGAATAAGGGTAGATTTATTTAAAACAGGCGTTTTAGCCAGCGTTAGGGTTTTGCCCTATACATCAATAAGTAAGATTTGCTGTGTGTCTGCTGGAGGTAACTTTTCCATGCAAAGCCTGTTTAACAAGCACCATCACAATCTTTCTTCTATTGCTATTACAGGTTGGCGATAACAGACAAAAATAAGTTACAAAATGGTTTATTATTTGGAGAGAGAAAAAAATAAGTTATTCGGCAGTTTTCAAATTTTTTAATGCGTGAATCAGCTGGCTGAGTCACACATGTACAGTTCCCCAGAGACATGGGTCGCTGATAAATTACAGACAGCAAAACAACTGTGAATTTAACCTTTAACAGCCAAGTCAGAACACAAGCCAACCAGTGTGTTCTAAATATTTATTCATTTTTTTTTAAAAAAAAAATTTAAATGAACAAATTTAGGGCTAACCAGCTGACTCAAGCAGGTTGCCGTTCACATGTTAACCTTTTATAGGTAATTAAGCTAAAACGAAGTTCTGTACACTTGCAGCTCTTTTGTTCCAACCTCAGGAAAACCTTCAGCATATGATTTGTCACAAGTGGGAAATTACCATGACTCATGTGTGAATGCAGATCAATCCCTGCTTGTGCTCCACAGAATGCCTCAATCACTATGTTACACTCATTTAAATTTATTCTAAACTGTCCTTTCATTTTTTTTCCCAGATTAATTCCAATTGCAATACAAGCTTCTTTTTCTTTTTTTTTCAAATGTATCAGAAACAAAAGTAGATAGCCATTTTTACATTACCTGCAGTGCATGATGTATACATAACTACTGTATAGGACCTTGTCTTTATCTGACGTAATAGGCACAACCTTGAGCAGTTTTTACCTGGCAAGCGCAAATATGCTATCAACCTCCATACTAAAAGATAACAGAAGAATGTGTTTAATTTTACATTTAGAAAGACATTATATAAATAAAACAAACATACAGGTTATAATTGCTTTGACATTGTAAAATATGTATTTCAGTGTGTCTTTCACCATTTATATCCTGTTTTTCACTTTTTTATTTATTTATCCTTTTTGGTTTGTCGTTCCATTCTTTCAGAGTCTATTTTGTTTACTATTTATGCTTGCAGATATTGTCCTGTACTATGCACTCTCTTGTTTGAATATATATTGTTTAATTATATTCACATTTATAACCAAATGTGTATTAATTTCTGATTACACGTGGATTGATTGAGCTAGTTATGCATTTATCATATTTAGATTTCTTTGACTTTTTCTTTATTTTATACTTACTATACGTGGTTTTGGGGGTTTGTCTCAGATCGTTACAGACGTACAGACTGCAGCCAGAACTTCTCTTTATTGGTCTGCATAGATTTAGTTTTACTGTCTCCTAGCTACTCCTTAGCAGGACATACTTTTTTTTTTTTCAGTTGCCCTCCAGGTTCAGTCAGGCAGATTTACATTTTGATCTACCGAACAATTTCTTTAAAATGTTAATTTATGTCTCTTATGGTATAGTGCTGTTATTAGCCTGATATTCGGACAACTTTTGACATTAGCTGTAACATATATTCATTTATCTCCCACAGCCACTGCCCACACCTCTCTCCACTACCAGTCTCCCTTCCCATTAATCATTATCTCTCACACTAAAAATTCAAAACTAAAAAACAAAATAACAGTTAGAAAGACATAAGAAACACCAGCAACCAATTTATGTATAAATTCTGTATATATAAATATGCAAAAAAAAATAAAAAAAAAATTAAAATTATAAACACCCCCTTTGTTATTCAACCTCCTGGTGACTAAATGTGTGGACCTGGCAGTAGGACCCAGGTGAATGGTTGCTTAGCAACATAAGGCTGGCATGAGCTGAACAGAACTATGTGGTGAGAGAGTGACAGCCCTGGACCTTGTAATGGAGGGGTGGAGGTCCTAGGATCCCCTGGCAATCTGGGGAGCTGGTTTGTGGCCTTCAGTCACGAGGGCCAAAGTACACCATGACAGAGAATATGTGAGTGTATATAGTGTCCACGCTTTACATATTGGCACACCAGACAAGGGAATCCACATCAAATGCGATTACCAAGTGCTAGGCAGTATGGAATGCACACAGGAGAATGCGGTTTCCTTTCTTCAGATACAGTGACATGATTTAAGTCATGAAAAGGCAGTGTGGTATTTGAGTCAGACTTGTTTCACAAGTGCTGCATTCTCATCTGGAGTTAATATAACAATGCTGCAGGCTATGCGTGCAAACTGATCATCTTTTTCCAAAGTTTAAAAATGTTAATAAATATGGCACATAGAATGATAATTCTACATAAAATAGCCTTAATTAAGCACCGCATTTTATGCACAAATAATTTCAATCCTCATCGCAAAGTTAATGATTGAAACATTGTGCATATTTATTAAAAAAAACTTCACTAGGAACAGCAGTGATGATAAACTGCTGTTCCTGCAAAGTTGAAAACTTAACTTTTTCACTGCCTCTTCGCTCCCGCTGACAAGTGCAACCCACACTAGTCTTCAAAGTCCATGTGTGCATGCACCGTCCGAACACCTCTGATACGTGCATAAACATCCCTGGACTGCACAGTGCTAATCGGAGAGCTGTGCAGGTAGGAGCCGACTAATATTCTTTAAAGAATTTTAATGCTTTGCTCATTTGTATGTCCAAATAGAACATACTTGAGGGGGCGTGACTGGATGGCGAGAGGGGTGCGAAAAACATAATTTGCATCGCGGGGGCAGGGCCAAAATGACGCGATTTGCCTCGCCCCGCCCCCACCGCTCTCCAAAATGGTGTGATTCACCGAGAATTCTCAGTGATATTCAGGATCCGGGAGAAATGCCAGCTCGCCCGGGAGACTGACGCGAATTTCGGGAGTCTCCCGGACTTTCCGGAAGAGTTGGCAAGTATGAAATAGAACTTACCGAAGGAGATGCATCATGTGACAGGAAGGGATCCTATGATCCCTCCACATATGTGCTGAGAAGCTCTGCTCTTTGGAGCATAGCTGAAAAATAACACTTACGGTAATGTACGTCAGCCAGAACTAGTAGCTCCCATACACATCTATGGGGACCGCTTTGGAATTTGCAAAGCAGCAGTAGCCTGTTAATACATTTCAACGTTGTTTCAATTTGCATCCGTTTCCCGAAAACGCCTGTTTAAGGGGAATTTTCATGAAAAAAGGATTCATAAATAGGCCCCTAAATCTTCGATGCTGTTTTCAGTATGACTGCTCCCATTCTGTCATACCATCTGAACACTGTGTATTTAATGGAATTCTCTCCTTCACTTTAGACAACATTTACACTTGTTTGTATACAGCTACAGAAGGGTGCTTGTCCATATACTGAAAATGTAGTGGTAATATGTTGATATAGTAGTCAGGAATATATCGGGCTCTGCATGAGTACACCCAGGAATTCCAACAGAATCGACCTTAGTAGGGTATGACCGCCTTTTATACTTATGTCTGCCAAGTGACCTGCCGATGACAGTGGTGAAGGAGCTATTTGCACTGTAGGTTTCAAACTTTATATCTTGGATCAGATCAGGTGACAGAGTGGTGGGGGCCCATATTGCTTTCAGGAAAGGAATAGAGGAGAAAATGTAACTTTAATGTGTTTAGTACGCTGTAATAAGGAGTGTATCTATTCACAATATGACCTTGTACAGATAGGCTTTCTAGTAGTAAGTGGCAGAACACAGCTTTGTTGGGGCCCATAGCAAAATTTGTGAGTGGAACATGTGATGCCGCTTTCCCCTCTCTAGACCCCAATTTTGCTCTGTCTTCTGTGCATGCTCTGAACAGACTCTGCCCCGAGCGCGGGCAATTGGAGAGTGACCGGTCCAAATTCACCCTTGGGCTCCATAGCACCACTGCTCCTAGCCTATTAAACACAGTTATTCATGGGCAGTAAGTGAATGGACTCCTGTGCAAATACACTTTCAAGAGTGTTTTGTATGTGTCGATTTCAACTTTTGTCAGCAGCTTTCAGAACTTTAATTAATGTGCCTCTAAGTAAAGAAAAATAAAAGGTTTTCTCCATGCCTTAACTTACTAGTGTCGTTTTTCAATGTCGGTGTAGACAAGATATATGTGAAAACATAATCTTTTCTGTGTATAAGATCTACAATGAAACCCACAAAAGCCAGCCATGTGCTTTTCAGGACCACTGGTTTATTTTTAACAAAAATAATTATGTTTACTTTGACACTTGTTACATTATGTTTTGATTATGTTAAGGTTGTGCAAAAACAACATCCATTCAGGTGAAGTGGCAACTGGGAAGGGGGGAGCGGCTCCCCAATTGTGTCATTTCGCCAGGGAGGGGTGGGCCACAATTATTCAATTGGTGGCTCCCTTTCTGCCCACTTTACTAGGAAGTGGGAACATGTTCGCCCAGGACAAATACATAGGAGAACGGAACTAAAGGAAAGGCTTGAAATCCAATCCAATAATTATTTAGCATTATGGCAGAAGAAAGTATTGCTCAGAGAACCAAATTTAATATATATATATATATATATATATATATATATATATATGAAAAAGACTATGTGTCCAAGGCCACAGTGTGCTAAACACAGTCCCTATAAGAGCGTATCAAACTCTTCCTTTAAAATGTCAATTTCTCCTCTATTCCTTTCCTAACCACAATATGAGCCCCCGCCACTCTGTCACCTGCTCCAAGTTACAAGGTTCAAAATCTACCCAGAATTTGGGATAGGGTAGAATGGGCAAATAGGATTGTGTGTTTGCTTTGTATCACTTTCAACGTTGCATGCATCATTCAGAGGCGTGAAATTGGTGCTAAAAATACAACTGAAATCTATGGGAACATTAGTGAAAGTGTTCAGTGTGTGTTTATCAAGCATTACTCAGGACTTCCTGTGGCATTACCATAGATTGCCGAGATTGGAGCTTTGAGAGAAGACAACAGGAAGCAGCATTGAGCAAATTATATTGAAGCTATGGCCAATATTAATGTGCCATTACTAATCCGGTTGGTGGAGGAATATCCAGAGTTGTAGGACTTGTCCACACTGGGCTAAAGTTACTGTGGAAAGGAGAGGCATGGCTGGATGTTTCTGAAAAGGATAACCAGAATAACCAGAATGGAAACAGGAGTCCAAAAAGGAACATGGATAACAAGATAATACAGATCTTAATTGACATTGCCTATTTTTTTATTATATGATCATATCCCAGTGATGTCACCATATGTGCATTGGATCTGTATTTGTTAAAAGAGGGAGAGAGAACTGAACTGCTCATAGTGACTTAAACCAGCAAATTTAACAAACACCTACAGATGGAAACAATGTATACATGGTAGGTATTCTACCTTGTCTAACTACATGTATCAGCAGATTACCAGGTCTGCATATAATGTTTGTTTCCACAAATAAATGCAGTGTTATATGTTCTTTTATTTTATAGAGCACTTTGTGATCGGAAGTCATTGAGGAAGGGACATTATAGCCTAGTCTCTAAGGAGCATGGACGAGCGTACAGATACATCCATAGCTCTAAGGAGGCTGCAGTTACTATGGGTTCCTCTGTTCTATAAAATGAAAACACATATTCATCCTGTTTTGCTGTTTAATAGCTAAATAAATGTTGTCCCTTTCGGAACATCAGCAAACAGAGGCGTCTGTCTCCCAGTCAATATAAGGGAAGAAAAGCCATTGTGACTGAGGGCAGAGAGCAGCAGCAGAGGTCTTATCAGCAATGCCAATGCATCCATCTGCACAGAAGTGAGAAACTCCAAGTCACCTACAGTAGGAATAGTGAGGCTCTCAGAAAACATGAAGTTCTTAGGAGACATGCGGGAGAAGGTGAAACAACAGCAAGAGAAAACAATGGAGAAGTCAAGGATGATGAGCTCTCTCATTTCTGTAAAAGTTTGATTAATGACCTGTGAAACCTTCTGGATTTTCCCATCACTTATACCACCAAACTGCAATAACCCAACAGTTGCCTCGAATACACCACCTTTTCCACATCCGCACCCTATTCAGATCAATCTCAAACAAACAGTTCTACCACAACACGAGCAGAGGACACTAGTGGCCTTTAAAACTCATGTGTCTGTGGGATATAGGCCTGGCTCGCCATCCATCATCTTCTGAACAAACCCCTATAATCACAACTTTTAAGATATCTCAGTATGTTTTACAGCATGATTGAAGATTCTTCATTTAATAAAAAAAAATGGGGAAGGCAATCAAGTCCTTTTTACAGATATGGCTTCAATATATTTTGCAATATACAGGCAGGCTTGTTGGCCAAAACAGCGTGAGTAAATGGTTCTCCTCCTGTCACAATGTTGAATTTTTAAGAATATGTTCTAGGAAATTATATCAGCAGCAACAGCCGGCATGGGATTCTGAAAGACTGATATTGTAAAACAAATCTACTTGCATTGTATGAACTAGAGAGTAGAAAATTGGACAAAAGAGCTGGCAGTGAATGCAATAGTTTTAGATTTTTCTACAGTTTTTTGTTGTTTTTTTTTTTTAACTGAAGTTTAATGTATAAGTTTAAGAGTATCCATCTAAAAAAATACAGTATGTAACTGGATAAATAAAATTATCTAAAATATTGTGTCAACAGAGTAGTTACTAGTAGTTTCACCATCTGGGCAAAAGATATAACTGGTCTTGGGATCAATGTTGCTTAATTTGTTAATAAATCATGTAAAATTTGGAGTAGTGCTCTTATTTAGTATAAAAATGTTGGCTATACAGTAAAGAGCCTGAGTAAACTATACAATTATAAAAGGCCTGAGTAAGCTAGGAGATTGAACTTCATCGGCCATGCTTCTGCCCAATGTGGATAAAGTATAATATTGCAATTGAGGACTAAAAATATGCATGCAGCTTAAGTGAAACACTATTGCCTCACAGCACTGGGGTTATGAGTTCGATTCCCGACCATGGCCTTATCTGTGTGAAGTTTGTATGCTCTCCCTGTGTTTGTGTAGGTCTCCAGGTGCACCGGTTTCCTCCCACACTCCAAAAACATACTGGTAGGTTAATTGGCTGCTATCAAATTGACCTTAGTCTCTCTCTCTGTCTATGTGTGTGTATGTTAAGGAATTTAGAGTGTAAGCTTAAATGGGGCAGGGACTGATGTGAATGAGTTCTCTGTACAGCACTGCAGAATTAGTGGCACTGTATAACTAACTGGTAATGATGGTGACTGGTGATGATATTTCTTTATCTGATTATCATATTTTTGAGAAAATATTGTATAAGTAATCTCTCGGCGATGTAGTGTTTTGTTGTGGTACTACTGCTAAAATCATGACTGTATGATGTTTATTGCGTGTGTGTGTGTGCGTGTGTGTAGTCTGCAAGCTCCAATAGGGCAGGGACTGATGTGAGCGAGTTCTCTGTACAGCGCTGTGGAATTAGTGTATATAAATAGCTGCTGATCATGATTGGGTGGATCTATGATGGAGAAGGATCTAGGTAAAATTGTAGTGCATAGACTCGGCAATAGCAAGCAATGTCAATCTGCTGCATCTAAAGCCAGCAGCATTTTGTTGTGAAATAAAAGGGTTATAAATTCATGAGAGAAAAGTAGCATTTTTACACCTTCTAAATCACTGATGAGGCCTCACACCTTGAGCATACAGTTCAATTTTGGGTTCTGACTCACAAAAAGGATATGGAAAACTGTCAAAGTTACACTTATTATCACTGGGACAGATTAAGGGGAGATAAGACCACTGTGTGTAAATATATTAGTGCCTTATACTGATACTGGACAACGAGACCACTACTTGTGCAGGAAACCCCCTTTAAAAAAACATTTATTCTCCAGCTACAAAAAGGGTTCTTTACTGTGCAAGCCATGAAATTCCCACAATGAATGGTATTGGCAGACAGTGTAGAAAATGTTAGACATTTTATTAACAAAACAGAATATAGGGATACGGACATCAAGTACACAAGTATAGTATGTAGGTCCAGGAATTTGTTTGAATTGCCCGTAAGGTAGGAATTTTTAACCATCTTAATTGGACCCTGCTTTATATGGGTTTTCTGCATGCCTCTGAATCAAATAGAGTTTTGGATGATGAAGGGTAAGGAAAAGGACATGAAAGGTTTGACCTAAAATATCTTTAACTCCCCTTCCATTATTTTGTGACCCACTGGGGTAGGTTTAAAGATCATAAAATCACCTGACACGCCTCAGGCTCCTATGGCACCGGTGATAAAACTATAATAAAACCCCATTAACGTAGCTGCAAAATATTTGTTTTAGTTGTAAAACTTTGAACCTCTTCCAGGCAGCATCTGTATCTGGATGCGCTTGCCATCCAATGCCCCAAGGCATACTGGGAACAGAGTCATTTTCAAAACTCCAGATCTCCACATATTCCTCACAGGCTCTGGGATTTACTTTGCTGTTCAGATATCCTCAGATGACTTGTCAAGTCTTGTGCATCGCACAATTTGTCATCTTCCAAGAGGAAAGTAAAAATAGCAGTATGCAAAATATCTTCGGCTACCAGATATATGAATTGGAAAGAGGAAATAAAATAAGATGAAAGTTAAAATACATAACATTTCCATATTTCAAATTATATTTAGATTAACCTCCCCACCTGACTGACCTCTTCCTGCAACCTCCCCCCCCCCCCCCACTTTTTATGTAAAGAAATATTGGTGTTATGCATATTAGATTAATAAAGGGATAAAACATAAAAGTAAAAACAATACTGAGAAACATTTACGATTTCAACTCAACCAATCAGCAAAGTTAAAATGTGCACCTAACTTCAATGTTATTACACTTGCAAACTCAGCACAAATAACACAGCGGGAACAAAACATTCCTGATACAAAGAGCTGTTTATAGTTTCAAATTGAAAATATTGTATTACAAAAACAACAAAACAAAAACCCCCTATGGTTGAAAACTGGATACTTTTATATAGGTCATGGAGCTGTCTATTGGTATCTTATATGTTTTCCCTGCAGAGGGGTCATTATAGTATAATTTTACATAAGTATAATCTGATGGAGAATACAGCATGTAATATTATCATTAACCTTTATTTATATTGCGCCAGCATCAGGGCCGGATTAACCCGAGGACTAACTGGGCTACAGCCCAAGGGCCTCGGGCATCCAGGGGGCCCTTCAAAGTCCTCAGCAGCATTATTGATCAGTCCAGGGGCGCCTCCGGCCCGATCAATGCTGCTGAGCACTTTCACTGCAGTCATCCGTCCCCGGCGCTTAGTAATCTGTTTACTGAGGAGATCTCGCATGAGTGAGACTATGAGTCCACTCTCACAAGATCTCCTCAGTAAGGAGCTTACAGCGCGCCATGGATGGAGGACTGCAGTTACAGGTAAGCGCTTGGGGGGCCTCACAGGGGGCGTCGGGCGGCTCACATTGGGGGCCTCACAGGGGAATGGAGGCCCCCTTAGCCCAGGGGCCTCCATTCCCTTAATCCTGCCCTGGCCAGCATATTCTGCCTTAATACATTTCCAGCAGTCTCATCTGCAGATATAGTAGTTCTCATGCTGTTGTTGTTTTTTATCAATAGTCAACCAGGTATACTCATGACATTTTTGTGGTACTTCTGCAATTCCATGAAGATAAAAGTGCCTCTTGCTGAATGCCAATGGGTGAACCTAGTACCTCTAGCATCTTGCCCGCTCTCAACGCCTAATCCTAATCAATCACCATCTACACAGCTACCAACTGTAGTATAAGCCTCATAATGGTGTAAAAATTCATCTTAGATTAAACATATATACCAAAAAATATATTTAAAAACATTACTATACTCCTACAACAATCTCACCACACTTCTCCAACAAACCACTTCCTTTTACCTACAACATGAGGTTGAGCTGGGTTAATGAATGCACAATAAACAAGAAACGTGCACCTAACACCTATAAAGTGTGGAAAAATTGCAATGCTTTTTTAGTGTTTATCTTATGTATGAGCCCCGAGTCTCATAGTGTGATACTGGCTGCATGCACAATGAAACAATGCCACACAATCAAATCACTACATTGTGATGCCACATCATTAAGCCTAAATCTCATTTAGAAGAAAATAAATAAGCGTATGAGTCATACTGTAACCTCAGCAAGGCAGGAGAGGTCTGTAAATCAGTTTTATATGTAGGCAAACATGTATAAGATATGACACAGGATTACATTAAATGGAAAAGATTTCAATTCAAGCACCAAGTACAAAAATCTCACACAACTGAGAGAAATATAAGAATAAATCAGCTGTTGTGAGATTATACACACACATATATTTGACTTGTATTGCAGCAAGATAGGAGATTTTACTCTTAGTACCTGACAAAACTGAATACTCAAAATGTATATAAATTCCACATGAGTCTCCCTGGCACAGTGCTGTATGGCATCATGTCAAGAGGTTGCCAACAGAACAAAATTATTAAAACAAAAAAAAAAAAGGGCTTAGAATAAAGCGCTATTACTTAGCACTAATAAAAAAAATATTTTTTTATATATTTTTTTTATTAGTTCTAATAAACAAAGGTTTATTTCCTATTTTATTATTAATATAAGTAAATGCATCTATCTTGCATCCAACTAGAGACTGGCATGGGCAAACTGTAGAGTTAACTTGCATCACCAAGGCAGGTAAAGGGGTCTCTTAATATATTGGCTCCTCGCTCACACAAGTAGCCAGGTCACTGCCTTCCACAATACTGGCACATGTCTCTTCTTAAAAGAGCACAGGGCTGGTCCTCCCTAGGAGTAGCCCAGCATCTTTTTGTGTGCCCGATCCCTCTAGTCCCTCACATTGATGATGATGCCTGTCGTCTCTACCAAATCATGCACTTAAATGAGGGAGGGCCCTTCCCACCCCCCATTCTACCTCTAAATGTAGAGGGGCGCAACGGACAGATGTGTCTAAGTCTGCATACAGTGTTTTACAGTGCATGCGCAGATCAGAAAAGCGCATTTTGTGCTCATGCTTTACGTCCAACTCTACCTGAGCTCCTCAAACTTTCTGAACAAGAAATTTTGGGCACTTAGCCACTGTCAGATTAGAGAGCTTTCAAGTGAAGACGTTGCGCTGGACTAAAAATGTTTCTGTATAAGAGAGTTGTGAGAATAAGTAAATAGTAACTTTTTTCCTGAATTAAAATAGAGTTTAATAATAAATCACACATTGAACAGCCCATAAAAAACAACAGGTTTCACAATATTAGTCGACACATAAGTAGTCCGCTTAAAGGATCCCAGATAAGAGCTTTGTGGATTATAGAGTGACCCATTAGAGGCTCAACCTGCAAGAGAATTCAGGAATTATGGAAAAAGCTAAAGTCACAGGAATCACAGGTTAAGTCATTATTGTTCATTCATCTTAACAGACATTTATCCTCATCAAAAACTATATATCAATGAACAAAACAAAAAAAGTAAAAGAAAAGTAAATAATATACTTTCTTTTAAAATTTGGTAGCTAGAAATAACGTAGGCTCAGATCAGAGCAGGGGAGGGCGATTTTTCATCTGGAGGGCTTGCACATTGTACAGCAACATGTTTACATTACAGGCTATTATGGTGGCATCACATGGAGCTAGCCACCATGTTCTACTGCAGAATAGTCACCAAGATACCCATTTTCTCTTTTGAAGGCTTCTGGGGAGATGTGCTGTGCGACTACTGCTATGAACCAATGAGTCCCTGTAAACAGCCACACAGATGTTGTAGTCTTATTGACCCCGTAATTCCAAAGTAAATCAAGCTGTTCTCAAAATGTTGAAAACAGGATAGGACTGGGGGAAATTTCACAGACTAATTTGAAAAAATAAATAGTTTCTAGATTGCAAGATACTCGTGAACCACTGATTATGCAAATAATCACTGGAATATTAAGTTGAAAGCTTTGTGGAGGGGGGGGGGGCAAGATGTACTTGTCAAAGCAACAAGCAATCAATTCCACATAAGACATGCATCTTAGCAACATTTTTAAGTGCAATTTAACCCAATGTATTAAATGTTAGAGTAGGAAAATGTAAGTGAATAATTTATCTGCTACAATTTTAATACAGTCAGTTTGCAAGTTTAAAAAAAACACACAAAAATAACAGCTCTGGTGATGCTCATCTAGGACAACTCCGCCAACAAGTACAAGGGATGTAGTTGTGGCCTTTAGCTCCTTGAGATCGTCCAAGCCTCTGTTGCATGATATTTTTAATAGGATACTTGCTAAATTGTCCTTACAATAGTGAGTTGAGCACAAGAAATCTTTGAATACATGTGGAACCTAGAGTGATAGCAGCAACACTGAAATCACATCCAGATAACTCCACAGTACACCACTGTAGCGTTAGTTCACCAGATGGAAATATCTTTTCTGTTTGTTGAAGCAGCATTCCCAGTTACTAGCTACATTTTCACTGACCTGCTGCATCACTGGGAGCCTGGAGGACCAACAAATACTGCAAGCTCAATGCTTTTGGCTTGTCATTGGTCAGTGAGGTCCAACTCCACCATAGACTGCAGCCATTAAATCACTGCAATAGTACAGAAATTGAGGAGCTCTGGAAAACAAAAATTGTTTAAGCGTGCAGTTCCCGAGGCTCCACTGAGGGGAAAGATCAGGTCCCCAAAAATGTAATGAGTAACCAGGGACGCTGCTTTAATACTCCTGAATATTCAAAGCTGCCAAGAAGATGACACACTTTGAATATAGAACTTATATGGTGGGGAATCACCAGTTGCAGGACTTCACACAAATCCATGGCTTATATCTAATCCAAGTAAATTTAAAATTATAAGACAAGTTAAGCCGGCTTTGGCTTGGTACACACTATACAAAATTTCTCCCGATGCGATATCCTTAACGATTTTACCCAACGGCTGGAAAGAAAAACGAAACAAAACAGAAGTCCAGATCAACATGCTGATTCACCTGTACACACTATACACGTTTTACACGATTTAGCTTCAGATCTGTGCTCTTCATCTGTCATAGCCATCGGCTGAAAACATCATGACTCTGCAGACTCTGTAGAGATCTATAGACACTGCCGGTCCTGAGTGCATACACACTGCAGAATCGGCACAACATTGTTCCATCGTTGCACGAAATTTTTAATTCAGTTTAAAAATGAAATGATATGATGTGCTTTGGAGCGATAATCGCTCATCGTTGGAGTGTACACTGGGTCAAACGGTCGTTTATGGTGTGAACGGCCCGATAATCGGCTAAAAGCCCTGCAGCGTGTACCCAGCCTTAGAGCCGCCTATTACTCTAGAATCCCAGAATTGACCATGCCTTGTGTATGCACAAAACACATCCACTAATTAACTAAAAAGAAGCAGTAACAAGTATGTTTGCTGTAAATATAAAAAAATCTGTATCACGTTTACAATGCTCACCAGGGCGCAACTTCATGGCTGCTTTTATCAGGTCAATTCAGGAGGAAAAAAAAAAAAAAAAAGTCAGCTCATGACAGGAATTTGGCTGAACTGTCAAAATATTATCACCCAGGGCATCCTGGCTCATGTTGATTAATATATGTTTTACAATTACTGCCAACTCCATGTTGCTCTTTTTTGTACTTTCGAGTAAAAAAAAAAATATGATTTATTTTCTATAAATGTAGTCTGAGCAGCACTCAGTAATGTAAAGGGCACTGACAAGCAACGTTTCTGTATTAAGCTCATGATCCAGTCATATGTTACATGCACAGCTAACCTGCAGTAAGATCATAACAATTGGAATTTTTAGGCTGTTCTACCTTGAATTTACCTGTTGTGACTTATTTAATTTATAGACAGAGTCAGTGCACAGGGCCCCCACCTAGTAAGAACTAGGCAGATCTCATCTGTGTGCACAAACTGGGAAGTCAACACAAAATATACTAGAATAGGTAGAATGTAAATTTCCACAGCTACTCTTCCACTACTGGCATTGTGACAAAAAAACAAAACATATATCCATGTCATACCCAGTAAAAAAGCATGTGACTTTTATGTATGCATTTTATATGTATTTATATTTAATTGTCTAGAAATATCCCTATATTTGGTTATTTATGTTGTCATTTATCTAGCTGAAGACTTTGCCTCAGAAGGTTTAGTTCTGCAAAAATTGGGCCTTTGACAAATCTAGAGATGGACAATAAAAAAATGTACAGTATATTATAAAAAGAAGGCTAAATGGATTTTAAGTGTTATAGTTATAGCATACTAATACAGCGTGAAACAGAATGAAAAACAGAGTAAGTAATGAGAAAAATAAACAGGACATCAGAATTAGAATTTATCTGGTTAAATAAACCAGACAGGAAAGCACAGTTGCCTACTCTACTGGAATGTCTGGGAGACTCCAGAATTTTTGGAAGCTCTCCTGGACTCCCATGAGAACAGGGCAAGGTCCTGAATCCTGCCCAGGGCTGCCAAGAGGAATTCAGGGCCCCGGTACAAAAATTTCATGGGGCCACCCTTATAGTTAAGCATGCGAAATCAAATTGTGCACAAAGTTTGCTTTGAGTGTGGTCATACTATTGGGGTGAGGCTATGCATCATTGGGGCGTCGCTAGCAGGTAAAAAGTCCTAGGCCATCCTCTTACCCAAAAAAAACCCTGCATTATTGTGTACACCACTGACACAAGGGTGCAGTGCCCGCTTACCGAAGCATGACATATGTTCCAACACCTGACTTTCAGGACATCCATCACCATAGTGTAGTATAGAAAGAATGCAGTGTGTGCATAAACAGTTCACAGTCTTGGCCTGTCCCTTACATTGGGCAGAACACTCACCAAAAATTGGGATTGTCCCACTAGTATTACAACATTTCACACACTCTCCTACCTGTTCTTCTCACTTTCACCACCTGTTACGGCTTTCTTTAGTTGCGGCTTCTCTGGATCCTGGAATGTTAGGAGCCCTGTTTGGAAAAAAAATGGGTACATTTAGAAAATTACAACCAGCCCCGATGTTAAATCAATAGCACCCACGAGTAATAATTAGGTCTTCCTCCAGCCCCAACATTAAAATAATAGTATTGACATTCAATAAATTTCCCTACCTGCAAACATCCCCAGCAATACCCATTTCCCACAACCATCACTGCCATTAAATAATTCATAGTCACATTTAATAGATCCCATTCTCCCCAATCTCACCCCCACATTCAATAGCCCCCAAACCACCCCATCTTAAATTAATAGTCTCCACTATTAAATTACCTCAACATCACCCTACAAACAATCACACTACATTGCAACAAGCCCCCTGTGCCTTCACACACACATTACTGTGCCCCTTCATCACAACTACACTGTGCCCCCTTATGATCACACTGCACCCTCCATGCTGCTTTCCCCCCTTCTATATCACACTGTGCCTCCCCCCCCTTCTTTGTCTCTCTGTGCCTCCCCCCCTTCTTTTTCACACTGTGCTCTCTCCCCCCCCTTCTTTTTCACACTGTGCTCTCTCCCCCCCTTCTTTATCACACTGTCCCTTTCTGCTTTCCTCCCTTTGCCTCTCCGTTCCATTACTTACCTTTTGTGAGCTTCTTCCTTCTCTTCTGTCTTCTTGCTGTGTCCTCTCTGCGCCGCTCCTCACTGAATGTCGGGCGTGACTTGATGATGTTACACCCGACATTCAGTGTGAACGGAGTAGAGAGGAGGGACGCCCCCGCCGCGATCACGCGAGTATGTTACCTTTTTTTTTTTAACCAACCAGCTCCCCCCACCAACGAACGGGTCGAAGACACCCCTGCGGCCCTGATCCTGTCCGCTTCATTGTGAAGTGGAAAGGAGCGGAGCTGATGATGTCATCCTGGCCACGTCCCCTGTTATAATAGGATGTAATTGGTATTGTATAGTAGGGGCAGGGCCTAATGAAGCGATTAGCGTGGTCACGCCCCCAAGACAAGGCAAATATGCAGGCAAGTATAGAACTGAACTCTACATTGCAAAGCTATGTCTCTCACCACCATATATATTAAAAGTGCAAACCACCATGGAGCATCATACTACATTGTGGGGTATTTTTGGCCTTTAAGACCTTCCTCACTTTTCCCACTCAGTTACATGCTGCGAAATTAGAAGCGCTATATAAATAGTTGATGATGATGATTTGAGTCTAGGTTCCCATACGTAGAATTTTCTCAAAAAAAGCCACCATCATATGAATATCCTGGGTTGCAGCTTCAGTAAAATGGAAGCTCCTAATCTTGGTGCAAAGAACACTTGGATATTTTAGAGGAGATTCCAGATGCCTTGTTTTTAATAGGACTCCTGCACAAAAAAGACCAGGGACTAGATTTACTAAGCTGTGGGTTTGAAAAAGTGGGGATATTGCCTATAGCAACCAATCAGATTCTAGCTGTCATTTTGTAGAAAGTACTAAATAAATGAAAGCTAGAATCTGATTGGTTGATATAGGCAACATCCCCACTTTTTCAAACCCGCAGCTTAGTAAATCTAGCCCCAGATGTTTGACATAAAAAGCTACTCACAAAAGTTCCCATGCCTTCACAGAGTTTGAGCTCTTTGACATGAATGTGTTTACAATTGCTACGTCGCCAAGTTTAAGTTATTGCGATCAGACATTTTGAGTAAATGATGGCTAAATTTGGCTGGCTGCAGCGTCCTTCCATGGGATTACTGAATGAAATTCACAACACCATGTTTGGCGATAACCAAACACAGCAGATTGCCACAATATCCCCATACAAACCATCAAACAGTCTAGTACAGGGGTCATGATCTGTGGCTGTTTTGCCAACACAGGACATGGATGTCCACTATTATACCAAAGTATTCTATAGGAAAATGTGAGGTCATCTATCAGACAACTAGAGCTTGGCTACAAGTAGATCAAGCCACAGGACAAGGATCCCAAGTACACTAGTAAATAGACAAATGAATGGCTGAAAAAAAATTAAGACCCTCAACCCTATTGAGATACTCTGGCAGGACATTAAAGTTGTGCATAAACAAATACCCACAGACAACAATTATGTGAAGCATGAGGAGTGGCCAAAATTAATCAAATACGATAGTAAGAGACTGATCAACGCATACAGAAAACAAATATTACAAAATACTGCTGCTAAAAGCTTCTACAAACAACTGAACCATATGGCTTTTTTAGTCTTTGCTTAGTGTTTAACAACTAAAAAAAATATATAATAATATAATTACACATATAAATATATATATATATATAGTATATTAGTGCTTGGTGGAGATAATGGCATGTCATTGTTACAGATTTGAAGTACAATCTGTGCTATTTTGTGGGATATTCTATAATTGTGTATATATATATATATATATATATATATATATATATATATATATATATATATATATATATATATATATATATACACACACACATATATACACATACACATAAAAAATAGTCACAGAATATAGATAAAAAGTCCTATTTCAATGTCAAAATTAGTAGCCCCTTTCCTCCAACAATCCCGCTGTGGAAGAGGTCAAAGAATGGAGACAATACAATACAATCTATAGTTCTTTTGCATAAATGTATGATACCTTTTTCTAAATCTTGATCAATGGTTCACACACACACACACACACACACACACACACACTACATTGGGAGTAAGAATCACAACAATTGAAATTGTACATGACAAATGTTAAAGGAACAGTTAAACTTGATTTCATAATGATCTAATGAGGTCACTGCCCTTTCTGCTCTATAGTAGGAGCCACAAAGCTACAAGCTGTGAAAGTACATGCAGTCGAGTGGAAATCCTGCTGGAGCTATAGCAAGAATTCTGGCCTTTTTGTAACGTCACAATTGTAGGATGCCCACATTTTCCATTCTGACGTCAAGAGAGTACTTGTGAATGTATGAAAGAGTAACGTACAACAGCTGAGCAGGTGCCAGTTGAGTTGAACAATTTTCGGCCCACTCTAAAAAATAACCTGTGAGAAGTTTGAGTTATTGCTTTAAACACTGCCAGTATCCCTGGGTCTGACAAGGGAAGCTACTATGCTTGTTCACCAATTAACTGACATAGCAAATTGAGAAAGCAATGACCCATCAATGCTCAGTGCATACAGTACATTCATAAATATTAAATCTTGTTTCCATCCACTTAGTGCTCGCTAACCAATTAACCATGCAGTCAGCTGTGGGGGAGGCACCGGCAGAGGATCTCTGACATAGTCCAAAAAATAAATAAATCCTGTATTGACAACCACTCAAAGAGATTTACTAGCAAGTGTCATCCTCATTGTTAATGTATGTGTGTGTGGGGGGCACTTTATCTGGGATGATAAATAGGAATGACAGGTAAAGCGTATATGGGGGGCACTTTATCTGGGATGATACATAGGAATGACAGGTAATTGTATATATAATCTAAACAGAGAATCATCAAAACTTTTTTGTACACGTTTATAAAAATGAGAAGCAGTGGGATTTGCAACCATGAACAGCTAAGGTAAAGACAACATGCAAAATCAAGTAACTCAAATTTGTGGGGACAAAGTGGTGTGTAAAAACTGGAATCTGATTGGGCAGGAGCCACAGTCAATCACGTGACAAATTTTGCAAACATCCCATCCTGTAAATTCCCCCAGACGATCAAGTTCTCTTGCTCTCAAACCTGTACTCAGTCATCTTTATAGTGTCGTCCATCCCTGAGCTTGAGGTAATGGTGGGGATACAAGGGGAGGTTTGAACAAACAAGGGTCACATCAGTTGAGAGAAAGGACGTCAATAACTAAATAGGGGAACTATTAAAAAAAAAAAAAGAAAGGCAAGCCTTTTAAAAGTATTCTAGGCTTCCATTATTTGAAGACAGAAGGCAAGAAACCTTTTGAGTCATTAAAGGAGTACAGGAAATAAAAGACTCTATAGGCTTCCTTTTGGATGACAACCAGAACCTGGAGTACCTTGGATCATACACAGTACATAACCTGGTGGACAAATCAACATAAGCATTCAGAATTTTTTTTAAAAGTTGGGTATTTCAATCCATAGCATATTTGAGTCTCCAACCTCATCCAGTTATTGTCAACTAAAACCTATGTACTCCCCAGCATTGCAAACAGCATGCTACGGCACTGATTAAAACGGTGACCCCACTAAAATCTTACAGCTGAGGGGTTGGTGGCATCAAAATGGATAATCATTATTTTTTCTGGATAATGCCTATTTTCAAAGTATAGTTTTAAACACACGTTCACTATTCTGGAAGAATATAAAGCCAGCCTGCACGAGGCATGATGCAAATAAGCTGTTGGTCAGTGCTGTCCTCTGTCCTGAAGTTCCTGCAAGACTAGTAATATTACATGTTCCATATGTTGTGGGGATGAAAGTACAGAAAGAGAACATCTAAAAGCCTCCGTATTGCCCAGCCTTTTGAAAAAGAAAATGACTGCCATTACTGGACACTAAGAAAGCCAAGGTGCTGAAATTTCATACCGATGGAGGAGAGTTTATAGCAGTAGAAAATAACTCAAATATCCTGAGCTATTCACAAATAATCTTCAGCAAAATAGCTCTAACTCACCTCCTTATTTGTAACAAAGGTGTGCCCTTACCTGCAATATCTACTATGGGCCTGATTTATTAAGGATAGTAAGGCAAAAAAAAAGGGAGTACATTTTCTCCTGGACAAACCATGTTACAATGCAAAGGGTGCAAATGAGTTTATTATTTTGCATATAAGGAAAATACTGGCTGTTTTTTCATCTAGCACACAAATACTTGATAGCTTTACTTTTACACTGAAATTTAAGAGTTGATCCAGGACATGCCTTATCCAAACTATAAATCTATCTCTACATTTTAAATTTACACCCCCTCCAATGCAACATGGTTTTTCCAAGATGCAAAATTACTCTTTTTCTTTGCTTTCCTTAATGAATTAGGCCCTATATGTCTATCCATGACAGATATAGGAAATATGGCTGTGCAAGAAAGATGTCCGCATTGACACCAACTCCTGACCTCCATGTTTCTTTGCTTGAAGGAATCTGCTAATTACCCTTTGACAGATGAATTTGTCTCTAAACCTTGAGACCAATAGCATATCCAACTAAGTAAATGATCAATGCACTTGAAGATAAAAAAGCATCATCCACCCCAAAGAAATCACAGTTAATGCTACAAATGTGTGTACACCAAAAGGACACTCGTTATAGGTATTCTGCCGAGGAGTACAATTGTATTTTATTTCCATTTGTCTGTGTGATTGATCATGGACCCACCCTGATATTGTTCATGGAGAGAATTTTAAAATACGTGAACTCTAGGGTCAAAAGCAAAAAATTACTAAATGCACTGAAGAGTGGTTGGGTTTCACATTGAATCAGATATACAACGATCACCGTCAGACTACAGCTTATCCCATGTTAATATTAAATGTAATTAATGTGCAGGTCCCTACAAACATCACCTTTTTTTCAGTTGTAATCTCTGTTGCAAGATATTCTTTTCCTTCATAATCCCCATTGCAAGTACATTCAACTCAACCATTTATCTGACCGCTGAAGCTTTATTTTGTAGCATATTCTAAGCCTCAAAACACCAGAGTGCTACAGAGCCTCCCAGTACACAGAGGTCTCTCGTGCATCAGTAAGTGACTGTACTGCCTTATGCTGATCTAAGAAATACTACAAAGATATACTGTATACCAGCAAGTCAGTGCCAGCAAAGCATTACCTCAGAGATGACTGAAGACCTGGAGCGAAAAAACTCCAGCATTACTGCCATTAATTTCCAAGAACACATTAAAAGAATATAGCCATGTTTTCTTCTAAATTCAACGGATTGCTACAATGGCAGGAGCTAAGCAGTGTAATCAGAGCATGGGGCTGGGGATGAGGATTTGCACACTGACTAACACAGTTTGTTCCATTATTATTATAGATACAATAGTAATAAAATAGCAAAGGTTTTCAGCCAGTGATCTGTATACCTGGCTATCTGCCAGTAAAGGGTTACACCAAGAAGTTTCTTTACCTTAGCCAAGCACAGCATTGCAAAGATCTCAACTGCCTTTAACAGACAATAATTAAGATAAAGTTCATTTCCTGGTATGGATGAAAATATACAACCACACAAAGTGGTTAAACCTGTGTGACTTGTATAAACTGTTCAAGGGATGAAATACCACACGTGTGCATTGCTCAATCACTCTATAGGATAACCCTGTAGTTACTTCTTTACAACACTGCCATCTGCTAATCTTTTCTTATGTGCACATACCACACTTTTTCATCAGAATATTATTTACAATGGGCATAAAGCAAGTGATAATCCCTAGTCCACAAATCAGACCACTTGGGTCAAGTAGACGCGAACCCCCAGTTGCCCTGTACTTTGAACAGCAAAGCTCTAGAGGGTAATTATTGCCATAATTCCTACCTGTCTGTAATCAAGCGTCATGTAATCGCCTCTCCGTATGCTGAGTTACAGGGGATAAAGTCACAAGAGGCTTTTCATCACTTGGAGATACACGCGATGAGCAGAACAGGAAACTGTCACCGAAGACCAGGCAGCTACTACTGTACTTTTATCTTATGAATGTGTATTACCCCCTCAGCCGCTGTACAGTCAACTTCTTCCAAATACACCCAGGTTCTGCGAAGAGACTCCTCCTGCCGGGTATGGTGAGCCTGGGAGCTACCACTGGGGGTGTGGTCTTATGTTAGTGATTGACAAACACTCCGAGAACAGGAGCTGTGCGCGTTCAGACGCCCCATTTCCCATACGTCACACACAGTGTGTGGCTGCGGCCAGGTGTAGTATGTTCTTGGGGTTTGTTACTAGCTGGCGCGCATTGGTCACTAGCATCGCCTGTCAGATCTAACCAGACCTGCGTTCCTCTTGAAATGAGAGGCGGTTAGCTTGATCTTTAAAGCTTGAACTGCAAGTGGTATAAAGTAATCGCTAACCACACGTTTGCAACAGTAGCACTTGAAAGTAAACTGTTGTACAATATTGTTGTAAACAAAACCATGATCAGGAATAGACAAGTTTATGGTGTGTAAAGTTGTGTTTACAACATTTGCTGTACTGAAATAAATAGATGAAGAAAAGTATGGTTAATAAGACAGAATATCACCTTGTGTTGCTACCGTTATGAGAATGGGTATGAGACCATAAGGAAGTCAATTGAGCTAAATGGAGTAAAAATATAACACATGACTTGTTTTTTTTTTAATGCAGAACATTTCTTCTACAGTCATCCTATTCCTAACCATTGCAAATATAATAGTTTGAGCTTTCTGACATAATCTGACACCTATAATTGGACACCTGCAGCTCCATGGGATCCGCACCTGTCTTATTTGAGGTAATGGTGAGGGTCCCAATGGATGGGCCTGTACCTGACTTGGTATATGTGTGTAAATATTGATTATGCAGAGGGCTTCTTAAAAGGTGGAGATCCCCTTTTAAATAAAACAGTCCCTTACAAATTTAGGGGAGTCTCACTACTCCTAAGCCTTGCCCAAACAGCATGATTTGTGATGGTCTTAGAGACGACTAGCCCACTTCTTCTGAGTTCTGTGTTGGGTGGACTAACCGGGCACCTGACCTGTCCTATGAGTGGAGAATGTAATCCAGACCTACCCAGTAGAGAGTGTAGCCTTGGTATCTCTGGTAAGTGGAAATGTATATATTGCCAGTTAATATCCCAGGGCCTTATATATATATATATATATATATATATATATATATATATATATATATATATATATATATATATATATATATATATATATAAATACATTTCAGCCACCACTTTAAAACCACTGACAAGTAAAGTGATTAACATTGATTAACTCGTTACATTGGCAAGCTGTACAGGAGTGGTAT
This sequence comes from Mixophyes fleayi, assembly GCF_038048845.1. Classification (NCBI taxonomy): domain Eukaryota; kingdom Metazoa; phylum Chordata; class Amphibia; order Anura; family Limnodynastidae; genus Mixophyes; species Mixophyes fleayi. Next base: position 57,945,939 of record NC_134406.1, read on the forward strand.
ATACCGGTGGTAGTCAGTTTAACAATACTGACTACCCCAACAGCGACTACTACGAGATGGCAATTCTGAAGACTACTACCCCGACATGAAAAAAAAATGATTTACCATGACACAGATGAAGTGATGTGACGACCAGATGTGTTGCCAACTAAGGAAAGTGACGGCACATCAAAACGCTACTCTTTTTAAAGCACCAATATTTTAGGGGTTAGGCTTAACCTTACCTTTACAAGCCAGGTCCATAAATCAGCTCTTTAAGAGGAGTCGCGTTTTCCTTGGCAACACATCGGGTGGCCACATCACTTCTTCTGTGTCATGGTAAGTCGTTTTTTTTTTTCGTGTCGGGCTAGTACTCTTCAGACTTGCCCTGTCATAGCCGCTGTTGGGGTAGTGAGTATCATTAAATGGTACTACATCTGAATATACAAGGCAGCAAGTGAACAGTCAGATCTTGAAGTTGATATGTTGGAAGCAGGAAAAACGGCCAAGCACAAGGATCTGAGCGACTCTGACAATGGCCAAATTGTGATGGCTAGACGTCTGGATCAGAGCATCTCCAAAACGGTAGGTCTTGTAGGTGTTGCTATTATGCAGTGGTTTGTACCTACCAAAAGTGGTCCAAGGAATGACAACTGGAGTACTGGCAATGGGGACAATGAGGGCAATGAGCGGCCAAGGCTCATTGATACATGTGGGGAGTGAAGGCTAGCCAGCCTGGTCCAATCCAACAGAAGAGCTGCTGTAGTACAAATTGCTGAAAAAATTCATACTGGATATAATATATGTCAGAACGCACAGTACATCGCAGCTTACATATCACAGTTTCAGGTTATTTTTAAAGGAAAATATGGGTTCTTCTTTTATTGTGGAAGAGTACCAACAAATTTATTCACGTCCGTATATAAGACATCTAAAAATGTAATAACCATAGAATTGCTTGGGGATCTAATCTTGTGTAGAAGGGGATACATTATCTCACACATTCTAAGGAGGAGGCAGTTACTGGAAGGATCCATGCAAAGTCTTGTGTTTGGGTTATTAAACTGGCACTTTCCTATTTCCTTTTGACTGGTTTCTAACAGTCATTCATTATGTAATGTTGCCATTAGTGAGACACATTCCCTTTCAGCTGCTCCCTGAAGTGCTAGGAGCAATTACATCTGGAGACATAACTACATCAGCATCCAACATAGGAGAGAAAGTAATTCTCCTTTACTTGTTTTGTCAACAGCTTTCTATGTACTATTGTTCACACTTTTTTGTGGGGAAAAAAGTGATGCATTTTTCGTGCTGCTATGACATTTATTGTTATTATTATTATTATTATTATTGTTTAATTATGTTCAGCATAGACTGAAAGCTGTGCCCATTAGCATGGGCACAACTATTATTATTAACACAACTCACACATTTAGAGTCACTGCAAAGACAATGGAGGGATGGAGTCAATGGGCAGATAGCCCAAGGAGGAGATGTGCAGTGTAGCTGGTGAGCAAATGGTATAGGTAATGAGAACAGGAGGGAAGAGGGCCGTGCTCACTAGAGCTTACAATCTAAAGACAACGGTTGATACCTTGGGGTGAGCCAATGTAAGGGGATCTGAGGGCAAGAGGCAAGTAGTAAGAGTGGGAGAGATGGAGGATGAAAGAGGGTGAGGTATTCTACTTGGTGAAATGGTTAAGTGGAGGACTGGTAGGCTTTTCTAATCAGGTGGTTATTCAATGACTGTTTAAAGCTATACAGTCTAGGGGACAGTCTGATAGAACGAGGGAGATCATTCCAGTGGTGGAGGGCAACACGGGAGAAATCTTGGATAAGGGAGTAAGATGTGGTTACCAGAGGGGAGGAAAGGTGAAGGTCATTGGCCAGTTGGTGAGGGTGGGAGGGAGTATGTATGGACATGAGGTTTAAGGTGTAGGGAGCAGTGGCGTTGGAGAGGGCCTTGTACGTGAGGTGAGGAGTATGAAGAGGATTCTGTAGAGGAAGGGGAACCAGTGTTAGGTTTCAGAGAGAGGGGGAGGAAGATAAGTCTAGCTGCAGCATTAAGTATAGATCGAAGAGGAGTGAGATGAGTGCGGGCGAGGCCAGAGTAGGTTGCAGTTGGTGAGGCAAGACATGATAAGTGAGTGGATAAGAGTTTTGGTGGGATTCTGGGAGAGGAAGGGTCTGATATGGGTGATGTTGCAGAGCTGGAAACAAGAGGGTTGGTCAAGATTGTGAGGGGTGAAGGAGATTGAGGGGTCAAGAATGATACCCAAGCAGCAGAGTTGGAGAACAGAGGAGGTAGTGGTGTTGTCAACAGTGATAGAGATGATGGAAGGGGAGGAGACTTTTGATGGAGGGAAGACAATAAGTTCAGCTTTGCTCATGTTTGTCACAGATTATGATACAAAAGTGCACCTGCTGGTGTTGGCATGACTCTAATGGAAGGTGCGGAGTCTAATGCGCCTCCGGTCTCCTCCAGGGACACACACAAGGAGATATGGGTTTTGCTGCAGGAGACGCGCAGGTCGCGGTCAATTCACTAGGTCACCAACAAGATACAGGAAATAGAGGGTGGTCAGTCTAGCCGAGTCGGTAAAATTCTGGCAGTTGCAGTACACAGTGGTATCCAGGAGGGGTGTTCTTGACCTAGCAGTGTCGGTAACGTTCTGACAGCAACACTACACAAGGAGGATCCGGAAGAGTGGTCGAGTAACAGGCAAGGAACAAATACCAGGTAACCAACTCAGAGGTGAAATCAAAAGAATGGTTAAGAATCAGACAATAAAAAACAAGAAGAGAGCGCAGCTTAAAACCAAAAAATGACAGTTTAATAACAATAAAAAATCCTAAACAATCAAAACTAATTGAAGATAAAAATACAAATAGAAATAAAGTAGAAAATAGATAATATTGATGTGTAAACAGGCATTCACATATCAGTATTATATTTTTTCTACTTTATTTCTATTTGTATTTTTATTTTGAATTAGTTTTGATTGTTTAGGATTTTTTATTGTTATTAAACTCATTTGTTGGTTTTAAGCTGCGCTCTCTTCTTGTTTTTTTATTATTTTATTGCCCTATTCAGGTTCCAGAGCCTGTTATGTGAGCTGCTTCTTAACCAATTATATATTTTGCTTTTAGGTTTATCAGCACCTATCTGTTGTGTGTGTTTTTTAGGAATCAGACAAGGTCATACACAGGTGACCAAACAGACAGGAAGCAACTGGAATGCTGTAGCTGGGGACCCAGAGGCAGCTTTATATAGAGATGTGCTCCCAATGATTAGCGCCGGCGTTGCAATGTAAACGGACACTGCCTGAGTTCCTAGTAGCGTGCTGTTGCCAGGCAATGGGATGCTTATGTGCAGAATATCCGTCCAAGGGGACGGAAGTCAGGGCCATCTTTTCCATTGGGCACGATAGGCAGCTGCCCGGGGGCCCCACGGGCAAGGGGGCCCCATAGACACAGCTCTTAATGAGAATAAATAATCCTGCAAAAGAAAAAAACCTGCAAAAAAACCCTACAAGGGTCACTGAGCAAGTACATCTATCTATCTCTATATATCTATATCTATATCTGTATCTGTATACATCTTTATATCTATATCTAGGGGCCCCGGTGCACTGCTTTGCCCGGGGGCCCATAATGTTGTTAAGATGGCCCTGACGGAAGTATCGTGTTTGGTTGCTCGGCAACCAGACGCAGCAGGGGCACGGACAGGCGGTCATCCCGGCACAGAAGAGGACGGCGCTGGATAATGTTAAGTTTGAGAAAGTGTAAGAACATCCAGGAGGAGATAACAGAGAGGCAACTGGACACTCGAAAGAGGAGGTAAGGGGAGAGATCAGGAGATGAGAGGTAGAGTTGAGTTCTGTCTGCATGGAGGTGGTACTGAAGGGCCAAAGGCACTGATGAGTTCACCCAGGAAGGAGGTGTACAGAGAAAGAAAATAGAGGACCAACGACAGAATCCTGTGGGGCGCCTATGTGAATAATAGATGGGGAGCAGGTGGAACCAGAGGTAGAAACAGAGAAGGAGCGATTGTTGAGATAGTAGGTGAACTGAAGTTTGGAGTAGGAGAAGCTGATCCACAGTGTTAAAGGCAGCAGAGAGGTCTGGAGGATAAGCAAGAGAGAAGTGGCCCCTGGATTTGGCCGACAAAAGATTATCAGTGACGTTGGTGAAGGCAGTTTCTGTGGAGTGAAGGGGGCAGAAGCCAGATTGGAGAGGATCAAGAAGAGAGTTGTCAGAGAGGTAGCTGCTGAGATGGTTGTAGACAAGCTGCTCAAGTATTTTGGAGGCAAAAGGGAGAACATAAGTTAGAACATAAATAAAAAAACAGTAGTTAGTGAGGTTGGGTCAATATTGTGTTTTTTTTTAAGAATGGGTGAGATAAGAGCATGTTGAAATGATGAGTGGAAGATTCCAGTGGATAGGGACAGATTGAAGAGATGAGCAAGGTGGTAGCAGGCAGTGGAGGAGAGGGAGTGAAGGATGTGAAAGGGGTTGGGATCCAGGGGGCAGGTTTAGGGTGGAGAGGATAAATAAGTGAATGGACTTTGCCACCCTAGTGGAGTCGAAGGAGCACAAGAGTTGGTGGATAGAGATAGAGTAGGTTGGAGTTTTAGGGTTGGCAGAAGATTGATATGGGAGAAGGAGATTTTATGTCTGATAGCCTCAATTTTGAAAGTGAAAAATAAAGCAAAGTCAGTGGCAGTAAGGGATGATGGGAGGGGAGGAGGAGGGGGGCAATGAGTGTGTTGAAAGTGGCAAAAAGGCAGTGGGGATTGGACGACTGTGAAGAAATGAGACTTGAAGGATTGTTTAGCGGGGAGAGAGCAGAACTGTATGGTAGGATGAGAAGATGAACTTAAAATGAAGGAAGACTGCCATGGAGAGAGAATTTGGAGTGCCACGGTTGGGGTGGACTGAAGAGGTGAGGGCAGCAGTGTCAAGAGTAGTGGTGAGGGTGTGGTTGTAGACGTTGGCTTCCTGGTTGGGGCAGGCCAGGGTGGATAGAGGGGAGAGTTTCAAGCAAAGAGGCAAAAATAGCAAGATCAAGAGTATCAAGATTGCATTCAAAGTGTAGATTTGTTGGGTGTGGGGAGGGGTGCACAGGATATTAGGAGAGATTGAAAGAGAGGAGATGGTGGTCAGAGAGTGGAAAGGGAAAGTTGGAGAAGTCAGAAAGAGCACATTGATGGGAGAAAAGAAGGTCAATGGAGTGACTGTAGGTGGGGGAATAGGAACATTGTTAGAGGCCAAAGAAGGAAGAAAAGGCAAGAAGTTTGATGGACGCTAGGTCTGTGGAATTGTCTCTGGGGATGTTAAAGTCACCTAGGATGATGGAGGGAAGGTCTGAGAAGAGGTAGTGGGGAAGCCAGGCAGCACAATTGGGAAGTGGGACGTGGGGGGTGGTAGATGACTGAGACATGGGGATGGGACTTCAAAGGAGGAGAATGAAAGTTAGGGCTCAGGGGAGATGACACAAAAGGTACAATTGGGAGAAGAAGGATGCCAACCCTGCCGCCCAGGCGGTCTTCAGTTCTGACAGAGTCAGTGAAAGAGAGGTCCCCATAGGCGAGAGCAGCGGGAGAAGCCGTATCAGTGGAAGAAAGTGACGTGTGTAATTGCCTGATTGATTGATGTGTGTGTGAGACCGACTGACGCGCATGCAACTAACTAACTATCTATGCTCTAAGGGAGAAATTTGTAGTGTATTATCTTTATTGTCGTCAACCTTTTATTTAATAACTGCAACATATTCTGCATCACTATAAATTAAGCACCCTTTATAAGCACTTCAGTCCTTGGAATTGACTGTATCATTTCTCTGCTACAGGCTCACAAACATTACAAAGCCACTTCTGTCAGAAGCCAATTAACATACCTAAGTATGTATTTGAATTGTGGTTGGAAACCAGAGCACTATGAGGAAATCCATGTAAACTTAGGCAGTGCAAACAATTGTATGCAGATAGCTGCCTAGTAAGAACTTGAACCCATGGCCCCAGTGTTACAAGACAGTGTTGCAAGACAGCAATGCTGACCATTGAGCTACTGTGCCACCCTGCCATTGTGATATTTTACATTGCTAACCAATGTTTACACTGTACCCTACTACCCAGTGGGTGTTTTCAATGTGAATCATTTTTTAGCTCTCAACTCTTGTGCTCATTACTGTCTTTATTAATAATTACCAAGTAAGTATCAACATATCTAACTGCTTCATTTGTGTCTGTGGCAAGCCTGGCCAACATGTTGCTTTCCAGGTGTTGTGAAACTATAAGTCCCAGCATGCTTTGCCAGAAAGTCAGCCGATATCTGACACGGCATGCTGGGGCTTTTAGTTTCACAACACCTGGAGAGCCACAGATTAGCCAGGCCTGGGCTATGGTCATGTTGACCAGCATACACAGAAACTAAATAATTATTGGCAGCAGGAAGAAGTGTTATATCCAAAAGTTATTAATGCGCGGTTCCCATATACTCAGTGGGTGTTTTCAATTTATGAATCATTGTTGAGCTCTCAATGGATGTGCACATTACTATATTTATAATTAATTACTGAGTTGCTTGCTGCGCACTTTGTTCCTGCCCTGTATTTAATAGTTTTGTCATATTCTGAAGTCCAGGCTGTATGTGACTGAACTAATTAAGGAGATGTTATTTAACTACTTTCACTTCAGGATCATGTCGGCTATCTTATCTGAATGTGAACTGAACACTGCTACTGACAGCTATTAAAATGCATAGTGTTGATTCCCCCCCCATATGTAAAACCACCTTTGTGTTAACCTTACACCATACTTAGAAACCATGAAATAAAGACACGGACACCGACTTAAGTTTGGAAATAAAAAGGTCCTTTTATTTTTGTTATTAATTTTTATTTTTATTTTTATTTTATTTTTATTTTATTTTCTATAAACTATTTTATTTATTTTTATTTTCTTTTATTATTTTATTTCTATCAAAATCTATCAAAATTTCTATCAACAATTTGGACCTTTTTTATATAGGTGGCGAAGAGCAGGGCAGCCAGCTAAACCAACATAAACCAATATTGTGGAAGATCGTCTCTTTTCCACCAACCTGGTTTAAAACCTTATCTATTGGCCGGTACTATCGACTATAAATTAACTCAATACCCTCTGGACTCAAAACTGGTCAAACCCTTTCAAGGCAAAACCTGATACTCCTTACTAGAGCATCAACGAGTCTGATAACGACGAGGGAACCAAGGCTACATTGCCCACACTTACGTACCGTATGTTTAACAACCATCTGACTGCCATGCTCTCCCACCACTAACCTTCGTTCCTCGTGACAAGAAGTAAACCTGATATACTTAATACAGGGCGGGTGGGTGGGTATCCGGATCCAGGAAACAGGAAGCTCTCCCTCTTCTGCTGCTGGATATATTCTTTCCACAACCACTCCCACCTTGTTCCAATTGGCTGATTCCGTCCCAGGCTTAACTCCTTGTTGGTAAGTAACATATTCAGCTCACAACACATGCTTTTAAACTCCTTCGGCTTAATGGCCTCTCTCATACTAAAATGCATAGTGTTGATTCCCCCCCCATATGTAAAACCACCTTTGTGTTAACCTTACACCATACTTAGAAACCATGAAATAAAGACACGGACACCGACTTAAGTTTGGAAATAAAAAGGTCCTTTTATTTTTGTTATTAATTTTTATTTTTATTTTTATTTTATTTTTATTTTATTTTCTATAAACTATTTTATTTATTTTTATTTTCTTTTATTATTTTATTTCTATCAAAATCTATCAAAATTTCTATCAACAATTTGGACCTTTTTTATATAGGTGGCGAAGAGCAGGGCAGCCAGCTAAACCAACATAAACCAATATTGTGGAAGATTGTCTCTTTTCCACCAACCTGGTTTAAAACCTTATCTATTGGCCGGTACTATCGACTATAAATTAACTCAATACCCTCTGGACTCAAAACTGGTCAAACCCTTTCAAGGCAAAACCTGATACTCCTTACTAGAGCATCAACGAGTCTGATAACGACGAGGGAACCAAGGCTACATTGCCCACACTTACGTACCGTATGTTTAACAACCATCTGACTGCCATGCTCTCCCACCACAGCCGTGTGTTCTTATGGACCACGCGGCCCGCCACCTAAAGAAAAAACTAAACCCCTCAACTCCGAAAAAATACTTTCTATAAATAAAACCATTCCTTCTGCCGACAAATGCACCCCATCCGCTCTGAAAAGATGTCTCCTGTCCACCGTTAACCCAGGATGACTTATCACTACCCCTTGCATGCTTTTAACGTTCTGCCTAGCGTACCCGTTAATCTTTTTAACCACCCTTATCAATGTGGCTGGGGGAATAGATGACCTCCAAGACAACCGGGGAATAATATTAGACCAACAAAACTTTATTGAAGGCCATCGGGCGTGTATCTGTGCAAGACCCTCACGAATGTTTATGATTAAATCTAGGGATTTTCCTCTACCCACGTCATTACCTCCCAGATGAATCACAACTATATCGGGGGTACCGTGCTCCTCCATTTCCTTACACAATGTGGGAATCAACTCCGCCCATAACATGCCCCTCTTGCCCAACCACCTGATGTCAACTGGGTGTTTAAAACCGAACCGCCTATCCGCTAATCTGTGCTTCGCTGCCCAAAAAACAAACGAATGCCCCACGACCCATATTCGCGTCGTCGTCACCGTGGAACCTAGGACAAAATAAATATTCTCATCAGATCATACCCATATCTAAAAAACCATAACGACTACCACAAAACGTGTTCTAATTCTGCAGCCTTCTTGCTGGAAATAGCCCCTCCTTACCAGAGGGGCCACCCCCGTTTACTTGAAGTATTTGCCACGGAAGAAAACTTTTCATTAGCTACACCTTTATTCCCCATATGAGGGACACCTGTTCCACTTTTTTAATATTTACTTATTTATTTTTATTTAATTTTATTTATTCTCAAAACTAATTTATTCTAACTCTTAAACAAATGAAAAGGAAAGTTGGTAACCCACATGAAGGTAAAAAACCCCTTATAACCCTGGGAGGCACACACACTAATCAGGCCTTGCCAAGGAAACAAGGGGAGAAAATCCCTTCACGCCCCCGTTCAACACAGCGAGCAGCACAGCCCTGAGTCACCAAGTGATAGAGGAGAAAAAGATAAGATGAAAGCGATAGAGAAAACTGAAGACTTGAGGAGATGCAAGACTGTGCAGTAAGAGCCCTTTCAAGGCTCCTTATAAGGCCGGATGTATTTCTTATATGCCTGTGACCTCCATCTCCCTAGTGCTTGAATCTCGGGGACAGATGCACCCCCAACTGCAGCGGCAGTGGCAGCCCCTATCCTAAAAGAATGAGTACCATAGTCTGCAGGATTTAGACCTATTTCCCCTATCGCCCGTTTCAACAAGGCGTTAAACTGAAATTTAGTTAACGGTGTCTTGTCCATATGAGTTAACCACACACCCTCCCCCGTGGGCCGGAGACTAGCGAATTTATTGGCCATTATGACTGGGCATATAACTGCTCCCTGCTGTTCTGTAATTGTCAACCAATGACCTCGGCCTAACTGGTCTGTTTTTGACTTAACTATCTTACAGCGCATAACGTTAGGTTGTAAAATCACGTTTCTAGACAGTAAAGCCCCCCCTACGTCATTCTTGGATCTGGCTACTAGCTCGCTAATTCTGAAAGCACCGTGATACGCTACTGAGAAAGCTAACCCGAACAGCAAAGCCTCATAATCATCCATAGCTAGCTTCTGCAAAACCTCGACCAGCCTAGCTAAAATTTGGCCGTCAATAGGCCGGCGAGTGTCACTCTTCATCGGCTGCATTCTAGACCAACCTTTCAAAGCCTTTGATATAATAAATGATTTTGTGGGATCTTGTGTACCATTAAGCCTAGCCATGAATGAAATACCGGCTAAGAGAGACCCCATTCTCGCTTTAGACACCCCCTCGTTATACTGGTTCCACATAAAGCCCGTAATAGAGGGAATCTGACCTGAGATGCTGCTGTTGAAAGACGCCTGGTAACCCAACCAACGTTCCCATGCCCCTTGATAACACCTTCTAGTCGCAGGAGCCAAGGACGCCTCCGCTAGCCACTTTATACCTATCGTATCATCTGCCAAACAGAAGGGGGACACTGTAAGCCCGTTACACGGGCATGCGGGGCCAGAGACCTAAAACGTTGCCAGTCAAAACGAGAAAGAGAGTCTGCTATCTGGTTATCTACACCAGGAACGTGCCGTGCTCGAAAACTAATATCACACTCTAGGCATCTCAATACCAAGACTCGTAACAAGTTAATCGCCGGGCGTGATGAGGCACTCTGCTTGTTAATAGCCTGGACCACACCCAGGTTATCACACCAAAATACCACACTCCTACCGCGCAACCGATCAGACCACAACTCTAAAGCCACTATTATGGGAAACAACTCCAAAGTTATCAAGTTCCGGACCAACCCCTCATCCTCCCATGACTGCGGCCAAGGGGCCGCACACCACTCTCCCTGGAAAAAAGCACCAAAACCTTTTGAGCCAGATGCGTCTGTATGTAAGTCCAAGGATGTACTGGATACTGGGGGTGTTGGCCATACTCGTATACCGTTGAAAAATGCCAGAAACCGTTTCCATACAACCAAATCCTCCCTAATTTCCTCTGACAGCCGTACTTGGGAATGGGGACTACGGCAACCCGACGTTGCTAGTTGCAATTTTCTACAAAACACTCGGCCCATAGGTATCACCCGACAAGCAAAATTGAAGGAGCCTAACAGAGATTGAACCTTCCGTAAGGAGCAGGACGAGGACGACATAACTTCTTCAATCAGTGACTGTAATTTAACAATTTTATCAGGGGGTAAACGACAACAACCTTCTATTGTGTCAATTTCTATGCCTAAAAAGGCCAAGCATGTGGCTGGGCCCTCTGTTTTGTCTGCAGCTATTGGTACGCCCATCACCCGGAATAGCGCTTGTGCCGAAAACAAAATGTCTTCACAACAAGGGGAATTGGCTGGGCCTATAAACAGGAAGTCATCCAGATAATGAGCTATTCCGCGGTGTCCAGTTCCCGCCCCGACACACCAGTGGAGGAAGGAACTAAAAGCCTCAAAATATGCGCATGAAACCGAGCAGCCCATTGGCAGGCATAGATCCACATAGTACTCGTTACGAATTTTAAAACCCATAAATTTAAAGGACTCGGGATGCAAAGGGAGGAGGCGAAAAGCGGATTCTATGTCCAATTTAGCCATCATCGCTCCCTTGCCAAACTCCCTAACTAAAGTTAAAGCATCATCGAAAGACTGGTACACCACTGAACTAATTGTAGGGTCAATCGCATCATTAACCGAGTTGCCCGCTGGGTGAGACAAATGCTGAATTAATCTAAATTTTCCCGGGGCCTTTTTTGGTACTATCCCGACCGGGGAAATGACTAAATCCTGAATGGGGGGGGATGAAAAGGGGCCCACCATACGTCCCAGGCCTATCTCCTTACCAACCTTCTCTGCCAGAATGTCAGGATGTAAATATGCGGAACGAAGGTTCCTGGCGGCGGTACCCGTCACCCCACTGTCAATGGGGAGGCGGAAACCGAGGCGAAAACCCTCTCTAAGGAAAGAGGCCTGGGCCGCATCCGGATAAAGAGCCAGCCACCTACAAAGGATAGGGAATATAATGGGAGAAAACGCCTTAGATAGCACTCCCTGCCCCTCCCCGTCCCCTACCGACGCCAACGGTGCCCCTAGGGCAGTCTTTGAGGGGATGACTTCCTCTACAATTGGAGCAGGCGTGTCTGTAACGGCATGCCTCCCCCCTCCCGCATGAGGAGTTGTTAAAAGCAAAGCACCGATTCCTTGAGGACAGGGGAGCACCACGTCTCCCCCCGTACTGAAACCTAGCTGACTGCGGGGGGCCGTACCCCATGTGCACCCCTCCCATCTGGGCTCTATTCAATCTCATCCAGATTTCTACATCCTTATAGGCCAGGGGCATATAATGTTGGCCGTGCACTTTCTCTCGGAAAAGCTTATCATACAACCTCCAGGTCCCGGGGCGTTCACAACTATGCATCTCGTTAATTAAATGGAGATATTTCCAAACGTCTATAATTGCATCTGGTCTCGTTTCCAAATAGCAAGCCGAGAAAACACAGTACCCCGTTAGCCAGTTAGAAAAATTTCTATACGCATCCTCACCAACTCCACCTCTTGCGCACGCGGCCGCCAACTCTTTCTGTGTGTCCGCTGTCAGCTCAAATATGTCAACGTAATACCCTCTCTTAATCTTATATCTCATGCTGCGTCTAATGCCTATCGACAATGCTGTGTTCTCACACTTCACTAGCGGTCCTCCTGTCGGTGTGGAAGAGGTGGTATCTAACCTGTCCCTGCTCTTCCTCTTAGCTCCCCCAAAATGAGTGTTAAGAATTTTAATCAGCTTGCGCTGACCCTGCCTAGGGGAAGATGAAGCTGACTCTGCACTGGTAGTTGAAATGCTAGAATCAGACATGTATTGTGTATTGCATATAGTAGAGCCCTCATACTCACCGGATGTTCCCAGTGCCTCCTGCCGAACAGCCCCCGGTACGTCCTCATCTTCCGATCCACTCTGCCGAGCCCCTTGCTGCGTTGTTGCCTGCACCGACTCTTCTCCCCGCAGCTGCAGACTCGTTGCCCCGCCCTCGTCCACCTGAGTCCCTGCGGAGGACAGCTGCACCTGTGTCACTGGATGAGAAGACACGTTAGCATGCGGGGGAGACAAACTGTGTGAAACGTGAGGTGGGACCTCTGCCGGGGTGACTAAGGGAGAAGCATTCGAGAGATGACCGTAGAAACCAGCGGGAGGAGGGACCCTTTGACTATGGTCCCGTGGCTGCTCTGGTGGGGGGAGCTGAGGATCCTTACTAGAACACACAGCGGAATTATAAAAGGAGGGTCTAGGATACACGTGAAGGTACTGACCCGACAAGGAAGGATAGGGGGCCGACCACTCACTTACACCATCTAGAACGGGCCTGAAATCTTTGGGGGGGTATGGCAGAAACCCCTGGGTGCTAGTATTGGCAGCCTCGGGCTGGTAAAATGGTGCCGGTGTAAAAGGCCAGCTGCCAGCTGGAACTGAAGGGCCGGAAGACCGAATTACAGAAGGGACTGCGGGGGGGGCCTGGTGTGAAAATGCTCCCCAGGTATTAGAAAAACTGACCGGGGCTGGCCCCAACAGCCCGGGGGCCTGGTTAGATGATATCCCGGCCCTAACCGAAGATTCCAAGGAAAATAGTAGGGGGGATGAGGTGGGAGGGGGGCTGTCTCTGGAACGAGGGAAAGGGAGGGGGAGGGGGGTACCGCCCGTTAATGCCCCATGGAATGCTGGCAAAAGGGGGAGAACATCCTGATGCATATTTATGTGGGGCTGATCCCCGGGAAGCCCGGAAACCTGTATGCTGGAGATGGATGGGGAAACAGGAGGGGGGTCAAATATAATGGGGCCCAGGCCCCTATAGGGAGATGGGAGCCCCTGGGAACAGGCAGGGGGAGCTGGAACCCCTGCCCCCACTGCTTTAACAACTGTGGACCCCCCCACCCTAAGCTCAGCAGCGGGAGCTGGCTGAGGAAACCAGGGCCGGAAGTGACCTGGCGCCGCGGGCGCCGGGGAAGGAGATCCCCTGCCCCTAGCGCGAACTGTTCCTGTCTTCCTGGGGCCTGCGCCGGTAACAAGCGGCCTAGCCGCCCGCTCCGGCGCCTTGGACCTCCTAGGTCGCCTGGTGCCAGCCCCGCGAGGACCCCTCGCGGCAGCGGCATGGCTAAAACCACGCCCCGCCCCCCGCCCAGACCCGCCGGACGGACCCGGCAATACACGCTGGGTTGAAGGGGGGGGGGGGAGCGGAAGCCCGGGAAACGGAGGAAGGAGCCTCCGTGGAGGCCACGGAACGTGGAGGAGGAGGCAGAGGGGGGGGGAACCTGGAGGGGACAGACCTGGAACGGCGGGGCCGGGTGGATGCCATGGCACGGAGAGGGGGGGGGGGGAACAAGGAACTGAAAAGAGGGGAAGAAGGAGAAGATAAAGCAAAAGGAGGAGAGAAGAGTAAAGGAGATGGAGGAAGCGAGGGAAATATAGGAGCAGACAAGACAGAAAATGCAATATAAAAGAACCACTTAGCCTGATGCTGCCAGTTATCCGGATCCAGGAAACAGGAAGCTCTCCCTCTTCTGCTGCTGGATATATTCTTTCCACAACCACTCCCACCTTGTTCCAATTGGCTGATTCCGTCCCAGGCTTAACCCCTTGTTGGTAAGTAACATATTCAGCTCACAACACATGCTTTTAAACTCCTTCGGCTTAATGGCCTCTCTCATACATCTCTAGAATTAGATATACATTTTATGACGTTTACATCTAACCTTTTATGTACCATTAGCATACCAGCATTATGCCAAAGCAGTTTCTGGGACGTTGTTAGTTAATTGTTTTCATGCTGAGTTTATGAATTGATTATATTATAAACAACTAGATAAAACTGCATTCATTTATACGTAATCATGTTTATTATACTTTTCTAAATCTGCACGGATTTGTATAATTTAAGAACAAGGTCCAAGTGAATCTGTAGGTGAGTTCATCTGTTGTCTGATGAGCGTTTCTTGACATCTCTAATTATTGTGAAAGACAAGGTTGTCTGTTTTTCAATAGTGTGTGTTGTTTTGAGTCAATGTATAAATAATATTCAAATTTAGTTAGTTTGGATATAATAAAATGTGTTTTAGTTTCTTATTGTAATACATTTTTAAAATAGTGCTCTGTGAACCATTTTTCATTTCTTTTAGGTAGACCCTATTTAAAGTGCAATAATATGATTAACTTAGCTTGATTCCCTTTCATTTGTAAGATATAGACTATGTTCTGTGCAGCCTATGGTGTTGAGTCTTCATCTACTTTTTGTGTATCCTCAGTGTGGATGTAGGCAGGCATAGAACAACCTGTAGCATATCGGATGACTAGAATGTTCACAACAGCATGTGTTTTTTCAGCAATTTAGTGTGTGCTCTTGTTGGAGGCTTTGTTAGTATGTCAGCTGACTTGAATCAACACAAGAGGCGCTCTCGTGAACAGAGGAGTATATTCTAGAGGTAGCTAGTGAAGTTGAGACAGTGTTCTCTGAAAACAAGCTGCAGTGTGCACTTGGAGCTAAATGCTATTTGCCTGACTTGCACTGCAGGTAAGTGTGAAAGTATGGGTGCTTGCTCACAGAGAAATCTGGAGGTAACCTCTGTGCTGCTTTTACCTGTACCCAAAGTGCAGTTATGAAGGAGGGTAAGGAGAGTTGGAGAATGTGTGAGCATCCAAGACAGAAAATAGAAAGTACTTGTAAATACAATTCACTTTGCTCCAATAAATAATAGGCAAATTAACATATATAAAGCGACTAATCTTGGTGTCTGGCAGAATTACCAATGGCTCACTAGAGGAGTACTATTTGTTTAGGTAGAGGTGGCCATTAAGGGGGTATTGGTATTTAGGAATTAAATGATCCAACATAGATCTGAAACAATCGGAAATAGATATAGTTGCATGTCTCTTAGATTAAATATGAATTGCAAACACACGTACACATATAGATATAAGTCTAATTTACTTACTGATATGCTATGTTTGTCCACCCAGCCAACCAGATGCAATGGTGATGAATGGAATGTATTGAATACACCTATCACACACCAAATTGTTTAAAGCTGCCAGTTGCAGTGGGTAGATTATTGTGTTGCAGAGGAAGCAAATATTTTGTCTGTAGAGAAACAGATAGGAGCAATATTACTGTGAACTTTTCAGCACCTATTTTGTTTTGCAAAGAAAGTAAAAGTGTTAAAAAATTGCTGGGTATTGTAGTGCCACACATTGTTTATTCACTGAGCTGTGAGTTGGGTGTGGTCCATAGAAAACCTGTGCACAGAAGTTGCTGTTTTGCCTGTGTGGGAGGCTAAAGCACCTGTTTGATTTGCTAATTGCCTGTGAAAAGTGTTGGACTTGTATAAAGACCTAGATTGATGTTTAAAGACTGCAATAGAGCAAAGAGTAATTACTGCCAGAAAAAAAAAAATCTTTTCTTCAGTCAAGATGGGCAAGAGAAAAAAGAAGATATGTTAAAAATGATGTTTAGAAACAGGTGTGTCTCAAATCAGTCCCAGCAGCAAAATTTGGAAAACCTGCATGGGAGTTTAAAGAGTGGAGATGAAGCTGGAAAATTTCATGCTCTCTGCACAAACTTGGTGTTACTTAGGCCAGATTATGTGGCTTGGGAAGAGTATGATTGCTTGGTGAAAACATTTAGAAAAGAAAACTGCTGTATTGTAAAAGAATTGTGGAATTTAAAGCAGCAGAGAGAGCAAGAAAATGTGGTATTTGAATTCCTGAAAGAGAAGTTATGTGAAGGAAAAGAAAAAGCAGTGGAGGCTTGTAGAGAAATAGCAGAGAGATTGCAGCAGAGAGTGCAGGAAATTGCGGGTTTTGAATCTTTGAAATACTAGTTGAATGTGTTGCAGAAACAGTATGAAAAAAGAGATAAAGCAGTGGGAGCTCTTTAAGAGATAGCAGCAGAGAGAGAAGAAGGAATTGCTGTTTTAAAACAAAAACTTGTCATGGTTCAACTAGAGGTGCACACATCAACAGAGTCTGTAAAGGAACTTGTGGAGTGCAAATTAGATAGGCCTTATCTGGCTGTAAAACATGAAAAGCTTGAGGAAAAGACTCTTCTAAATACGTTTAGGAATGTGATCAAGCAGTGGCCTTCACATCCTCTTAGAGGGGGTTGGTGAACACCAAGGATGAGAGCGTCCAAGTTGGTAAACCAAAACCAAAAGTCAAGGGCTTAAAGGGAACACTACTGCTAATCCAGGTCCAGCTGCAAGGGTGTCTCACCAAAAGTGTTTCAAGTGTAGAGAGCTTGGATATTATGAAGCCAGGTGCACTAGACTCCATAAATCTATGGACTGCTCACTTTCCCAAGTTGGGCCTGCCTTCCGAAGTCTTGCTTTGAAAATCCTATCTGTTTCAGACTGAATGCAGTTCTTTGAGGGGCAGTATCAGTGACATCCTTAGTAAGCGGCCAAAAAGCAGGGTCTTCTTTGACTCTCACCCCCGCAAAAATAAAAATATATATTTTTTTTAAGAACCAATTGTCTAAAATTTAATTATATTGTTGAGCAGTGTCAGAAGAATTGTTAACTTACCTTAAGTCCGATCCTCTTCTTTTTTCCGCGCCGCTGAGTCTCTTCTGCCCTCTTCCGTGCTGTGGTTGCAGTGAATGCTGGGCGTGACATCACGCTCAGCATTCACTGCGAGCACAGCACGGAAGAGGGGACCAGGGAGGGAGCCAGATCACCGCTGATGTGACCGCAAGATAAGTATTTTAAAAAAAGGATTCGGACCGGCCCCCCTTGCCTGCAGGGCCCCCGGGCACCTGCCCATCGTGCCCAATGGAAGAGACGGCCCTGCCTCTTGTTAACCATGAATTAGTCTACAGTTCAGGAGCATCCTGATCAAACATCAACTCTTGATGTAAGGATTAAGGAAAATGTTTCTGATGATTGTGGTGATATGTCCAAAAAAATGGAAACTAGCTAACATTTCATACACCACCTACAGTGGCAATAAAAAGGCTCGGACCATGCCCACTTTTTGCTAATAGGGGTCCGGCTACTACTGGTACACGTACTAGAATACCCATTGCAAACACGGACATGCATCTTCTGTAATGTCCCATGCATCGCCTTCTTTCTCAGAGTCTAGGTCTCTCTACTCCAACACAGCCACATCAGGGCATGAAAAAGAACACTGAGACTGAAGTACAACTTGGGCTCTCACAGAATCCTGAGGAGAGTATAAGGAGGGTATCCATGAGTGCTATATGTGAGTCTGACATTTCAGATTCTGACACAGTAATTATAGAGCAGTCTCCTTCTCAAATTTCTCAGCCATTTGAACATTTGAGGATGAGTAGTAATAATGATGATTTAGATAAAGAAATTGAGGATGATACTTTAGAAGTTTGCAAATATGCTAAAGGATGAGGAGGATAATTTTAGATCTGAAGATCAATGTGTTGTACTTGAACAAGATAAGGAGGAGGAGGATGATGAGTGTGTTAAATTAAAGCAGCCACCATTGGTACCACCTCCTGCCCATGATAAGCGCTTTGTCATGCCAGGGCATAAGACCAGAAAAAAGCACCTCTTGTCCTTGGAATTTTTTTCATTCCAATCCAGAAAATATTTGTCAAGGGATCAGTAGCTTTTATGATGCCACAATAAGTAGAGGTAGGGATGTTGATCATCTAGACACCTCCTCCCTGTTAGGTCATTTGCAGCGAGTTCATTCAAGTAGTTTTTTAAATGGTGGAAAATTATGTATCGTAACAAGCAGCCCAGCATCTGGTAGTAGCCGAATGGATAGACACCTCATGCAATCTTCACCATCAACACATTCATCATCAACCTCCAGCATCCAATTTTTCAATTCCAACTGACTCAGCTAATGCAAACCCTGATACCCAATGGACATCCTTGCACGCTACAGTTGCTGATGATGAGAGGGGGACCAAGAAGCGTAAGCATAGTTTGACACAATTGTCTGTGAAGCAAGTGTTTGAAAGAGGAACCAAGTATGACAGCCAGCATTTGGTTGCACTGTGGGTCACTAAAACCATGACCGCTATGTTAGTATTGGGTGTTTGACCTATTCCTGCCAGCAATTCATCAGCTGTACTGGAAGGTTAACAAAAAGTAATTCAGTCCCTAGAAAATGTAATTATATCCATGAAGCGATGGATATGTGGACAAGTGGTACTGGTCAAACAAAAGACTACATGACTGTGACAGCCCACTCGGTATGTGTATCGCCATCAGTAGCAGCGCCGGTAGCTTCATCATCATCATCATCCTCCTCATTCATTCAGCATAGTAATGCTAGCACACAATGCCAGGTAATGCACAGGCAAGCTGCTCTTTGTATCGCTGGTTTTACAAAGAAACATACTGATGTCAGTCTGTTGCAAAAATTCACGAATGTCATCGCATAATGGCTTATCCAGCTAAGACACTTCTCAGTATTCCTCATTGCCAATAACAGAGCGAACATATGTGTGCGTTACGCCTGGCTGAATTTCAACACATACCATGATTTGCACACACAAAAAACTTGATAATGCAGAAGTTCTTAAAAAATGAGAGGTCGGGCCTAGGTACAAGGATGGAATGGACTAGTCTCCGTATTGTAAAGTTAAAGTGACTTATGTTTAGAGTGCCAATCTTTAGTTTTACTAGTAAACTGGCTATAATTATATTTAAATACTACAAAGTGATAAATGTCTAGATTGCCGCTGTTTTATGACATATTGTTGTGTTTCGTCCCCACTATGTACCCCTTTCCCCTTTTATGTCCTACCCCTTCCCTGTTTCTTTTTTTTTTTTGTATCCTTTGCACGTATCTTAGAAAATTCAATAAACTTTACTTTAGTTAAAAAAAAGAAAAAAATGAGAGGTCGGTGCAGGAGATGCTGTCTGTGGCCCATAAAATTTCTGGGCATTTTCAGCATTCAGCAACTGCATGTAGATCATTGCAGCAGCTTTCAAAAAAATTACTTGCCATGTAACCAAGTGAAACAAGAGGTAGTAACGAGGTCAAACTCCACACTTTATGCACACTGCTGTGCCACTATAAAGGAAGAAAAATATTCTCATATTGTGGAGGGCACTTCTCTATTCTATATATTTATTAATGCGTGCTGATAAAACATCAATCTTTATTAGTAATAATAAAATAATTTTACACATATATTGTATTTGGTGAAATATGGTTAAAACCAGATAGTGTAACTGAAAGAAAATGTAAAAAGCTGGGAAAAAAAAATAATGATAATAAAATGTATGTAAACAACAAACCGAATTCCTTAACTCATATAGTTGTAGGTACTTATGATCAGTATAGTTATCGATGTATTGGTAATAGTCAACTATCTCATGTGATTATTCATAGGGATCACACATATTGAGATTTTTAGAACCATCGCTAAGAGTTTCTGATTCCGTAGGCTAGGAACAGAGGGTACGGTGTGCTCTTGCTTTTCATAGATGCTGATCCATAAAATTGGGCACTAAAGAGTGAAGTAGCTGTATCTGATAGGATTGTAGACACCTGGGTTCTACAGACTCAAGAATATTTCAAATTCATAGATTGTTCCTACTTTTGCGGTCCTCCTAAGGTCTCTGTTTTCTCCCTTAAGAATTCTATTTCTCAGTGCAAATAGTCCTGGTCATGATTGTTACATTTTGAAACTTGAGGTTAGAGTCTGCTTTATATTCTATTTCTTATGACCTTTTAGATAATGCAAATATGTCATGTTTCAGATCTCAAACTACTTTTTGAATATCTGAAGTAAAGAAGCACTTAAGATATGCTATCAGAGCTTGTAAAGTGAGGATATCACTGTTTGTGACTGGAGCAATTTTAGGTTCCATCTCTGTGCCTGGACAAGTCTGAGATAAAGATGTGCGCAACACTTTTATCTTGACTCGTACAAAATACACAGAAATAACACCCATTTTGCTCTCATTCGAGTCTTGATTGAAGATATGGGTGGATCCATCAGACTTCATCACTATGATTTGTGCATGTAGAATTTTCATATTACAGTAAGCCGGTAGAAGTAATCCTTGTACAAAAAGGTTGTTGTTAATAGGTTTCTCCTTTTTGTTAAAGTACTTTGAAATATAGCACCGATTTGTCGATCGGCGCTAGTTCTGTGAGAATATGAGTGATAAGTTTTTCTGAGGTAGATAATAGATGATAGTTAATTACACAATGGAAATAAATATTTACAGTTTACTTGAAGCTGAGGAATTTTTATTTAAATTGGCAATGATGGGACCCCTCTCTTAACAGTTAACCTGCATGGTCCAGAGATTGCCGCTTTAAATAAAAATTCATTAAGGGCTTACCTTACTGACGTCGGGCACTACTGCCGGACACCTGTGCATCGGAAGAAGCTCCTGTCAGTATTCTGGTACGATCGGATATCTGGACAGTCGCTGATCAGGTAAGTCTGTGCATATTCTTGTCGTTGTCTTCTAAAATTATTTTTCCTTTGTAGGTGTCCTCAGCATCAATAAAGAGACTACCACAGGTACATTTACCCCCTGCTGTGGAGCCACACATTCACTCCTCTTCCAGCAGTGTAGGGGCCATGTCCAATGTCTTCCTGCTTTTGACAGGTGCACAAATTGACAATGTCTGCAGAAGCTTCAAAGATTCCAGTTTCTAGGCCAGACCCCAGACCAGCCCAACGAGCTGTAACTCCTAGTTAGCATCTCAAAGTACAATATGGAACACACAAAACCGCAACATGTGGTCTATATAGATCGAAAACCAGTCTTCCACCCCTGCCTTAAATTCAAATAAGCACTTGAAATTTTGAACCAATCCTAGTGGATGTTTGAACAGGGTAACCTGGGAAGAGGGGGTAGAATGCTCCGAGTCAACCATCAGGACTAGATTTGATTGGACCATAGACAAGGACTTCATGAGTATGCCCAGCTTATTTTCTCCTGATTAGTCATGAGGAAAGATCTCCAGGACAGGACAGCTTCAACACAGTGATCACTAAATAAAAATGTTTACCACTAGGTAATCACACTTGTCACAGGGAGAAATGAGTCATCTAAATTTGGGATTTGAACACAATATAAAGTAATCTGTAATTTAACATGGAACTGTAACAGGGAACTGTATGCTTCATCATTGGGCATTTCCAAATGATACATACACAGACATATAGGACATGATACTCCCTGCTAATAAAGGAAAGGAGTTGTCAAGCTGATACCATCCCCCTATGTGGCTGAGCCCAGGTGCTAATTAACATGAGAATTCCAACCTTTTTACAAACATAGGCTGATTCCTAAAATGGTAGTACCTTCATACACTTTCTGTATTTACAATAATATATCTAGCACCAAGTGGGTTTCACATTTATTCTCTATAATGTAAGCTCTCATGGGCAGGGTCCTCTACCCTATGTCTCACGTACGTCTAGTCTCTGGTTTTCCATTTTTGTCCCTGTCATGTCTATGCTGAATTGTTTCTGTATGTCATACAATTTGTTCTGTTGCATTCATGATTCTATTATTATGCTCTGTATCTATGTACTTGTTATGTCTACTGTTTTCATGTATGTCATATTTCAACTATGTCAGGTGCTACAGAATCTGCCATACAAGTAAACAATAAAAAATATCACCTGTGAAACCCACCTGGCGACATTTAAGAACTGTAATAGTGACACAAAACACACATAGGGCAATACATTTTTAACATAAGCTATTTTGCAGTGGCTGGTGAGAGGGGATGCCAAGTGTGCTCAACCTTTATTTTAATGGATCTGCCTGGCGCCCTGTTATCGCCACAGGCTCCGATGTAAGAGAATTGAGTATCCTACCACTCGGCGCAGCTCCTACATGTGTCTGCCATGTTTTGTGACACCCCTAATAATATATTTGTTATATTTTGAAAACGCATATATAATCCTATTCAAAGTTTTGTTTTTTAAATACAGCAAGTGTAGGACATGCTTTGAAGTGATTCATTTTAGAGTTGCTCACTCCTAATTCTGAGCAACTGCAAACACATGGCTAGCAGTGGCAGACAATTGCTAGATTATATTGTCTTTGAAAGATGGCTAATAACATATTTAGATTTGGGCCAGTGCTAGAGTATGCATCTTTGCTTGCAATAAACATCATACAGTCATGATTTTAGCAGTAGTGCCACAACAAAACACTACATCGCCGAGAGATTACTTATACAATATTTTCTCAAAAATATGATAATCAGATAAAGAAATATTATCATCACCAGTCACCATCATTACCAGTTAGTTATACAGCGCCAATAATTCCGCAGCGCTGTACAGAGAACTCATTCACATCAGTCCCTGCCCCATTTAAGCTTACACTCTAAATTCCTTAACATACACACACATAGACAGAGAGAGAGAGAGACTAAGGTCAATTTGATAGCAGCCAATTAGCCTACTAGTATGTTTTTGGAGTGTGGGAGGAAACCGGAGCTCCTGGACGTAACCCACGCAAGTAGAGGGAGAACATACAAACTCCACACAGTTAAGGCCAGGGTCAGGAATCAAACTGAAGACCCCAGTGCTGTGAGGCAGAAGTTCTAACCACTAAGCCACCATGTTGCCCATATTATAGCCTAGTTATGAGTTGTACATTCAGTTAGACACAGAATAAAGTAGATCTGTGGCTTAACCTGTGTACCCCACATGTGTAATGTCCTCTATCAACAAAATTTTGACATATGTTGCTAAATGATTGGGAATTCAATTCAGAAGCTGTATGTGGACAAATATGGTTAAGAGTAAGGTTGGAAATCTCAATGACAAGTATTTCAATAGCTTGTGCTGAGTACAGTAATGTTCTACTTGCTATTGCAAGGACACTGTACCACATTTAGCACATCACTAAAATTATATTAATTGCTTTTTAAAATACATCTGTTTAATCAGCAAGAAGCAGGAGTATTGTAACATCATCAAAATGATAACTGCTTCCATTACAAAATTATTTCTGTGACTGTATAATATTAAGGACACATACTAAAAATGTGAGCCTCCATCCTATGAACATTTAAAGTTCATAAAGCAGGAACATTTAACTTTACGTTGGCTGTGATTGCATGTAATAATTCCTTCATGATCATGGATAGTTTATAACTTCTGAATAGACAGAATATCTTAATTGTGGCATGCGTAATTTTAACGA
Source organism: Mixophyes fleayi (assembly GCF_038048845.1). Taxonomy (NCBI): domain Eukaryota; kingdom Metazoa; phylum Chordata; class Amphibia; order Anura; family Limnodynastidae; genus Mixophyes; species Mixophyes fleayi. The sequence continues at coordinate 57,969,800 of NC_134406.1, forward strand.
AGAAACTGTTTTAAATGCTTAGTGTACATCTTAGAATTTTACATTGAGCAACAAAAAAAACTAAACAGACAGGGATTTAGTTTGGTAGCATAGTGAAATAAATGCAGGGCAAAAGGCAAAAGTAGCATAAATATATAAACATTCAAGAGTTCTTTCCATAGTTACTTTGATGCATTTAACACAGCCCTGGATAGTTCACCTAAAAATCAAGTGCAAGCTTTCCTGAGTGTAAGGATACCAAATATGTTTAAAGTATAATGGAGATATATATTGCCTAGAATCAAAGTTTTTTTTTAATCTATTTAATGTCCTTTTTCCCCTAGCCAAGTTCCTATGCTACTGGGATTGTTGGGGGGAATTGTACTTTGTACTAATTGTTGTTTGAGATTGTTTGCTCTTGTATATATGAATTTTGGTCTTGCCGGGAGTATGTCTTAAAGAGGACAAAGGGAAAAAGGACATGGCTTTTACCACTGTAACAGATGCCAAGCTTGTAAAATCAGCCATGTACGCAACACTAAATCAACCACTTCCTATTCATCTTCAAGCACGAAAGAAATGCATACCATCAGCAGTAAGATCACTTGTGACTCCATGGGCGTCATTTACCAACTACAGTGCCCTTGCGGCCTACAATATGTAGGAAGAACTATTAGGAAGCTCCATGTACGTATAAGTGAACATTAAAGGAACAATCAGGAATGGTTTTGAAAACCATAGTGTTTCCGAGCACTTCCTTACCCACCATGAGAAAAACCCATCCCTTCTACATTTCATAGGCATACAGAAAGTCAATAAATCATGGAGAGGTGGGGATTATATTAAATCAATTTCACAAGAGGAATCTAAGTTCATTTTCAACCTGCAGACCTTAACTCCCAAAGGTCTAAACATAGACTTTGAATTGAATTACTTTCTTTAGTAATCAATACATTCACAGAAATCCTTTATACTCTCTGCCTGTCATTATAAACCGACATATGTTACTGTTTCCATTTACTTTTACTTCTTCTGCATAATCATTGGTTCAAACCTTCTTCAATCATCTCCTCAACCAATTAGAGGCCTACCTTAAAGTGGGCAATCACCTATCCAATCCCTGTACAAGTGCCTCTATAAGAATGGAGCTGCCTCTACTTAAAAATACTTCCCTGATGAAGCGGTAAGCGAAACGCGTCGGCAGATAGCTGTCACCCACAACTCCGCTATTGATTACATTCAGAACCGGATTTTGGAACAGCGACTTTTCTTTATTTTTTTCCCCCACGCCGCATGCGCATGCGCTTTTTGGTGTTAGCCGCGGCCGCGACTACACCAACTTTTGGAGGCTTGCTTTCATCCTGCATATCCAAAGGATACAGCGGCACCGCTACCACTACAGGGGTGAGTGACATTGACACCATGAGGCCTTCACTACTGGATTAGAGTCTTTGACCACCCAACGCCAACTGACTCTACCGGCATTTATTGTAAGTACCGGAACTCTACTACAGAAGTTGGATTTATCTGTCTGCTTATTATTTCCACTTACTGCACCTTCTGATTGTCATTTATCTCCGACTTTATTTACTACTTAGTACGGAGTAACATCTTTATACTGATACAGAGACTGCGAGCACAGTCGCGTTGGGAGCAACGCTTTACATTGGAACTCATTCAATCTTATCAGTCTGTTGGGACCTCCGTGTCCAATATCAAAGGACTATTGCTGTTTATAGATTTGGAGCCAGTGTATTTTGATGTCTATTATATGGATGTACTAAGGTTGTCACCTTGCATTGTATGTTAACCATTGCAGCTTTGTGATGATTATCATATCAGATTTTCTGTGCCGGAACCTCACTACAGTTCCGACTATACCTACATCCTAGCACGGATTATTGTCATTATATAGACACAGAGACTGCAAATCCCATTAACGTTTGGACTAACGCTTTACATTGGGACTCAATAAACCGTTTTCAGTTTCGGGACCTCCGTGTCAACCTTTAAAAGGACCATTGCTGATCCAGGATTTGAAGCAAGTTATTTTGCTGGTTTATACCATATCTATGTACTTTTATATTGCCATTTTGCATGGGAACCATTGCAGCTTTGTGATTCAATAAATCATTTCTTACATTTCTGTCTATCTTTGTGCTTTACGGGGAAACCATTTTTAACATATATCTCTCTTGGGTAGGAACTACCCTTTGTATTTCATCCCCCTAAGCAGCCCCTATCTCTCACCACCATATAGAGGAGCGCTCACCAACCCTCCATTGCCATAGGATAGGATATTTTTTTTTCAAACGGGATGTCTTTGTTGTGACCATCCCATTAAGGCCTTTTTGTGAAATGTATTGGAGATTGCTCTTCCATCAAAGCCATTCACTTATGTTGTTTATTCTTGTTAACAATTAATGTGCACAAAACAGCATTAATACACTTAATAAATATTGTTTGCATTTGCTAGCCAGTGTAACACAGTGCCGTGTCATGATTGTTGTTGTGGATTATAGGTTAATATTGTCATAGTGTTTCATAGACAGAGGGGTTTACCTGCCAATGTTTACTGAGTGAGCTGTGCTGCTCAGCCCTATCCGTTAACCTGAGTTGGAAAGATTGTGGGCTTGATTCATCAAGGGATGTAAACTGTGATTTTGTGTATATAATCCGCACAATTACTGTGAGTATTTCCAGATTCGGACAATACACAGCAGAACGCCAGCCACATTCAGTTAATCTTCGAGCGCAAAGTACACTTACTACAGCCTACGATATCAGGGAGGGAACACTGTGGGGCATGACAATCTTAAACGCAACCATCGGCCTACCGAAAAAAAGTCCCGGTAAGGTCTATGGCCAATCCGCCTCTGACAGTGTGGCAAACATCATTAACATATTGTTCAAATCGATGTATACCCAACCAAAAACAAGGCCCTAAGTGTGTATTAATTTCAGAGACAGAAACCAATCAGTGTTTCCTTGAGTTTTATTAATGCAACAGCTTAAGGTACAAAGGCAAATAAAAATGCTTCTAAGCATAAATGCATTGCACTAATTGTGAGCGCCATGAGAAGAACAGACAGAAAACCCTTAGCATAATTACATTTTTATGATGGACTTTTCCATACAATAAAAGAGACATTAGAGCAGCTTACATAATTTAATTATTATTACAATATTATATGTTTTGTTATGACACAACAGCGACAACATAAAAGCTTTACCTGGTCTCTCCGTAGAGAACATACTGTCACTGATTTTATAGCAATATGTGATATTGCAAGCTGCTCTAGTGTCCCCACTCTCTGTTATTGTATTGAAGTCAGTGGCAGAACTACCAACGGTGCATCAGGCCCATAGAGATAATGGAGCCCGATGCATGGGAACTAGTGAGCTGTGGGGCCCAGTTCCCTCCTCCCTGCTTCCCTGCACCACTGCCCACAACTTGCTAGTTCCGCCTCTAATTGAAGTATTCTGTTTTATTGGAGTGTGGTACCAGTGAGTGAGATACAATGGTTCACAGCCATATTTGTGCGGTTTATAGGACTAGATTTGTATATTTAAGAATAACTATCATTGGTACCATATAAGTGAGTTTATATGGCTCACTACTTTCTCTCTGTGTTATCACATACATCATATAAAGTGGAAGACCATAAATGTACCATTTACTGCTACTGTCCATAAAAATAAGGCGCACAATTTTCTATTTCTCTGTTCATTTTATATTAGTCAATCCTAGCATACTCCCAAACTATATTCCTTTTTTCGTATTCTGATATAAACACTTGTTCTAGTACAATAATAAAATGTCCTATTTAATTTCCACTGCAAGCAAATTACAAACTACTGGTGTTTTCATGCCTATTTATTTAAAGCTGTTTTTCCTCTACTTCCTGAAATTCTGAAAAGTAAATATACATAGTGTGTAAATCTCAATACAAACAACTTCCATCTGGTGACCACAGAAGCTCTATTGTGGAGGTAAATATTCCTGTGGGCATGTGCTCACTGGTCAGCGTTTATCAAGCTTGTTAAACATCCAGGCTGCCTGCATGCTAGAGATATACATTTGAATCTTCATATTATGCATCTCCATTTAATCTTTAAAATACAAAATAAGATTTATTGTCATGTTACATGCAGGGACGGTGCTAGGGTCCTCGGGGCCCTAGGCACAATGTCAAAATGCGCCACCCCCCGGCACAATGTAAAAAAAACGCCCCCCCCCCCCGTCTTTCCTTACCTTGGCTCCATAAAGCTGGTCCTTTCTGCCGGGTCCCGTCCCTCACTGACACTGACAATGTCGGGCCGTGATGATGATGTCACGCCCGACAGACAGTGAGTGGAGGGGAGGAGACAGAGCGCCCCATCAGCTGTTGGAGGGGAGGGCGGCGGTGGTGATCCATAGCCCCTCCATCTCCCCGTGGATCTATCTGAAGCTGTGCGGCAGCCGTTTAAGGTATGCTCAGCGGTCGCCGCACAGTTTTAAACTACACTAATAAATGCTTTTTAATTCTGTGGCGCCCGCCAGAGCCTGGTTACGTGTGCCTTAACGAAGATGGTAAGTGGGGTTAGCTAGGGGTATAAAACTACCGTAGATATTTTCAGTGAATCGTTCTGCGCAGTAAAGTTTTGTGAAAAATACGCTTTTTACATGATAATTTATCATGAGAGAGGAGCTCTTTATTCCTTTGTCTCAAAAAGTTATTTTGTAGAATAATCCATATGACAGTGGTGTTCAAATAAAATAGAAGTAAAGTCTAAATTTTATTTAAAACTTTGTAATAAAAGACTCTGTGTACTGTACGTTGAGCTGCAGTGCTCTGGTTTTGGAGCAAAGCAGTACCATATGTAATATTTATTTATTACAAATAATGCAACTCTGCTCAAAATTGGAGCTCTGCTAAACCCTGACACCTTAGAGATGACAGAGGACTTTGATGCATGGAGGAGGCAGGAAATGGTACAAAATGCTGCATGGTGCCCCCCCCCCCCCCCCAAAAAAAAACTATACACAAAATACCCACCCTGAGCACCCCGACATTTGTGCTGTCACAAATGATGTCTTTGCATGGCATTTTTCTATCAAGACGGGGGGGTAAAAAGGGCAGCTCGATCATTTTTAAAGTTGTCTCTTATGGCTGCCTGTACTCTGACGGTGATGGGTATACTTTAGAACAAAACAACAACTTTTTATTGGGTTGAGGTACATACCATGGAATACAGAAAGAAGAAAGGGGAACAATAGATGGGAAAAAGTAACTTAAAATGTACTATATGTCATACAAAATACGGTTTTGTACCATAAATACCGTTTGACACTTAAACAAAATAAATCCCACTTCACTTATGCTAGAAACCCAGTTTAAATAAATTAATTAACGAATAGTTAACCTTAAGAACCACCATTTATTACAAAATTACTATGAGAAGTATTCCAAGCTCAGGAAAGCTCACAAACAATAGCGCATGTCCTTAGTCCAAACATCTTCTAGCACAACTCAAAGGAATACATTCAGTGTAAATTATAAATTAAACATCATCATCATCACTTTATTTATTTTATATAGTGCCACCGATTTCATAGCACTGTACAAAAAATTTAGAGATTAAAAAGCAAGTACATAGACCATGACTATAATGCTGTATAGATTTATTAGGCTGTACAGAGTCTCACATGTGACTATTAGTCTGTAGGGTTCTCAACCATGATGGGTTGCACACTGTCCTACAGGGATGCTCGAGCACAGTGGTGTCTCTGACCGGCACATACGGAGTAGAGTGACATTGTGCAGCTGGTGTATGCATGTCATCGTGTTCGGTTCTGTCTGGAATATGTCCAAATATGCAACATCATCTCAAACATCAAAACACACAGAACGCAATATGGTCTATATAAGCCAGAGCGACGAGCACTCTGGTCTCTCTCTGAATACACACACCCTGAGACACTGGTAATCTTTAAACTATTATATTATACTACCACTCTACTGTACGTACCACACTACTACTGAACTACTACACTACAAGTTATTACTAAGCTATACTATTATATATAGATAGAGCTATTACACATAGAGTTGAAAATTACATACAAAGAGAAGCCGATAGTAAAATAGATAAAGATTAGCATACATATATATAAAATAGACAAGCATGTCAGAGCAGTGGTGAAACTATCCTCTATAAATGGTTCATTGGTATTGTAGCATATCTTCAATGTTAAACTGTTACATATTATATATGTACTCCATACTTGCCAACTCTCCCGGAATGTCCGGGAGACTCCCGCATTTTGTGAGAGTCTCCCGGACTCCCGGGCGAGTGTGGCAATCTCCCGAATTCTGCCCACTTCACTAGGAAGTGCCCCACTTCCTAGTGAAGTGGGCAGAATTAGATCCCAAACGCCGCGATTCCCGGTGAATCGCGGCGTTTGGCCCCGCCCCCGCTGTCAAATGACGCAATTTGCGTCATGACGTCACAGGGGGCGGGGCCGAAATGACGCGATTTCGGCCACCCCGCCCCTTCACGCCCCCCTCCACTGGCTGGCTCCCGGAAGGGAGCTGAAGAAAGTAGGTAAGTATGATGTACTCTGTGTAATTTACATGTTCTTGAAGTTACTGAGTAGGTGTATACTGAGTGATCAAGCGCTGCTCTGAGAAAGTGAAATGTATAATGCTCCTTCCCTTAGGATGTAAGCTTGTATGAGCAGAGCCCTCTTCCCTCCTGTCTCCATACCTGTTCTTCTGCTCTGTCTTTACTGCATCAGCCTGCCTGGAGTTTCTGAAGTATTGGTATGTTTTGTTTATTGTTCAGTACTGTTTCACCCTATATAGTCTACTATTTGTACTGTGTACGGCGCTGCGGAAATCTTGTGGCGCCTAACAAATAAAGGATAATAATAATAATGCTGCCACTAGGGAAATGTAGGGAGCGAATTCCTGAAAGACTCCCAGAAAAAGTACAATATATAGATAGGAAATCCCAAGGCGCAAAGAATGTAAATAGTAAATTTCAAGGGTAAACCTAGAAAGTATCACAAATATACAAATAGTTTATTTCAAGAAAATCAAATGAAAATAACATATCATTAAATAACAATACCAACAATAGTGCTGGCCAGTCATAAAGCCAGTTATTATAGATAGTAATATTGGTGCCGATATTTCAAACATATAATTAGCAGTGCTGAGCCAAGTTCAAATCTCAGTTCCTTAGAAAAAAGGGACTTACTTTTTATAGATCCACATCCCAGGATACTAATGGTCCCTCTGTGCTGTGGTTGTTTCCATAAACAAAACTTGTTATCTACAAGGCTTTTGTGTATTATATAATGGAGTATAAATTGTATATTTTTAACACTTTTCCTTCAGTACAAATAACACAAGGAAAAGTTGTAAAAAATGAGTCATTATCTAGGAAGAGTATAATAGTATATAATATCACTATTAATATGCTCCTATTTTTGTTTATATGGCGAGCCAGTTTTGGCTGTTTTATTGTGATTTTGATATTAGGTTATAGTGATGGAACTGGTGTTAGAACTGTAAGGCCTCAGTATTAGGTAGAGAGACGGGGATAAATAATGTAGGTCCACATAGCTGTGATAATGGTGTGTTATTGCTGCATGACTGAGATTAAGTACAAGGTTGGGACAGGTTACACATTTTCTTCTGAGCCATAGAAGTAATACAATTATTTACAGCAAACCTATTTTTAATAGATACTCATTGTTCCTGTCTTGTTCCCAAAAGTCTCAAATGAGGTTATGATTCCTTCTGCTTTAATCTCAAAATGAAACAAAGGAACAGTTTGTCACAAAGTAAACATCAGTAAGAATGGTCATTTCACTTTCAAGGGGCCTCCTTGGTCTTTTTAGTAGATTCCTGCTGGACAGGGATACAGGCTCCTTAAAAGAAAGGACCTTTCCAGGCATAGCATTTTAAGTGTTTGAGGCTTAAGAAGACTGGTGCACCACAGACAGAAATAACAGGGATCCAAGGTAACAATGAGTTTTACAGCAGGAGATAGTTGGAATTGTTGACATTCTAGAAAGATTTCCTTTAGTACAGGGCCTGCAAAAGCAAATTTGGGCCCCTGTGTGGCTACTTCTTCGGGGACCACTAAGCTGAGTGTAGAGCCTTGGAAAAAGCTGGTGCTAAGGGAGTGTGACTAGGGGGGAAGGGAAGGGTACCTATTTGGGCCTGTGATGAATGCGGTGCCGGTCCGCATATACAGAATACTACCCAGCGCACAGGCCGCCGCATCACATGACACTCGATGCGGCCACATCATTCAAGCTGTATCAAGTATCATGTGATGCGGCCGCCTGTGCGCTGGGTAGTATTCTGTATATGCGGACCGGCTTGGTTTGTTTGGGCCCCCACAAAACAAGGTAACAATGGCCTTAAGCCACCTAAGGTAACAGTGGTGTTAATGAACTCTACTGTGGCAAGATGTTGTTGTCATCATCCTCAGCCTCATCCTCACCCTCATCAGTGTGTACATCATCCTCACACATTATTGATTCATCACCGCTGGAATCCACCGTTCCAGAAGTCTCAGTATTTTGATGTAATTGGCGGGAAAGGGCTTCCTCGTGGAACTTGAAGTTCATTTTTATGAACATCATCTTTTCCACATTGTGTGGAAGTAGCCTCCTACGTCGATCACTGACAAGGTTCCCGGCTGTGCTAAAAACTCTTTTCGAGTACACACTGGAGGGTGGGCAGCTTAGGCAGTGCAAATCAAGTTGGTACATGGGTCTCCAAATTCCCTTTTTTTTCCTCCCAGTATGTAAAGGGACTGTCTGATGTGTGAAAATAATCCTCCACCATACTTTGGATGCTGATAGTAGGATCAGGTGGAGTTACGGCAGAGGTGGCACTTTTTTTGGTCAATTCTTTTAGACAAGACCAGATTTCAAAATGTTGTGCTGAGTCATCTGCATCATCCCTGGGTCTCATGGGAAAGCTAAGTTTTTCCTAGCAGCAGTTGAGTGAGAAACTGAAGGAGGAGACGCCGTCCTGTCACGTAACACTTGAGCTGTCATCTTGCTCACCAGGAGCTCCTTGCATCTCTTCAGATCTGGGTCAGTTGGAAACAAAGAGAAGACATAGCTCTTAAAACAAGGATCAAGCACAGTCGCCAAAATGTATTGATCAGATTTCAAGATTTTGATAACTCTTGGATCCTGGCGAAGCGAATAAAGTACTTGATCTGCAAGTCCGACATACTTTACGTAATTGCTTTGTCTAATCTTCTCCTTCAGTTTCTCAAGCTGCTTTTCCTAAAGTCTTATTAAGGAAATAACTTGACTTAAGCTTGCAGTGTCTGAACTCACTTCACAGATGACTACTTCAAATGGTTTCAGCACCTTGCACAACACGGAAAGTATTCTCCATTGCGCTTGACTAAAATACATCTCCCCTCCTTTCCAAATGTCATGGCTTGTGGATTAAGTGTGGATGGCTTTTTGCTGTTCCTCCATACGCAGAAGCATATACAGGGTGGAATTCCACCTTGTCACCACCTTCAGTTGGTGGCAGGGAAAATTAAATTGCTCTTGCAGCAGCTGCAATCTCCTACACACTGTTGCCGAATGCCGGAAATGTCCAGATATTTTACGGACCACAGACAGCATCTCCTGCACGTCCCTGTCATTTTTTAAAAAGCTTTGCACCACCAAGTTTATTGTGTGAGCAAAACAGGGAATGTGATGGAATTCACCCAGTTGTAATGCTCTGACAATATTGGTGGCGTTATCAGAAATGAAATATCCTGAGGAGAATCCAAGCGGGATAAGCCATGTTGCAATTACATCCCTTAGTTTTTGTAACAGATTCTCAGCTGTATGCCTCTTAGTGAAGCCGGTGATACACAGAGTAGCTGCCTCTGACAAATGTGACGTACTTGGGTACATGCTGCTGCTGTTCCTGCTGGTGAAGGCGAATCACCAACCCAGTGAGCTGTCACAGTCATATAATCCTTAGTTTGCCCAGTTCCGCTTGTCCCCATATCTGTGGTTAAGTGTACAGTGGGTAGAATGGCATTTTGCAGCCCTATAATAACATTTTTACAAACCTTCTGGTAGAGGTGAGGAATAGCTTTTCTACTGAAATGGACCTCGTGATGGAATTTGGTAACGGGGACACAAGACCTCAAGTAGCTGTCTCAAACCAGCTGCATTAATAGTGGATATTGAAAGCAGATCTAATATTAGCATAGTCACCAAGTCATCTGTGATCCGCTTTGCGACTGGGTGACAGCTTTCATACTTGCTTCCTCTTGCAAACAATTGTTTAACAGTCAATTGTTGTAAACTACTAGTAGTGTTCTTCTTGGTCTGCTTCTGAGATGAAGATTCACCCCCAGCAGCAGCAGCAGCAGTGGGACTAATGCTCAAGAATTCTTCTGAGGAATCTAGGATAGTGGAGGAGTCATCTAGCCTTAGCAACTTGGATGCAGGACTAACTCCGATCGCTACTGAGGATATTGACGAGGATGGTGTTGTGGGTGTAGATTGCAGGCGTCGGGATGTAGGTGAGAGAAGGGTCCTAGCTGATGATGGACTGCTTGTTATTTTTTAGCATAACTTTCTGATTTTCCCAACACCTTGCCATGAACTTGCGTCATATGGCGTAGCATGGATGAGGTTCCTAGATGGTTAAGGTCCCTCCCTCGACTGACTGTGGCTTTACATACACTACAAATGGCTAGACAACTGTTGGCAGGATTTGTGTAAAAATAATTCCACACATAAGAGGTGGATTTTTTGGTCTTATATCCAAGCATGACAATGGCCTTCTTCTTATCTCGTGCCAGAACTGCTTCCACCAGTGCAGGACTTACACAAACATCACCGTCCTCATTAACGCCTTCGTCGGCTACACAAATATCCCCCTCATCCTGTTGCAATTCCAAAGTGGCATCCTCAATTGGTGTATCACCGGCTACACTCGGGCTGTTCAGGCACACATCTGCAGAAATGCTGAAAGGGGCCTTCTCTATGGGTACACTATCAGAATGGTCACTATTACACATAGCACTCGTGGATGGACTCTCCTCAAGGATTTGTGTCATTTCTGAATCTAAACATACATTTTCCTCTAATGCCTTACTGTTTTCTTCCAGCTCGGCTTTTACACGTAAAGGTATTTGGGCACCACTTTTAGAGTCCGAAAGGTCTTGCTTGGTCACGACTGACCTTACAAGAAGATGGCTCAGTAACAGTTTCAGATCTCGCACTCATGGAGAAAGGTGAAGGCCTTATTCTTTCTTAGCCACTTTGTGTGTAGAATGGCATGTTGGCAATTTTAGTTTTTTCTGCAGATAACTTTGCCTGGATTCCAGCTCTTTTTTCTTGACCATGGTAAAAGGTGTTTATTTACATTTTGGTTTGCCTAACTTAAATACACTATGTACTTTTACATAGGCTTTACCAGATGACGTACAGGGATTACTATCATCATGACTGGTGGCAGCAGCTGCTTGGTGCTCCTGCTCTTCTGTGTACTGCTGTGAATCCATTTTGATAACACCGTACACTTATTGGTGCAAATTCAGAAGAAAGCCTGCAAGGACTAGTATTTGTATTTCGGCAATGACAATTAGCAATGCAGCAATGGACAAGTTGTCTTTGGGTGTATATAACACCGCACACTTTTTGGTGCAAATTGAGAAGAAAAGCCTGTAAGGACTAGTATTTGTATTTTAGCAATGACAATTAGCAACGTAGTTCTCCTTTTTATGTTACCTATATAACACAGTACAATTTGACTGCAGAATTACATCAACCCTGTATGCACTATTATTTGTATTTTTCTGCACTGAGAATTAGCATTGGATCTCTCCTGAATGTCACTTTGTTGAACACTGCTACCACACTTCCCTTTCAATTTTATAACTTTGCCTGCCCAACTGCTCTACACTCTGTAGTACCCCTTCTGTGTCCCTCTCTCGAATGGCGCTAGATCGCCGTGGATGGCAGTATTTATAGATTACAAAACTCGCGAGATCCGACGACGTAACAATGACGTTTTGCCTTGTTTTCGATTCCCAAAAAGTGCGAAAGCAGGCTCGGTACTCGGATCCCCTAAGTTCGGGTGTGTTCGGTTCCCGAGGAACCGAGCCTGAGCATCTTGAATATATATATATCTCCTTTTTTCTGCAATCTTGGCTTCCATCCCAGGGCGGATTCTTTCTCTTCAATTCTACTGGGGTTTTAGGAACTTCTGCTTCTGCTAAGGCTCAAAGTTATTTGGAAGAAAGTCCACTCTGCCTTTAGGCTTGAACTTCCTCCATCCTTGAAAATTCCCAATATGTTCCATTTTTCCATTGTTCTCTCCTAAAACCCGTTGGCTCTCCTAGCAAATTCAATACTCACAGATCACAAAGACCACGGCCAATCAATTTGGATGGTTGCCACAAATTTGTTGTGGAGAGGATCCTCAACTAAGAAAGTCCAGGGACAGACCCATTTCTTGGTACATTGGAAGGGTTATGGCCCAGAAGAACACTCTTGGGTTCCTTGGAGGAGCCTGCATCCTGTTAGGCTAATTAAAGAGTTCTTTAAACAATTCCCTGGAAAACCAGGATGTCGGGGTGCCTTGACCCTCCTCATGAGGAGGGGGTATTGTGTATCTGTAATGGCGTGAAGTCAGTGTCTCCTGTCTCTAACGCGTTTCATCACCTGCAAGTGATTTCATCAGAAAAACAAAACAAAAACAAAAAAAGTTAGTAGGTCGGATTCATGTGTCATGTTATCAGGATTTTGAAAAGACATACACTTTGTTTGTGATTATACAGATAGCAGTAACGATATCAGTGCACTGATTTTAATTGTATAATGTGTATATATTGCTCGTTTTTTATATATTTTATGAATGTATTTACATTAAAAACTGATAAGATTCATCAAGCTTCACGGATTCATCAATCGGGTAGCGGTGTATTTCAATTTCCAGGGCTGTCATTGTTTCTTATTGTACTGTTCTGGTTGAGAACCCACAGGTTCTGCACAGCTTCAGGCATTCAAGCCTTCTAATTATTTGGGAACATAGTATTTTAGCGCCAGGAATAGTTTTTAAGTATTTTCTGGTGTCTGTTAAAGGAGACCAGCATAGGGAATGATCTGAGAAGTCTATAGAATGTATTCCACTGTTTGGGATGCAAAAATAAAGCCGTGTTTGGCAGCGATGTGCGTGGCCGGATGACAGGAGTAGGCCCTATGTGTTGAGTGCAAGTGCTGCCAGACATCCATCAATTTTAGGATTTGAATAATGTCACCAAGAGAAATACTATGTGTTGTGTTTTAGAGTTTGGCTTAACAAGAAATTCACTCAACACAATTGATTTTTGTTTAAAGACCGCTAATATATTCATTAAAATTAAAATATTTTGTGCTTTAATATAACAACAATTTAACTGAACATATAACAGATTTTGTTTTAAAGATGTCCGTCTTGTGGCTGAAGAGTTAATGAGCCTTTCTAGACCTGGTTTGGATTTCCTGAGGAAGGAACAGAGAAAGGGAAGGCTACGTGTATTGGGTGTGGTGTACATGCAAAAGAGTTAAAGGCATGGAAGACAGGGGAGGGCTGGCAAATTTTGGCCCAGGGGGCAAGACCTGACTCAGCAGCCTATTTTAAAGGGAAAAAATGCAGGTGGCCCAGGATAACACACTATGGGACCGGCCCCCTGCCCCCCAGCCCAGCCTGCCTGTTGGAAGGGACCAGAAATTGAGAAAGAAAGACAGCTGAAGAGCGCGACACAGTGCAAAGGAATGTGAGGTGTCAGCATTTGGCAAACCTGCTGCTGCCTTCAACATTCTGTGGCTGCCACCGTACCACTGAAGAAACTTATATATTGTAATTTTATGATCGATTTTGTGGTCTGAAACAACTGTTGTGTTCAGTTTAAGTTTGCTGTCTTTAAAAAAAGAACCTGATTAACGTTTTTAAAAGAACTGGAAACATAAATCTATTAAATAGTAACCAAAACAAAAGAAGCAAAACTTATTAACAGGTAACTTAGGTAACAGAATCCATTTCTAGTATTGATTAGAACACCTAGAGACAATAAAAATGTTTTGAAAAAAAAAAGAACACCTAGAGAATTCTTTTTTTTAAATCTATCAATGGAGACACGCCTCCACAACTCAATGTAAATCACATGAGAAGAATTCCAGAATGGTGTGGAAGTGGACCCACCTACCAATCTCTCTCATCTCACGTGCAGTAATAGAAAACTCAACATTCAGACAACTAGCAGGAGCCACATTGATGCCAAGTGGTTTGCACAAAGGTTGTGCAAAATAGTGCAACAAACAACTATGTTACAAACTTATAAGTTGAGTACAGCAGCACACAGCCTGTTCTGTCTAGACAATGGACACAGCCTTTAATGATCCAGTGCTTGGCATCTTTGTTTTCTTGAACTATCAGGATTTGTGAGTCACATTATTAGTCAGTAAAGGCTTCTCCTCCATTTCCTACAAAAACAATTATAAATTATATTTCTTTATTTAAAAATATTATATGGGCATTTTTTAGTACAAGGAAAAATTTCTGTGTGGAAAAATCCCTTCAGAATTATGGGAAAACTCTGATTGCCGCAGGATATATGAGTCATGAGGAGATCCTAGGTAGCCGGCCACAACATTGAGTATCTTCTCTTTGGCTTCTATTCCAAGTGGCGGTGTGAGTGCTTATGATTGAAATGACTAGCACCCAGGACATTTGGTATTTCTGCTAGGGAATAAAATGGAATCATTTGAGAGGTGTTTTTGTAGTGCCCTCATAACCTGGAACAGACACCATGAAAACCCGACCACAGCTGCTACTGTCTGCTGCAAATTACCCAAGAATATGTAACACACCGAGGAGCTTTCTTAATCCTGGTACCACTCGATTTCCAGGGACATGTGGTTCTGGGTCAGCACGTCTAACATTCATAAAACAACAAGATTGAGTTTGAGGATAAGTTATACAGTTTAATCCCTTCATTCTCTAGAAGCCCTTCCAGCAATTGCCTTCTTCAATAAAGGAGTGGCCTTAGAGTTCTGGTCTGGTCTCATTTTCTAGTGGAGCCATTTCCTGAAAATCTGCATTCTTTGATGACATGTTCTCTCACTCTTCCTCGTTTTGATTAACCCACTCATATACTCTATGTACACTCATGTGTGCACCCTCACCCACTCCATCATACACTGTCACATTCTTTCCCTCTTATCATCTAGATCCACCATGCACCCTCAATCACTACATGCATTCTTTTTCTCTTCCTATCTACCACATACTAGATCAACCACACATCTTCAGTGAAAGGTTGTATTTTCATGGGTGAATTATCAGTACCTGTAATGAGCCGTGGTGGTGCCCCGAGGACGTCGCTTCTTGTATTGTCGTCCTGACCAGCACCTAGGCAACAGTCAGGACGCTCTTTTCAATAATTTGGCGCCGCGTCCTGGTAGGTGTGTAGTCGTGTATGTGCGCATTTGGGCAGCATTAATTAAGCAGCCAATGGGGCTTATTATTACTGTATTTTTTCCCTGTCCCCGATTGGTTACCTTGTGTATTTAAGGCAGGGAGGGCTTAGCCTCCCTGACGGTTATAGCGTTGGTGCTGTGCAATTGCTGACCTGCTCTGTGTTCCTGTGTTTCTGTGGATACTCTGCCGAATTCCTGATTGACTCTTGTGACCCCTAGCTTGTTTCTGGACCCTGCTTGCACTCTGATTGCCCTGACCTTTGGCTTTGTTGTTTGGATATTCCTGCTCGCTGCCAGCCCTGACCTTTTGGCCTGTTCCTGACTACTCTGTCTGCTACAGACCCCTGACATCGGCCTGCTCCTGACCGTCAGCTCCTGTCTTGGCTACCGCCTCCTATCTATCTGCTGCGATATTGCATATAAGCTTCCACTACGCTAAGAGTTAAGACCTGGCAGGATCCAAGTACCTGTGAGTGCAACAAGCTCTACAGGAAAGGCAGCTGCTATAGACAAGGACCTGTTCTAGAAACTTATGCCAATAGCCGCTAGCCGTAATAGTACCCTAGAAAACCGCACTCAAGTCTCTGAAGCTTAGGATCATGCACTGAATTAAAGTCTCCTGTAAGGAAATTTGATATAAAATTAATTTTGATGTCCCGTTGGAGCATGAGTCTGTTAATTTGTGGCTAAGCAATGATAAATAAATAAAAAAGTTGACACCAATTTTAAACACCGATGATCAACTTGATTATTATTTTCACTATAATTCCTGTCTGATATCCTAACTCAACACACCCTGTTACATGGAATATGTAATTGAAACTTGGAATACATGTTGTGCTTGGCCATTTATTCAGGACTCAATGTCTGACAAACATATTGTAAACTAGGAATGGTTTGTTGATATATTTATTATATATATTAAGGTTTTAAAAAAGTAAACTGAAAGATATGCATTGTTACTAGGCCTATATGTAGTTATATAACTTTCTTGATTACTAAAAGGAAGTGGATATTTTTCAGCAAGGTGTATTTTTCTGATGTAGTTAAACATAGAGGGCCTGATTCATTAAGGAAAGTAAAGCAAAAAAAATGAGTAACTTTTCACCTTTGCAAAACCATGTTGCAATGGAGGGCGAGATAAATGTAAAATGTGATGGCAGATTAATAGTTGAGGTAGGGCATGTTCTAGATCAACTTTAAATTTCAGTGTACAAATAAAGCTATCAAGTATTTGTGTGCTAGATGAAAAAACAGCCAGTATTTATCTTATGTCCAAAATAATAAACTAATTTGTACCCTTTGCATTGTAACATGGTTTTGTCCAGGAGAAAACTTACTAATTATTTTCCTTACTTTCCTTAATGAATCAGGCCCAGACAGTTTATAGTGAAAGTTACATAAAACAATGTAATGTAAAACCATGTTGGATGTATGACCTTTGTTTCATAAACAGGGTGCTTTACGCCCATGCATCTATGTATGCAATGTAGTTGAAAGGTAGTGAATGCCAGTTACGCACATCCAATGTGCGCATACACTTTCAATGCACTTTTCAACCATGATTAACATGATAAGTAGGAGTCCATTGAAATAATAACTATCCGAAGTCTGCAAGAAGTATGGAACATAACTAGTTGGATCATTGCTGCACTAGAGATCATATTGGTAGTTACATGAAATACAAACTGAAAAAAATCAACCAGCACTAACTCTAACCGCAACCAGCGGATATTGTACAGCACATTAAATACCAGTGGAGCTCAAGACAGATGCAGCTGCTCAAATAACCCTGCCCCTGGTGACAAGTGCAGAGACTAAACACAGTGACCCTACACATAAGCAGAGGGGATGATTATCGGCCTGATTCATTAAGGAAAGTTAAGCAAAAGTAAGTAGGTAAAGCAAAACCATGTTGCATTGGAGGGGGAGGTAAATTTAAAATGCAATGGAAGTTTTTTAGTTGGGGTAGGGCATGTCCTAGAGATCAACTTTAAATTTCAGTGTAAAAATAAAGCTATCAAGTATTTGTGTGCTACATGAAAAAACAGCCAGTATTTTACGTATGTGCAAAATAATAAACTAATTTGCAAAATGGTTTTGTCCAGAAAACTTAACTAAGAAAAGTTACTTAATTTTTTCGAAAGATAACTATCGTGTACATTACTCAATATTTTTCTTAACTTTCCTTAATGAATCAGGCCCTATGTGTTTAAAAGAAAATTAACAAATCAAACGCAGGTACAAATAGTATATTTACGCCCATATGATGAATCGGAGGCATACAGCTCTACACTAGTAGCACATGCACCAGGTTTACGGCAGGTGTACTTACACCTAACCATGTCATAAGCAGAGGAGTGTTTTGATAGAGAAAAAAATATTTACTATTAAGGGCAGACAAGAGACAAGAGATAGATTTAGCACAATCATCAGAATGTTGGTTACTCGTACACCCTTGGCACCTATCCATCCATTGTTTTAACTATGAATAATTATAGTGTGATAACAATAAATGTATCAATTCAGATAAGCCTCTATATTAAAAATGAAAGAAATATAATCAAGTAGTCATACGGATTGATAAATAAATATATTACAGATAACCTAGTTCAATAACAATATATGCCTAAATCCTAAAGGACAAGAATAATTAATTGCTATAAATATGTACTGACATGATCATATCCCAGGTAACCTGGTGCACAAGCTGTAGGTGCAGAGCTACTTACAAGTCAGCATATGGACGTATACACGCTATTTTTAAAAGCTATTTTTAGCATAAATTATACATATATAATAACTTCGAATGACAAATAAAATCATTAACAAATTATAGATATATGATCGAATGAAGAGATAAACTCAATGTATATGAAATATCCTATAATAACTACATATAAAATATGGCTGTAGAATATAAAAGAGGCATAATTATATTGCTGGTACAGTGTCCCATCGTATTTCACCGACACTTCATCAGTAAATATCTATGTACCACTAAACTGAGTTTTAAGAGCTCAAGTCAAACCTTATGTACAAAAATAGTTCTTATTGTTATACCATGTTGGTCCTGTTAACGAGGACATGTTTTTCAGTTTGTTTCTTGTTAGTTTCTAGCAAGCATTTGGTAACCACTAAACAAAGCTGCATCTTTTGTAGAATTAATGAATGTCTCATACTCCTGTTGACAGAAATTGCATACATGTTGATTGCTATGACTCAGGTATTATCATAAGGTCATCTATTAGATGTTCCTTGTTTTATGTCACAGCAAATATTTACTTTTTCGCCTTAATTACTGTTACATCTGTGCAAGATATTTAAAGAATAGCATATTCAATTATGGGGGGCACATATACTCCTCTTTACGTGCGGTTTATGCCAATAGTTAAATTGTAAATCAGGACTGACCTGCTTCATAGAGACAGTTGAGAGGTATAGTGTATATGTTAACATGTCTTTGTTTTAATAGAACAATGCAACATTTCTGTAAATAAATGTGTTTTGTGGGGAAAAATATTATTATCCTTTATCTTTATAGAATCACACTATTACGTAGCAGAGACTATATAATTATTCACATCAGTTTGTTCCCCATTAGAATGTACAGTCCAAGTTCCCTACCACACAAACACTGTTTAGTCAACAGCCAATAACCCAACCCGGCATGTTTTTGTGACTGTGGGAGGAAACTGAGCACGTGGAGGAAACCCATGCAAACACTGGAATAACATACAAACTACATACATATGTTGCCCTGGTGGTAATAAAGTCAATGGGCCCAGCACTTTAAGGTAAACACTGCACCATCATGTCTGGCTTACTTTGAAGCTCCTAACTTCCTCAGTATGAATGTAGTCCCATGGGCATAGCACTTAATCTCTGGGCTCCATAGTAACAACATTTCTGTAAGGACAGTCTGGAAGCCCAAACTATACTCTCCTGAGCAGCCGCAGGGTCCGGCATGTGCAGTGATATTCCATTTGGGCTTTCAGTCCTGAAACTAAAAGCCCAGAAGGGACATTATTATGCATGTGCTGGACCCGTGTATGCTCAAAAGAGCATCACTGGGCCCCCTTCACCGTGGGGCCCTATAGCAGCCACATTAGCTGCTCCGGCAGTAGTTCCACTGTTGACTTTTTTGATTTGTTAACTCCGGAAATGTTCCTTATGTTTTATAAGCAAATCCAGGACAGCTTCTCTGGACCTTTAGGTTTCTCCCACCTTGAATAATAGCACTGTGTAGGAAAGTTTCATGGTTCGGAGATGCTCTGCTGTCTCAGGGCTTGTGCAGAGGTGCACGCTGCTCACTTTGTGTATCATGCTTTTCAGTTCATATATAAGCTTATTATTTATTATTTGTAATACTCCCATTAGGCGTGTAAAGGGAGTGACTTCCTTAGGGACAAGATGCATGAGCAGAGTGTTGAGAGCAATAGTGCTCTCTCAGAGAGGATTCCAAGATACTTCAATAATCCATGTAACTAACTGCAGTTGAGAGCAAATTAAAAGTTAGAATCTGTAACTAAAGTGAGGGCTACAATGGAAAGACCTCCAGGAGGAGTGAGAGCAATAACCCCACTGCACATGGCTTTTAGAGTTATAGCCCAATGTTGGTTTCTATAGAGCATTGAAGTGATCCAGGTGTTATTACTGCCATGTGATGAAATAATTTTAAACTGCAAAAAAAACTTGATGCAACCAAGTGATTTTTGCTGAAGGGAAGTGAAATACAAAAGTCACAGTACCCACCATTGTACAGGCAATCAGGAGTTGTACATTATAGTTATCTAATCATGAACTAGATCCATAATCCAATAATGATTTGGATTATTTTGTGCAGATGTGATAGGAGTGGGAACATTTGAGGGACTATAATGGAAATTAGGCTATAGGGATGCACAGACAATGTAGTGTAGGAGGATAAGTATTTGAGTCCGAGCCTGTGCATTAACAGACAATAATAAGATTGGTGTGTCTTGCCACCTGTCATGAACTGTTTCAGCCTTAGTGACATCTGAAGCCCAGAGCCCTAGAGCAACGTTTGCTGTAAGGAAAGTGCAATACTTCAGGTATGCTAGGAATTATGATTCACAGACAATTTCTAGATTGGCAGCTGGTTTGGGCTTACAGAAAACCATCAAAGGCTAATTTGATGATGTCTTGATGAACATTTATGCTATTAGTGCAAGGTTCCCTTGCCAGATGATTGAGTCTCTCAGACCATTGTCCAACACCTGTATCCTGATCCTGCACTGTACTGATTACTGATGCTAGCTGCCTACCTTTCTGACCATGCTTTGTTTGATTATGATTTATTCCTTAGCCAGTAGTCTTGTGTGCATGTTTAAAATCTTGCAACTACACATAACCAGACCATTAAAATCGCTGTCGGGGGGAGTGTGAGAGTAATTGTGGTTTCTCGTGCCCACATACCCCCTATGCCGCATCGCATGACGCTGTCTTTCACTGTAAGATGAACCACAGATCCCCGGGACAAAAATGCTGAACGCATCAGCTTTGGGGAAGGAAAGGCACAGATTAGGGTATAGGACAGGCACGTACCTAGGGGTGTTTCCAGTTGCCCTATGTTTGAATCATCACCTTAGGGACGTATATATTCATTAAGCACCTGTTGCTTAATCTTGAAGCAAGAGCACGCTGACTGTTACAATGTATCGCAGTTGTCTGTTCGGTTGAGATGACATGAACTCAGACCAGAATAGAAGAGAGCACCCCGCCCCAAAATCATTTCCCTCCTTCTTCTATTAGAGGTAGATTTGTTTTATATGTGTATCTATAGGTTGATAAACTACTACTAAATATTACATTATACAGCTGCACAGCTACTACTGAGTATCCACTCTGGACTCCAGAAGCACTATTCATGACTCCTGCCTAGTGTACATCTGAGGGGTGATAACGGAGTGGATTCTATGTGAAAAATCATCATCTACTATACAGATAAGCTTTAAAGAATTTTTATCTGGTACGCACATCTTATATTGGTGAGGTGCAGGAGTTCCAGCGTCTAATCCATCTACTTACATTCACCCTTGCTGTTTGAGTGTTATAGAAACTATCTCTTTCTCTCACTCATATGGATGACTGAGCTTCTTATTTATGGCACATCTTCTGTATACCTTCCAATATATACAGTTTTATACTATGTGGCGCCCCTCCCTATTTGTTTTATTATAGATTATTCCAGGTCACCATCTGGCTTTTGTGGGAACTGTGGCTGCCTCCTGTACATAGGAAATCCTATGTCCAACTTGGACTGTTATTGAACCTTCTTGGTCAAATTGGAGTTACGCGCTGTATTATCTATTTTTGATTTTATGTGTATCTATCTATCTTCCCATATGTGTCCCTGCCCTCCCTCCTTTGTGTTTATGTGTGTGTTTGTTTGTATGTATGTATGTATGTATGTGAGTGTGTGTGTACATAACTATCTCACCTTTGTGTGTGTATGTATGTGTATATGCCCATGTAACTCTCCCGCTTATGTGTATGTATGTATGTGAATATATATCTGTCCTTTTTGTGTGTGTTTATGTCAAACTTGCCCACCATAATGTCCACGAGACTCCCAAATTCTGAGTAGGTCTCCTAGTGAAGTGGACAGGATGGGAACCTCCATGACGTGATTTGCGGTGAATCAATGAAATTTGGCCCCGCCACCCACGGCAAAATGACGCGGTCATGGGACCATCTGTACCGCCACTATATTAAATAGTCTTTCTAATGCAAGCATTCGAAACCCCCCCTTTAAAATTCCTGCACTTTGCCCTTGTAAGTAATATTTACAATTTAATTCTTTCTTTTCATCATGCCATCCACTGACTAAAGCATAATTAATATTTCATTTCATTTCAGCTTGACATAACAGACTTCAAAGACACTGCAGTCTGATCATTTAATGAAGTCCGTTCAAATTCAAAACATAGTTGCAGGTTTATTGGCTATACGTTTGAGTTTTTGTGTGTTTTGTTTGTGTATTTGTGTGTATGTATGACTGTAAGCTCAAGTGGGACAAGGAGTGATTGAATAATCATTCTGTGAACAGGTTCTATATAAGAAGAATAAAAATATTAATAATAATGGTAATACATCACATACAAATGAAATTAATAATGAAAAAGGTCAGGCATCAATACAAACATTTTAGTTTGCATTACTAACTAGCCACAATACTAAATTCTGCTCACAGGTCATCCAATTCAGTGCAGCCTATGCAGTAAGAATAGGAATGTGAATACATATCTGTGTTACTCATGTAAACATGGCCACCTTCTAAGTCAAGGATTAAAGGCTCATTATAGTGCACTGGTTTTGAATGCAGGCGTCAGCACCAACATTATAAATACTGGTTATGAATCGTACATTTAAAAAAAAAGATTCAGCACTGATCCAGTTTGTTACTACAGGATTCAAAAGACAATTGGACATCAATCAAAATCCTGGTATTGTTGTTGGCATTTCATATCTGCTCTATCTATTTGACACATGCTAACCTTAGTATTAAAGAAAAGTGCAGCACTGGACTGTCGGAGCCTTATGACACCAGCCATATTGGTTAATGCTGCACTGAAGGTAACTATAACTTTATATATATCGGCAAACTGAATTCTATTCAAAACTAATGTGAGCCTTTAAAACATGAAAATACTTGGTTTTAGAGGCATTTATGAATGTGATATGTATATTTTAAATTGACTGACTTGTGCGCTGGTCCCAAGTAAGTAACGGGATCCTCGTCCAATTTGGCCCCACATGTGGGTGGTCATAGTGGATAAGATCCAGCCAATTGGCTCTTTGGATGAGTGTCAGAATCACTTCTGGCATCATAAATAATTAATACATTTTTTGACATGCCTGCTAATGATCCCTTTGGGTATCGCGGTGGCTTTGGAGGCACACATAGGGGCCTATTTATGAACCTTTGAAGAGGTTTAAATTCCCCAAAGTTATTGTAAAGTAAAGAGGCTATTTATTATTAGAGGATTGCAGGATTGAGATCTCTGATATCTGCAGCAGGCCCAAATCCTTCATAGCAAATGCAGTCCCCATAGATGTTTATGGGGACTGTTAAGTCTATGTCATATGGGGAGAGCATGGCGGGAGAAGGATCCACCGCTGGCAGGCTTCATGCTCCTCCCCCTCTGCAAATTGTGCAAGGCCGTAAGAACCTGTAATATAGTTTATTCGGAGCCACGTCCCAGCTAATCAATTTTAATAATTAATTTCTTATCATTGCAATAAGGAATGCTAAATAACATGAGCAATATGCGATGGGTCATAAATAGACCCAATAAAGTGATATTGGCCCAATTGTAAGATATAACTTGCAGTATCATAGTATTCATGGACAGGATTAAATTATGTCCCTGCTGATAACAGGGGTATATTTGAAAGACAATTAAGCTCAAAAAGAGACATTTTTAAAACAAATGAAGCTTAGAGGTTAAACAGCGGCTTTATTTTCCATTACTCATAAATGCAACTATATTTAAAAGTACAGTATGTTTAAATATTTCCTTCTTGTAAATAAGTAGCTGCAGACGTCTGTCAAAAAGCTGGAAAAGGACAGTAATGCCCCTTAAATCTTGAAGACATTACTGGTCATGCCCTTGAGTTTGAATCCTCAGCTCTGTAGAGAACATTTCCCTTACTTTGGAGACAAGCCAACCATTTAGAAGTACAATATCAAGCTTTAGGATTCTGTATTATGACTTGTCTCTAACCTTCCCTTACACAGCAATGCAAGATAGAGAACCCTACTAGCTGGTTTTGAAAAAGTCAGCACTCGACAATGGGATAGAACAGGTTGTGCAACTATGGGTAAGCACATTTTTACTCATTTAGATGTGTTATTTAGTGTAAAACACAGGCTTTGTCCATTAGTGAGTTTAATTGCTCTCTAAATCCTTAGTTTTACTTTTTGGGGCAGCTAGGGAGCTAGATATATATAGATATGAAGATATGTATTTAGATTTTGTCCTTAGAATGAATGGAAATTGGTGTTTAAAGATGGAAATAAGTGATGCTGCCACCAAGTGGTCTGTGTGTTGCTGTTACAGGATTATTTTAATACAGTATATGTTGTTCTATGTAAAGATTGCCATACTTATACTGTACCAATAACTCTAAGCAGTTCATGCGGTGTGACTATAATATTGTAAGCATTTTATAATTGCGGGCAGTTCAATTCTCGACCATGGCCTTAAAAACATACTAGTAGGTTAATTGGTTGCTATCAAAATATTGATCCTAGTCTCTCTGTCTCTGTGTATGTTAGGGAATTTAGACTGTAAGCTCAATGGGGCAGAGATTGATGTGAATGAGTACAGAGAGTACAGCGCTATATAAATAGATGGTGATGATGATGATGACTACAAGTCAGCTCGAGATCACTACAATGGGCTACAATATGATATATTAGCTACAATATAATGCAACATGACTGTATTTAGACCACTTTGTAACCACCCAAAAGATTGCAAGATCTTCTCATAGAACTTACGTTTACCCCCGAAGGGCAAGCTCATCATTTCGAGCGCACGGACTGTCTCTTCCTGATATAATGTGTCTCATTTTTAAGGCTTCCATTCCAACAGACACATAATACATTATTTATCTAATGGAATTAAATGCAATATTTATTTTCCCAACCTGCATAGAGACAAATGAAAAATCTCTGACACCTCATTCCGAGTCTGCAAATTGCTCACTTACAGAAATGCAACGTCTGCAGTCCAACAGCTGTTAAATGTTATTGATACACACAATGTTGTCCTAATCAGCAATTGTGTTATTTATATATAAACTCATTAGGTATTATGCTATAACAACAAGGCAACAGATCACTAGTAAGAAATGTTAAGAGTACTCGGTGAAAGTACATTTGCTTCTGCTTAGTAATATACATGGAATGTAATATACATGGAATGTAATCCAAAACTGCTAAGGGGCCAGGTGGAAACATAAACCAATGCTCCTTTGTGGCTCCAACTATACAATGTGACTTAAATATAATTTAAAAAATGGGCGCAGTTGCCTGAATATTTAGCACTAATTACTTCCACAAAGTATCAGGTTCATATTGCACTCAAAGCCCCCACAAATTTAGATTATAGGTATATTTTAAACCATGAAAGTGTAAACTGAATATGTCAATGAATCAGAAAATGTGAAAAACTATACATTATAACTATATTATACAATCACCAGACTGTTAATAACACATATATTTAAATAGCCGCTAAGAACAACACTGAGGTACCCCTCCTATAGATGTACTATAATTGGTAAAAATAGATACAATCAAAAAAAGAACACATTTTAGTCATAAAATAATTAAGTATTTAAAATACCATCAGAATATCTAATATAAATAAAAGAGATTGTATTGTATAAAAATAAAAATGACCTTTGATATAAATATATATGTTTGGGCCCTTCGATGTGCCCCTCTGATACCATGGAAAGTTGTGTATATATAATATATATTGCTTACTGAAGGTCATTTCCAATGTGCATGCGTAAAGAAGTGCATGGGCTCATGGACTAAGATAGCGATGTTTGCAGAGGAGCAGAGTTTAGGCAGAGCAAGGCCCTTCCATTCTAATTACAGAGTAGGTGCACCCACGTGCCTAATTTTGCAGTGTAGTGCCAAATCAAAATCTCATTTTGCAGAATGAGATTATTGAAATGAGCTAAGGTATTGTCGTAGGAACATATTTATAGGCGTTCCTTGGTGTGCAGATGGGCGCACAGCTATTTCCACCCTGCAAAAACATTTACATTTTCCACAAGCTCTAAGCTAGGGGAGATCGGATCTTGTCCTTTACTTTCAGAACCTTTTATTTAACACTTATTAGATACATATTTCGACAGTCAAGAATATACAAAATGCAATTAAACAGGATCCAAAGATTTACAATACTATGCAGATATAGCAATCAAACATGTAGATAAACAGAAATAGGAGTGAAGGGGTGGGGGAGTGCAGGAGGGAGGAATTGTTTCAGAGGGGAGATGTTTTATAACATATGAAAATTACAATATGTATTAGAGACATAATTTGTTAGCAAAACCATGTTCCTATCTTGTTTTAAGTATCACGTGAACGTGGTTAACTTGGGGTCTCAGGTGTAGAAATCTAGCTTACGTATGTAAGACTTAAGTGTAGAAACTTTGAGGTTGAGCTGTTTCCATGATTTAGCATTAAGGCATCTAGCTAAGTTTAATAGAGGTTATCCGCGTCTTGAAGAAGATAACAGAGGGGAAAGGTCCAGGGATCTTTAGAAACAGGACACAGAAGAGCGAGTCTACCAAATACACAGAAATGTTCCTGTCGGTGTTCCCTTCACCATTTGGGGGAAGCGTGTAGTTGTACATTACTGCTAATTTCTCAGGGGTATTGTATAAGCATTTCCTTAATCAAGGTTGAAATTGAGCTAGCAGTTATTGCTTCCCTAATTGTTTCCCAATAGTCTCAAGATCTCCCTCCTTTATATTGCGATGTTGTCAGGCGCTGTCCCCGCACGGTGCATAGGTGCCAGGGACAGACACCTGTCTCTCTGCACAGCTCCCGTCCCGTTGCCTGCGCAGTAGGGTTCGCGTCCCATTGCTAGAGAGCAGGACGCTTCTTTCTTCAGTGTTTGCCAGCAGTCAGGTGTTCCTGACTGCCTCTGTATGCTCTCCAATCAGGGGCTTGGTTAGGGTTCTTAAGGCACTTCCTCCCACACACCTGTGCCAGAGTATTGGTTCACCTACTCCAGGGTGCTTTATTCTGCTTTATTCTGACTCCTGTTGTTCGCAAACTCAGTCATCTCACATTTTCTGTCTGCATGGTTGCCCTCAAGAGATCATCCCCGACCGTGGGCTACAGTTTGTTTACAGTTTTTGGAGGGCCTTTTGCAAACTCATTCAAATTAAAGTTCTCCTCTGGTTACCATCCCCAGACGAACGGTCAAACTGAGTGGGTCAACCAGGATCTGGAATCTTACATTTGATGCTTTTGTTCCAAACAGCAATCCAACTAGAGTTAGCTTCTTCCCTGAACAGAATTCTCCCACAACAATCATTTACATGAATCCACCAGCATGTCTCCTTTTTTCATCCTGTTTGGGAGGCATCCTATCCTGCCCACCTTCTCAGAATTACCTGCCTCCACGGTACCAAAAAAATTTGGTTCGCAACTTCTCTTCACTTAGGTCTCAGGTACAAAGCAAGCTACAACTCTCTCTTGATCGCTACAAACTGTCACTCACCGGACTGTGAGTGCTACTTCTCGTGTGTTTAGGAACCGTGGCCGTCCACCATCCTGAGGTTCTGCGCATGTGCAGCTCTTTCAAACCTTCAGTATATGTTCCTTTTAGTTAATTGGCTGATCAGGCAACACTCCCTATTTAAAGCACCTGTGGTCAATACCTCGTTGCCTGATCTTGGAGTCTCATTCCCCATGAGCCTCTGAAGGTGTTCCTGTGTTTCCTTGTGTATTCAGCTCCTGCTGATTCCTGTTGTTCGTTTGTGGTTTCCAGACCACTTCAACTCTCCTTTGTTTCATCGTGACAGCACCAGCTGATTCTTATCCACTGCCTCCGTGCTTCTACAGTTTCCAAACCACTTCAACTCTCCCGTGTTTCATCGTGACTACATCAGCTGATTCCTATCCGCTGCCTCCGTGCTTCTACAGTACCCTGCTCTCCTCAACTCTCCCGTGTTTCATCGTGACTGCACCAGCTGATTCCTATCCGCTGCCTCCGTGTATCTGCAGTGTTCTGCTCATCGCAACCCTCTAGTACTCATCGTGTCTGCAGCCAGCCGATCCGCTGTCTCCGTGCTTCTACAGTGTTCCTGCTTGTGTCAACTCGCCTGTCTGCATCGGATCAACGCTCCGCTGCTTTCATCTCAGCTAGACCGCCTCAACTCTCCCGTGTTCTCCAGGTGTCCAGTTCTATATACTACTGCTTCCTGAGTATTGTTTACATCCTTGCTGGTCTACCTACCGTGCGCTGCACCTACTTGGTTACCGCTTCCACCCTCCTGGGACTTCGCATCCTGCCGGCCTCCAGCCGTTTAGGTATCCCTGCACCTCTCTCTGACAGCCTGCTCTCCTGAACCACGGTATGCATACTTCTCATTGACTGTGCTGGTGTATTGCATATCTAGCTAGACTGAGTTGTTCTCCTCCGGAGTTTCCTATCCACCGAGACTATTGCTATCATTTGACTGTGTTACCTTTTAGCCTGGATAGTTCTTGTTACTTTGTATATTTGTGCAGTGCTGCTCAGTTATTATTATTTTGTGCATATCATCGTGGGATCAAGTTCAGTGTGTCCGTGTATACTCTGCATTGCATTTATCTCCCCGTGCTCCTCCTCACTTATATATTTCAGTGGTACAACTTGCTAGAGGCAGACCACTGTTCCCTGTTTCCTGAGTCACCTGTTTCCAGTATCCTTTCACATAGCAGTGGTACAACTTGCTAACGCAGACCACTGACTCCCCGGATACCTTCACCTGGATTCCATTCCTTCACCCAGACAGCGGTACAACTTGCTATACGCAGACCGCTGACTCTCATCACCTCCTCGTTACTCCTGGACATTTCTCCTCACTATAGCAGTGGTACAACTTGCTATACGCAGACCACTGACTACCCTCACGTTTCCTTGTCCATCCAGTTCCTCGTGTTATCTACCTATTACCAGTGCTGCTAGTCATAGACTTTCCTCGAGCATTCTCTTACCATCTGCTGTCTCCTGTTCCGTGATCACCCCGCTACCAGAGTACCATATTACCAACTATACTGCTCTTATAAGTCTATCATCTGGTGATACCTGGGTAAAGACTCCTAGTGCCCGTGACACAAACACTTTGCGGATCACCATCGAAATAACATCCCTATACTCCACATTGGAGATAAAGTATGACTTTCTGCTCGAAATCTTAAACTTAGAGTACCATCCATGAAGTTTTCACCCTGTTATATTAGACCCTATCCAGTTATTCTAGTTATAAACCCCGTAATATACAAACTCTGTTTGCCCCCTCTCTCCAAGTGCATTACTCTTTTCATATTTCTTTTCTCAAACCTCTTGTTATTAACGAATTTTCGAGAAAGAGTTTGCTCCTCCTTCCGTCAGGACTATGTCTGGAGTTGAGTTTGAAATAGAACGCATTCTAAAAAAGCGAACCCTCCGAGGTAAACCACAGTTCTTGGTCCATTGGAAGGGCTACGAACCTGAGGAGAGATCCTAGATCAACAAAAAGGATCTCCATGCTCGTCTTCTGGCACAGTTTCTGAGAAATGAGTCTGCAAATCCGGAGAGAGAGGGGGCGCTGTCAGGCGCTGTCCCAGCACGGTGCATAGGTGCTGGGGAAGGACACCTGTCCCTGTCTCTGCGCACCTCACGCAGCCAAACCAATTATCCCTTGCGGGGGTGCCTGGGGAACACCGGGGATGCGTTAGACTCCATGCCTCCCTGTCTAGTGGTGTCAGTATCAGTCAGTGGCATCCGCAAAGTCATTATCATGACACATGTATAATTGCTGTTTTGTCACAAAGTGTCTCAATGATTTAAATTGAAAGGGTAATAACTTAATATGTAAACAACTGTTCCAAACCAAATTTCCACAAACAAGAGGAGGTGGCATTGGTCACTATATCATCGTCTCATATTAAAAATATGGCATTTAGAACAGAACTGCTCCCGGTCTTGACTAAACGATTGATTGCCTGTAGTCACAGGAGAAGTCCGTATTTAGACCATGCATACTATTAGATTTCCCATGGCAGTAATATCATGCTCAGACATAACCAATATTCAAAGACATGCAAATGTTAATGTAATGTGTAAATTTAAATGAAATAAGATCTGGGAGTCACATGTTAGCAGGATTATTTTCATACAGCATATCACAGTCAGGTTTCAACACATCAAATTGTCTTCTTCAGAGTATTGTGACCCAGATTTGTATGTACTGTAAATGTGTGTATTTTTTGGAGTGTGATTTGAGTGAGTCATGATGATTTGTGGTTGCTTATTTATTTATATTTGGTGAAAGTGACATGCATACAAATGGAGAAACATGTAATATTTTGTTAATCATTAAGGATAATTTAATGTTGGCTCACAGCTTCCATGCCTTTTTGTCACATCATGCTCCTATTTTTGTGTGACTGCTCCTGCCTATACAAGTAAGTGCATGACCCTGTAAAGACAACTGTTGGGGTTCAAACTTATGCACTAAGCTGTAGTTAAGGGCTTTTATTTTTGCCATCATACAAATTCCAATCTCAGACTGTAATATTGCAAATGGTTGTGTATCTGCATGGAAGAGAGCGTGCACCGATCTATGCAGAAGGAAGGCTCAAAGTTAAATGTGCTGCAAGACTGCATATTTACTGTCAATAAATGACCTTTATCACCCTTGTCAGAACATTTTTAGAATTATTATAAACAAAGTTGATGTCAAAATGCAAAAACATTCTGCCACTGCTATGGGAGAATGGTTTGACATAAAACAATGTAAACCATGTTGTTTATTACAGTGTGGTGAATGCAGCCAGTAATATGTTGCTAAGACAAGTGATTGTTGGAATGTTTCAGATTGGTGAACCTTATAAATGTCACTTATTTATTATACCGATATTTTTTTGGATTGTCATGGTGGAAGAATTCAGAATTATACTACATTGGGTATTAAACAAATTGAGGACAGGGAGAAGGCGGAAACTTTAACAGCTGCAACCACAAATATTAAAAAGCAAAGAAGGGTCGTACTTCACAGGTGCCTAGCAGAAAAATAGACTAATTTACCTATACAAAAATTATCTAAGGCTCCATATTTTTAAAATACAAAAACATATTACATATATAGTCTGCATTTCATTAGTTAAAAATATTCTTTAATGAACAATGCTCCCACGTTGGTAGAGCTCTATTATAGCTGTGCAATAGCTCTTAATTCCTAAATATATGTTTGTCAAAGATCTGATCTTTAAGTTATTAGGCAGAACAACCAGATCTGTCCATGTATGGGCAGCTTTAGGTTTGTAGCTGCGTAGCTCGTTTTTACATTTGATCCAAATCCAGTTTTATGATTTAAGGTTTTACAATATTGTGTTACATATTAAGCAGGAGTCGGGCACTGCTGAGATCAGATAAGTGTGAAACCCTTCCTCCTCCTCTAGAATCAACCTCCAACCTCTGCAGCAGTGCAAAACTGTGTTCCACTCTTCGTGGCAGTTGGGACTGTAATAGGTATTTTAGAATTCCATTTTTTTTTTCAATAGAAAAACTATGGTGTTCTGAAGGTATTACATGCTTTTGTAGTGAGACTTTACATTGAATGGGAAAACCTGGTTCCCTGTTTCACAGAAATATTTTGTGCGGCACTTTCACAGCTGAAGAGCTCTGGGGGTAAATTTATCAGCTGAAATGGTTGACAAATTGGAGATGTTAACTATAGCAACCAATCAGATTCTAGAAGTCATTTAGTAGAATGTACTAAATAAATGATAACTAAAATCTGATTGGTTGCTCTAGGCAACATCTCCACTTTTTCAAACCCGCAACTTGATAAATTTACCCCTGAAGTGTGGCAGGAAAACTGTTTCCTATTCAATATTATGTCATACTTCCGAAGTATTTAGTACCTTCAGAAATGTTATATATTCTACTTTGAAAAAAAATATGTTTTAATATCACTCTATGGCCCTAAATGGGTTAAATGGATTTTCAGAATTTGTTAAGATAGTAATACAAAATACAATGTGTATTACAAATGGGCTTTTATGAAAATCAGATTGCAAACAATAAACAAAATTTGCTCCCACTGTGTAATAGAAGTTTCAAACATGACAAAAATGAATACTATATCAGTAGTCACTGCAATTTTTATGCAATGCTGCTTGTAAACTTCTACATATGATACTATATTTAGGAACAAACATTGTCCTGGTTTGTATTTTTGCTTGCAAACTTCAGTGTTTGGCATGTTTCATTTATTCCAGCATAGCGATTTATAACGTTTTACAAGTTAAATGAGTATAGAAAGGAATCATTGATGCCGATGTAAAAAGAAGACTACAAGAATGTTCTCCTTTCCAGCTGGAAATTTGTAACAAGGTACACAGAGACCTCTGCTGGACAAATGGAAGAATGCATTGCAAAAATTTGCACTTCATATGATCCAAATAACTTATAACTAACTATACATTATGTTAATTGTAAAAATTGAAACAACAATAAAAGCTAATGGCTATCAAACAATTAAACATAACGTGAAATGACATAAGATTATAATAAGGACAATATAATGCAGCTTCTAAAAGGTTTTGCAAATCTTATATCCATAAATAATATTGCGATAACCCAAAAAGAAAACCCAAGAACATAATAAGTAGCACCGATGTGCATTCCACTAATCACGTTAAAAAAAACAACCAATGTTATGGGATATTCTATTCTCCAATAATCAATCTATTAAGTATATCTCAAAAATATCTAGATACATCATATCCCAAATTAGGTGAGAATCGGATGGTCTGGTGTTGATAATGTAACGTAGTAGTACAAGTCCCGATCACATATCCCATCCAATAAGTTGGAACTGACAAGACAACACTTATTGGATCCAGTTATGGAATTATCAGCAATTAAGTGTTTGTATTCATTGTTATGTTCTTTATGCTTTAATAATAAATGTATACTTATTATCTAGCCAATATCTATATATTTTATGTCTATGTTTTATTGATTAATTATTGGAGAATAGGATATCCCATAATATTGTTTCTTAACATGATTAGTGGAACGCACATCAACTCTGCTTATTATGTTTAGTTCTTTGATATTACTTTTATTTACTATATTGTGATTTTATCATTTTCTAATTTGTGCAAATAATGGATGGATAAATGTGTCTCAAGCAGGAAAGTAAATAAACATTTGTGGGCCCCAAAGAACACTTTTGTAAAGGCTCATGTGCACCACCGAAAGATGTAAAAAACAAATGTACACATGGGGCTAGATTTACTAAGCTGCGGGTTTGAAAAAGTGGGGATGTTGCCTATAGCAACCAATCAGATTCTAGCTGTCATTTTGTAGAATGTACTAAATAAATGAAAGCTAGAATCTGATTGGTTGCTATAGGCAACATCCCCACTTTTTCAAACCCGCAGCTTAGTAAATCTAGCCCATGGGGTGTTAATAGGTAAGTTTGGCCCCCATGGCAGTTGTACCCCCTGCTGCTACTATGGTAGCTACGTCTTTGGTCAAATTAAAAGAACAAGAATTAGCTGAACTAAAACGACATGGGTTCCTGCTAGCTGAATACTATTGTAAAAAAATGCTTTCAGATTAAAAATGATAGAAAAATGTTTACATGCTACTGCAATACAGGGGTCAGATTCTCCATTCGCTGGCAGCGTTATGCTACCAGTGAAGGAGTTTTTAGTTAGTTAGGGCAATGAGCACTGGGATGGTAAATATAATTGGCAGTGCATTTTTTTTTTTTTTCAACGATTTTATTGAAGAAGTTTTGGAAATGTACAATTAACAATAATATTTCAAGTGTTGTTAACCCTTTTCAAATTCAATAAACATACATGTACATATAAGTAATTGCATGCTTTATAGTGGCCAAAGGAAAATTATTTAACAGAAGTTTATCGCCAACTTAATAATACTTCTTGTTATAAACAACTTATTTTTAATCCTACTGCAAATTTTCAAAATTGTTCCAGTTGATAAAACATTCAAGGAAGGAACCATCACTAAGCAGAACTACGATTTTCTACAAGTAAGTAACTCCAAAATACAGACGATGTATATGTTACCAAAGATACACAAAAATTAAAATAGTCCTCCAGGAAGACCACTAATATTGGGGATAAGGGGAGTTACAGAAAATGCCAGTAGATTTGTAGATCAATATCTAAGACCATATGTTTCGAGCCTACCATCATATACAAGGGACACCTTAGATGTTTTATCTAAAATTCAAGGAATTACAATAAATCCATATCTTACGATGTGGAATTCCTGTATACTAATATTGATCATACACATGGCCTTAATGCAATAAAATATTTTCTCAAGGTGGATACCAGGACTGATATGAATGACTTTATTCATTCTCACAAAAAACTATTTTGTATTTGATGAAACATTTTTAATTCAAGTAAGAGGGACTGCTATGGGGACATGTTGTGCCACGACATATGCCAGCCTATTTCTGGGCTGATGGGAAAGAAAGATTGTTTTCTCTGATATGAATGAACAATATACTAGGCACATAATGGTGTGGGTAAGATATATTGATGACATTCTAATCCTCTGTGATGGTGATAATTATTTTTTTGAGGAATTTACTGAAGTTTTAAATACCAATACACTGAATTTGAAACTAGCTTCAGAAATCAGTCTCAGAGAAATTAATTTTCTTGATCTGACAATCACCAAAACTGTACAAGGCACTTTAAGTACTGATATTTTTTGAGAAAAAAAACAGCTACCAACAGTATTCTTCATCGAACAAGTGTAAATTTTCCATTGGTGATTAAGGGCTAGATTTACTAAGCTGCGGGTTTGAAAAATGTTGCCTTTAGCAACCAATCAGATTCTAGCTGTCATTTTGTAGAAGGTACTAAATAAATGAAAGCTAGAATCTGATTGGTTGCTATAGGCAACATCCCCACTCTTTCAAACCCGCAGCTTAGTAAATCTAGCCCCAAGAGTATTCCCAAAGGGGAGTTATTAAGAACCAAAAGAAATTGTTCAGATCCTGAAATGTTCACCAAAAGATTGGAGGAATTAATTGTAAGACTCTAACAAAGAGGTTATAAGAATAAAACCCTCAGAGATGCAAAACATTTTGAATCTATGAAGGATAGGTAATCTCTTATCTACAGCCTCAAATTATCCTTCTACTGAAGATACAAAAATAAGGATGATTGGAACATTCTGCACAGAATAGAAACAATTAAGCGAAATATTTCAGAAGCATTGGCCTATTTTGCTCTCAAATAGAGATCATAAAAAAAGTCTTGATGATAGAATTTCCATAACTTGGAGAATGTCCCAAAATCTGAAAGATCGTCTGGTACATAGTAACTATCATAAATCAATACTAATCAGAATAGAAGTAAAGGTTTTTTAAACTGTGGAACTTGTAAGGCTTGTCAATTTAGCATAACTACAAAAGAATATAAAGACAAGTATGAGAAAATTTGGATGATTATGGATTTTCTGAATTGCAACTCTTCTGGTATTATTTACTGTATTTCCTGTCCATGTCAAAAAAAGTATATTGGTATGACTGGCCGTCCGTTTAAGAAATGTCTACTCGGACATGTGGGAAATATAAGAAACGCCAAAAGAGATCAAACTAATCTAAAAGTTCTAACTACAGTAGCTAGGAATTTCCTACAATTTCATGTCAGTAATCCAAAATTAATGCAAGCGTTTGCAATGGAGAAGGTACACATGTGGATCAGAGGAGGAGATCTCCAAAAAGAATTACCGTACTTAAAAGAGAAGTGAGACAGATATTTATGATGGTTAGTATGATCCCATATGGCTTTGATGACCATAACAACTATCTTATTTATTTATAAAAATTATAAGATCATATCTATAATAATACTGTTATTTGATAAGATAAAAATTCCTTTTTTGTAAGGATAACACTTTTATAAATAATAATGGAGTTATTATATCTGATCTCTAACAATAATATTTTTTCTGTGATTCCCTACCTCCAATACATACCCCTCTTAGAATGGTCACATAATGATTATTAAAAAGTCACTAAAATGCAAGATGCACACTTATCTTTATTATTATTTTGGTCAGATAATGTATATACTAATAAGTCATTAAAAAATGCAAGATGCACATTCATCTTTATTATTATTATTCACAAGTAACACATTTATTTTATTTTATTTATTTTTCAATTGTATTTGGTTCACTTAATGAATTAATTTACAATTAATCACCATTAGTTATTTTTTGTCACAAACTTAATGAGTATGTACAGTTATACTCTCATCAATATTACTTCACACATTTATCACTTATCTTCATTATGTTGCATCCTTATATTTTTAATTTATTTGTATTCAGGGAATACTAGGAAATTCAGAGAATAGATCATTTATATAATATGATAATTAGCATTCTTAGAATAAACAGTACAATTAATTTTTCTAATAAATATACTATGAATTGATTCACTTTTGTACGATACTGTATTTATCTCATATAGATCAATTTAGGGTTATAAGAACTATATCCCAGTTATTACATCTGTCTCTTTTGATTATGACATAAGATTAATACTCCTCGTTCCCCCTATATATAGATATAGCAGATGCAGACCTTTGATTTAATACACTGCTATTCCCTTGTCCCGATCCTCTACTATTTGAGATGAACCAATGAGAACATAAGAACGGTGTGACTCATGACAAATGAGAATAACATTGGCTAGTCAAACTGCCAATCACTCTAACAGCTATGCCATCTGATTAGTCCACTTGCAGTGATGTCAGGCTGGGGGTGTGTTCTTTGAGTATAAATAACCTGTCAGAACAGAACTTCGGCTTGCCTTGAGAAAGTAACTAAGCGAAACGCGCGTCGGCGTTTGCTTTCATTTGTCTCATTACTCCACTCGATATATAACATAGAGCCACATTTAAAATTTTTATAGGTAGCTAGCAATACACTTTTTTAAAATTAGCCTGATACTGTATTTTGGATCACCATTATGGCTCCTTAAAAACCAATAAGAGTGCTTTATTGATATAACATTATATATTAT
This sequence comes from Mixophyes fleayi, assembly GCF_038048845.1. Classification (NCBI taxonomy): domain Eukaryota; kingdom Metazoa; phylum Chordata; class Amphibia; order Anura; family Limnodynastidae; genus Mixophyes; species Mixophyes fleayi. Next base: position 58,007,124 of record NC_134406.1, read on the forward strand.
ATACATTATATATTGATATAGCATTATACCTAATAAGTATACTGATATATGCTACTTCAAGAGAGCCTATTTCGAGCACCTGTTACAGACCTGATTTATGGGTCTTAGATCCATAAAAATAGATAGCAGCTATCTACTTAACTGCTTTCTATAGGGGCATGAGATACAAATATGCAGCTAATACCTATTTATTAAGAACTATTATTCAATGAAGCTCAATGCAAATGTTTCTCCATAGTCCTCAATTTGTATTATATTAATAGATATTGTGCCTCCTTTATGGAAGATATTTGAATTTATTTCTGCTTATTAACTAGGGATCTAAAAACTCTTATATTGGAAGTACATTTTGTAAAATACACTCCTTTATGAAAGCCATTTGAGTCTATTTCCGCTAAAGACTCTCATTTTAGAGGTATACTTGTATATTTTGGGCTTGGATTACCATATATGGACAATGTATTAAACTAAGTGTAGTAAATAATTTTGCACAAATAAAAGGCTTTATTATACTTTATTAATGAGAAAATGAAACAGTTGCAGTGTCACACTGCAATTTTATATCACTCATAATGTCAACACTATATACACACTATGTTTGTTTTTAACCTTATTTCGCTACTTTACTATGTACCAGGTTATTACTAATATTTTTTAACATATACCAATAAAATCTGAATAATTGTATATTCTCAATGCATCCTGGAGTGCCTTGATGTACACTTCTTTTTTCCAGTCCTTTAGTAACTTAATATGTGTTCAGGTGCACCCTCTAATTAATAAATAATACTGATACTTTAAATATAATGGGATGATAATATTTCAATAAAGGGGGTGTATTACACTATTACCTAGTGCGGTTATCTCATTCTTTGACAGTTTGCTTTATGGGCACGTCAGGAGGAACATGGATATATTTAGTCTGTCATATTCCAGCAATGAAACTTTTGCATAATAAAACGCTCATCAAGTCAAGAATTATAAAATCACTGTAGCAAAGGATGTATAAAAAACTCTGTTGTCCACATTTTACACACATGAAGGTAACAAAATGGAAAGCCTGAGGCGTGGAGAGGCCAAAGACGGAGTGTGAATCTACATATTCTCCTAGCAGCACGGTAGCTAAGTGGTTAGCACTTCTGCCTCACAGCACTGGGGTCATGAGTTCAATTCCCGACCATGTCCTTATCTGTGAGGAGTTTGTATGTTCTCCCTGTGTTTGTGTGGGTTTCCTCCGGGTGCTCCGGTTTCCTCCCACATTCCAAAACCTACTAGTAGGTTTATTGGTTGCTATCAAATTAACCCTAGTCTGTGTGTGTGTGTGTTAGAAAATTTAGACTGTAAGCTCCAATGGGGCAGGGACTGAATGAGTTCTCTGTACAGCGCTGCGGAATTAGTGGCGCTATATAAATAAATGGTGATGATATATCTCAATTTGAGGGTCTTGAAGAAACATCCTGGTTTCGTACAAAAGTGATTGGTGAAAACATTCTCTAAGCTGTACCCACAGTGGAAAAGGCAGTATGTTGATATAGCTCTCCCAAGTTTCAAAAAACTTAGGGGTTAGTGTGCCCTTGTGTAATGACGCTTCCAACCAATCCATTCGCAGGAGGAAAAACATTTTTTCCCTGAACATATCTAGTGTAGGGAGGGCGAGTTCTGTACCCACATATGAAGAATGGTTTCCCTGGCCGCAGCAGAGATTGCCATTAGCATCTTTTTCCTCGGCAATACATTTTAATGATACTTACTGCTTCTCATGAGCCATCAATGATAAATAGACCCCCAAGATTGAAAAGAATATTAAACTGGAAGCAAACAGGACAAATATTAGAGATAAATGGTTCAGATTCAGGTTAATTCATCATATTTAAGTAACTGAGTTTATTTTCGGATTGAATCTGCATTTACTGCACTCCTTGGATCTGAAAGTGCGGAGAACCATAATTTTCACATGATGTTGGAATCTTGAAAGCATTTGACTTGGCCTGTTATATATACCACTTGCTGTTATAATGTCTTCAGGAGAACAGACGAAGAAAAAACACAGGTAAAACACCCCAACAAATTGCCATTAATCAATACAAAACATTGAACACAATTGATGCGATTTAATATATAGGGTTTCAGCGTTTATAGTATATAAGAGTTCATTTTCGTCTGCAATACTAGACAGATGAACGCTCTAGTAGCAAGCATAACCTTAAAGCACTTGCCACTTTTAACACATTTGTGACCATCTTGCTCACCTTTTTAAAAAATGCTCACAAAACATGGCTTTTAGGAATTCACAGGAATACAAGGTGATGTTGTAGTAAAAACGATATGGAGTTTATTGCAGTTCACTGCATATAATGATGGTCAGAGCACAAACATACTGGATATTGCAGTAATCAAAAGAAGACAGGTGAAAATACGACTATGAGGTAGTGCAGAGATGAGTCACAGCCAAATAATGCAGAAATATAACCAAATTTTTGTGGCATCGAAAAAATATAAGTCTTTGTGGCAATGCAGGAATATAACACTGTCTTTACTGCAAATGCCTCGCAGTGAGAGCAATGATAATTACCGAGGTCTATGCCTGGGGACACTGTGTAGAGCTATGTAAACAGTGTGCAGATGCAAATCCAGCTATTGGAAACCAGCAGACTATAAGTTGCAAAGCCAGGTATCAGTAACCAGGAGAAAATAAGTTGTAAAGGCATGTATCAGAAAATAGGAGACTGCTGAATACAAAGCCAGTAACTATTTGATGCAAGGTCAGAAGCACACAGGAAACAGAAACAGGAACCAGGAAGCTAGTGTGTAATGCTATCACCGGCAATGAGTGCAGGACAGGTGATAGCTTATAAAGTCCAGCATTCCAATCAGCACTCAGAGCGAGATACAGATGAACTTCATAGCACGGCTATAATTAATTTTAAGAAAAGGTATTAAAGTTGGCTGTAAAATAAGATCCTTATGTAGGATATTCCAGAATGTAGAAATAATACATGTCTCTGTTTTGTATTATACTTCGTGTTATATCTCAGTTTGAAGTCTTCTGTTTTGGATAGTTTTTTTAAATAAACTACCGTATATACTCGAGTATAAGTTGACCCGAATATAAGCCGAGGCACTTAATTTTACCACAAAAAACTGGGAAAACTTATTGACTCGAGTATAAGCCTAGGGTGGGAAATGCAGCAGCTACTGGTAAGTTTCAAAAATAAAAACAGTGCTGGATATCGTTAACACTGGGCTCCCAATAATACAAACGTGAGGTTGTAAATGAATATATCAAAATTTATTGTTATTAAACATCAATAAAATTTTATAAGTACATAATATATACCCATATCCTAATAAATTGTACACAAATGGTTAAACTAAATCCTCTGCACTTGGTATCAAGCCTAATAGGTGAACACAAATATAAATAACATTCACTAAAGACAACTCAGATCATTAATATATAAATCAATGAGACAGTCTGTGGATACTAAATACATGTGCCAGTTAAGTTTATTCGCCTTTAGAAGGTGATGAGCAGTTACTCCTAAGTGTTCAGAACAGTACAGTAATTTAGGCTTTAGTAATGCAAAAGATGCTGCACATACACTAAATAGAATTTGATATAATAGCTCAGATAAAGATAAGTTTGATTTTGTTTGCGGGAAGAAACATTTTAACAGAACAATACAATTTGCTTTGTGTGATTTAACCCTTATTATACTTGAAGTTTGGGATGTTTTTAGACTTTTCAATGATTTCACAGTTATGCAAAAGAATCTTCAGACACTTATTAATAGGTGACAAAAAATGAAAATATTGGACTTTATAAAACTGCTGCAAATAATTGCAGTGGACAAGTCAGGGTACTCACATGTGTCTCTGACCAGCGGGGCTAGATGGAAATGTCCCGGTCTTTAGCTTTGACTGACAGGCTCCTTTTCATTTAACTTTATTGTTCCATGTGCAATGAACACACAAAAACGGGCTACAATAAAATGGTGGCTGACAGTGATCCACAGAGGCTGCAGATGCCTGCAGATGAGCGGGGGAGACTGGAAAACGGAGACCAGGTAAGTGGGACTCGAGTATAAGCAGAGGGGGGCTTTTTTCAGCACAAAAAATGTGCTGATAAACTCGGCTTACACACGAGTATATACGGTAATTTGCTTTTCATCCTCAATTTGTTTTTTCTTATAGTTATCATTTCTTTACCGTCATATCCTTTATCAACAAACTGCTTGGCTAAAAAGTCAGCTTGCTCATTATATCGGCTACCAATAGTGCAGTTTCTTCTAACTCATATGACATGGCTCTTGGGGATGTTTTTGGGTAGACAATTAGCAGGTGAAAATGTGTTAAACAGTCCAGTTTTAAAGTGTGATTGCTTTCTTAAGAACATACTGGTGAGGTTTAAATCTATAAAGAAAATAAATTAAGAATGGAAAATATGAAGTTTAAGAAATTGTTCAAACAATATAAACATATTTAGATTATCCAATGTATCATTACATACAAACATAGCTCTATAAATATTTACCATATATGTGTATAGTGAGAGAAGGTATAATTTAACATATTTTTCCTAGGAATAAATTGTCTGGACTGGGAGGCAGAGTAGCTCCCATCGTTACAGTCTGACATTAAAAGGAGTTATTAAATTTAAAATAATTATGAGGTAAAAGGGATTTAGTTCTATCTAATATATATCTGTGCAATCACCATTAGAGTATTGATCGTTCAGAATTGTATACAAGGACTGAACATCACAAGATGTAAATAAGATTGCCTGATAGTCCGTTCAGAAATTGAAAGGACATTTGAATAATTCAGAAAATTATTGAAAATTTGAAATAATATTTAGTTATGTTTAGTTATTTCAATAGGTTTTGCAATTTATTTATCTGCCTAATCCAATAGCCAGTTTTGCAATTCAGATAATGTGATATTGCCATTTCTCATCTATTGCAAGCAGCACGGTGGCGTAGTGGTTAGCACTTCTGCCTTACAGCACTGGGGTCATGAGTTCAATTCCTGACCATGGTCTTATTTGTGTGGAGTTTGTATGTTCTCCCTGTTTTTGCGTGGGTTTTCTCCGGGTGCTCCGGTTTCCTCCCACACTCCAAAAACATACTGGTAGGTTATTGGCTGCTAACAAAATTGACACTAGTCTGTGTGTGTATGTGAATTTAGACTGTAAGCCCCAATGGGGCAGGGACTGATGTGAGTGAGTTCTCTGTACAGCGCTGCGGAATTAGTTGCGCTATATAAATAAGTGGGGATGATGATTGCACCACCAACACAACAAGTACATATATGTTATTTCTACTTAAAAACTTGCCATTGCTGTTTAAAGCCTAACTTTACTATGTACACATCTGAACTTCAATAAAAATGTTTATAGAAAGAAATAATGTTAATAAATTGTAAGCTTTGGATCTCCAGTTAACTACTCCTAAAAGGTTTTATTATTTAGCAAGCCAAGGTATCCTGTCACCTTTATCTGCTTCCTTGATCAGATTGGTGAAAACAAGCACTAATATTATAACCAGACTTTTTTTTTTTTTTTTTTTAATGTATGTGTGGGGTAGCAATAACAGTTGAAAATTTAGATTGTTGATCATCTCTAAACGACTTCTATGTAAAGCGTTATTTGAGATATTCATATCCCATTTTGTTAATTTTCTTATGAAAAAAATAAAGATCACAGAATAGGTAACATCTGTACATGATTAGTGGAACACATTTAAGCCACTTATTAATCAGTTATAGCAGTATTACAGTAAGTAGTGTGTCACACAAATTGAATACAACAAGATCCTGGATTAAACAGTTAAGATAGTGGTTTTGTTTGAGGGTTTTTTCCTCTTCCCTATGTGCATCTAGGCTTCCTTTACATGAAACAAGGAATGTCTGGATCTAAAGGTTTCTTTTGAGAGAAAAAAAAAAAATTAAATTTAACCAGTGCACTCCAAACTTTTTCAGTTCAAGGCACCCTTAGTGTCTTCAAAATTTTCTCAAGGCACCCCTAAGCCAAAATAATTACTAAATAGTCCCCTGCTTTGCTTACCACTGGCCCTGGCCGAGGCACCCCTGTGAGATCTCCAAGGCACCCCAGGGAGCCTAGGCGCACAGTTTGGGAACCATTGGTATAAACAAAATTTAAATATTGTGTAGCAGATACAGTAGATATGGCACCATGCACAGATGAAAATTTGTGTATGGTCACTGGAGTCCAGAAACTGACCAAGCAGAGGTGACAGGTAGTTAATCGACTGATTATGTGGACATGTCAGATATCATCATCACCATTTATACGGTGCCACAAATTCTGCAGCTCTGTACAGAGAACTCATTCACATCAGTCCCTGCCCCATTGGAGCTTACAGTCTAAATTCCCTAACACACACAGACAGAGAGAGACACTAGGGTCAATTTTAATAGCAGCCAATTAACTTACTAGTATGTTTTTGGTGTGGTAGGAAACCGGAGCAGCCGGAGAAAACCCACGCAAACACAGGGAGAAAACATACAAACTCCTCACAGATAAGGCCATGGTCAGGAATTGAACTCATGACCCCAGCACTGTGAGGCAGAAGTGCTAACCACTTAGCCACCGTGCTGCCTCAAATATTGCAAATCAGGTAAATATTGTGGAAGGAATCCTTGCTGGTGGTGAGCAAGGCAATTACATGTTGGAGTATGTTTATTTTTGGTGGCAATGGGTGTGCGTGTGTAGAAAAGGAGTAGAAATATAGTGCGATAATTATTGCAATTTTTTTTGTGGGGGGGGGGGGGGGGGGGGGGAATGGAATTACCTCAACATGTTAATTGATAAAGCCTCTATAAATCCTTGATACTCAGTGTTTTAGGAACAGTGCTCCCCTCTAAGTTTAACATTTTGAGAAGGCTGAAAGAGCACACTGCCAGTGCATTATTCCAGTTAGACATGAATGTGTGTGTAGGGGACTTTGTGTTAAACCTCTAGAAATAATGGTTTTGTCCAAGTATTGATTCAAAGTAGGCATGTGCCATCAGCATTTCATTTTCAAACAATTTTACAATTGTATAGTTTGGAAGCCACATTTAAAGATCTTAATATAAATGAACATCTTTTAAATGCTAAAATTCTAATTAATATCTCCTTAGTGTACACACATGTATCCAATTGTAACGGCGCTTACCGATGTCAGCACCAATTCTCCGCTTCATGCTGCCGCACTTCCGGGTAGGTCCCGGCGGCAGGTCAGCTGATCTGGGCGGGGAATTCAAAAATCCTATTTCAGGGCTGCTCTGACACACTGTCTGTGTCAGAGCAACGTGTTACCTGTATCTGGCTGCACTTCCTGTGTTTGGTCTCCCTGGTGTTCTCCCTTGTTTCTTCCGATTCCTGTGTACCGAACCAGCTACACTCCAGACTACTCTTCTGCCTTAACCCTGGTACTGCATAACGGACGGATCTCTGTGTACCGAACCAGCTATTCTGGACTACGCTTCTGCTCCTGGGGCTGAACAGCGGATTGATTCATGCACTGCACCTGTTCCTACTCCAGACTACTACCTTCTGAATATACGGTTAGTGATTCCACTTATTAATTTCCCTGTGGATCTGACCATGTCTCTACATGTCCATCTCATAGAACTCTTTCCTTACGTCAGTAGGCTAAACCTGGGGGCCGCGACCTGCGGTTCTCCGGCAGCAAAACCCACCCTGCCTTGCGGCGGTTCTTGAAGACCGGGAGGGCCGTTGGACTCCGCGCCCTAGGAAGGCCGGCGTAAATACTGACTAAGGTAATCTTGAAACCTAACACCAATAAGGTGGAATGAGGGTTTGCAGCAAGGATTATAAAACTGGCAGAAGACAAAGTATGTAGGGGATTAAATAAGCACATTAGATCACTACACTCCCCAAAACAGAATTTGTATACACAAGTAAAAAAAAACAAAAAAAAAACACGACAATAAAGATTTAGAGAGACTTATGAGTCAATACTTTGGCACTCACTGGACCTGGTTAGTAAATCAGACACATCACATCTCATCCTGCCCCAAATGATGTCAAGGGATAGATGACATTAGGCCACACCCCTGTGAGGACTATCACACCTCAATTAAATTAACAGGCCAATCTTAGGAAGTGTAAGGTAATGGAGGATAAAGCAAATGGAAGTGTACCAAACAGCTGTGCAAGCAGACATCCTTGCACCATCATAGAAACTATGTACAAGTTTTCTTTGTTTGTTTTTTTAACACATTCACCTTTAAATGGCTAGATTACATACAAAACTATAGTTTAAGTCAAAATAAGTTTCAATGAAGAATCAGCTACAGCTTATACACACACACTATAGAATATATTAAAAACTTAAGAAAAGTTTTGTGAACAGAATTTTATTTGTCTGACAACCTTAGTATCAGCACATTATATCTTGATCCACAAAGCAAAACTGAAGTCTTACATGGCCAAATTCATTTCAATGATCTTTCATTCATTAACTTTACATTTGTTGGCTGATGAGACAATCAAATATAGGTATGGACAGTACAAATAAAAATATATAAAATTTAAAAGCATCTCATCACAAGCAATCCCTCCTTGAAATAAATAAGGCAACAGATAAAGATATTAACAGGAACAACAGCTTTTTAGATACGCTATCAAGTCTTGTCTCTCGCCCTTCTTCTTGATTCCAGCAAAGATCATCTTTGTCCCAGGGATGTACTTTTTGGGGTTTTCCAGGTATTCCATCAGGGTATCCTCATTCCAGATAATACCTATAAAAAGACATGCCACATAATGAACACTCAATTGTTTATCTGGGTAGAAAACAAGCAATATATCAAAGTTACACCCTGACTGGTACTGCTCATCAGTATACCCCAGGACATTAGATCTGGTTGGTTGACCTAAATGAATATACATATTTAATATGGTCACCTGAGGTGAGCCATCGCATTGCATGGGGTCCAGTTCATGTGATTGCTCAGTTATCAAACAGTCCCAACAAACATACAAGGTCAGATGTTGATCAGGATTGCTAGTCTTTTCAGCAAATACAGCAGTGTTGGCTAACCTGTGACACTCCAGGTGTTGTGAAACTACAAGTCCCAGCATACCCTTCCAGCAATAAGCTGCTATACATTTGCAAAGCATGCTGGGACTTGTAGTTTCACAACATCTGCAGTTAGCCAACACTGCCATACAGTGATATACCAGTGTGGGTTTGAACAACCAAACTTTCTGTGCAGAAAGTTTCAGGTGGTTATCAGAACAGGTTCACATAGGAAGTAGAACTTGAAATCTCAAGTTTTGACATGTGCACTACAAATGGCTCTTAAAGGTGCTTTGTATTCTAAGTTTAAGGAACACCCAAAACATACATATGCAATAAGACCCTGCTATACAACAAGGACACCCAAGCTTTAGATCACACCGGAAAGATAGTTAGTTGGTGCGGCCTGCCATAAAGAGTGACAAACGCATTCACAACTATGTATTTTTGTTAAACTGTTCTAGAGAAACAAACGCATGCTGGGGGTAGAGGGCTAGCAGGCATATAGCTTAAATAATGAAAGCCATTCATTGTATAAATGTGGCCACTTACCCTTGTTTTTGTTAGCATCAGTGTAACTAAATCCATCTGCCTGACCAGTCTTGCGGCCAAACAGCCCATACAGGTTAGGACCAACCTTGTGCTTGCCTCCTTTTTCACAAGTATGGCACTGGGAACATTTCTGGACAAAGACCTTCTTTCCCTTTTCACAGTCTCCCATTGTTAAATTCTAAAAAGGAGGAAGACATTTTAAATATATTACACATTATGCAGCATCCACAAAACTAGTAGAGTTAATTCAACATCTTATACAAGACAGTTAAAGTATAATAAAGCCATATCAAATATTAAAATACCATTTTGCATAAAACACAGTAGACCACATACAAAACTAGAAAGTATTATCACTCCTTCCCCACCAAAGGCAGACATTGCTCTCCATCCCCCACAAGATACATTTCACAGTAAAGATCTCAATAGCACAAAGTAGCATTGACCTATATGACCTTCTGAAGAGCATTACAAGAACAGCACTTACAGCAGACCCACACATTAGAGAAGAAGATAATGTAGTAAGACAAATGACTAAACCCTTGTAATGTACAGCTTAGATTTAATATTTTAACTCAAAACAGGTCTAATTATATTGTTACATTGAATGATTTATGATCAGAGAACATGCAATATTGAACGGATGACAACATATCTTAATTGTAAGGAAGAACTTAGAAAGCTCACAGCATTATACAACGCAAAATACAGCACGGGCCATTCACAAACAATGATCCAAGGTACAAGTCTACACTAGAAGCAGTGGAGCAATCACTCCAACCCGGCTAGGACCTACTAGATAAGGGAAGTTACCTAGTAGGTCCTTGCCGGGTGCCGGCTGTGGGGGAACCTTGGAGACAACCACACAGAACAAGGTCAGGAGAAGTATACTAGATTACGGCTATAATTATCTATAATCGGGATAAATCACACAAAGGACATAATGAAACAACAGGATGCCCCATCTCTTACCGTATAGCCGTCTCCCGCTTGCTCTGCACCGGTGCGCACTGTGATCACTCTGCTCTCAAGGACACGCCGAACCAAGCCCTTTGTAACCGGTGTCTGTGCAACCAATCTTACGTCTCACGTACAACGTCATGCAATCCTCCGCCCACAACGCATGTGATCGAATCAGTGCCACGGTTTCCGCTTCTTTCTGGGAAGTGCCTGTCTAGCATGTTAGTTTGCACAGGACGTGGGCGAAGGAGGGTCACAGAGCCCAGCCCCTACAAGAAATATGACAGCACGTATGCGGTGGTGTATGACGTCAGCAAGGACAAGTCTATCTAAGGAACTGCTGGCAGAGATGGCGGAGAGCGTCATGTGACTCATGTGTGCGCATGTGCGGCATTAACTCATTGTTGGCTGTTCTGTTGTATGTAATGCATGCAGAACCTTTGATCCACATGTGCTGTATGCCTGACATACAATACATCCTATACATTAGTGGACTCAATTATTTAAAATACAATACAGTGTCAGATTAGAGTTAATTAGCTGATTCCATATAAAATGTTTTTTTTTTGTACTTCAGCATTCTTTGTTATTTGAAAGTTTTGCCCTTTGTTAACAAAGGTCACAAGAAGTAACCATTCCTCCTTCATGTACTCTACTATACAAGACACTGCAGGATACACCCACTACTTACGTGGAGTAAAAATTCGCAAAAGAACAGAAAAAAAACTGAATTAAACTCACATATCATTAACATGGCTATTAATGATAAAACTGTTTAAAAAAATATTTTTTTTATAATCCCCCCATGAAATACAATTATTAGAATGTTGTTAATGTCTACTGAGCATAAAATACATTTGTGTCCCATAGATTGTAAGCTTGTGAGTAGGGCCCTCTTACCTCTCTGTATGTATTACCCAGTATTGTTTTATTACTGTTTGTCCCCAATTGTAAAGTGCTACGGAACCTGCTGGCGCTATATAAATGATGATGATTTTTACAGTTGCTCGTGATTGCAAACAGTTCATATAGGGTGTAGTAAGTGTCCTTTGCGTTTGAAGACCCCGGGGACAGGACTTCGTTCACAGCCGTATATCCCAGTTCTGGGCATGTGCAGAGTGATTTTGCGCACGATGTGCGAATCGGCAGATACGTGCCTTGAAGAATCAGGCCCTTAGTGTCTGTGACTATAAGCTTGGAAACAATATTACTGGTGTGTTTGTTTGTGACCATTGTAGGTTGAATTCTAGACTGTAAGGTTACACACTGGTTTTACGACTATGCGTTAAACATGCGCTTCTAACAAGTGCCTGCAAATGTATGTGAAAATAAAAATCAGTGTACCAAATTAAATCTTATATATTTGCGTTTTTATGTGCATTCAATTTGTACTACCGTTGCTTCAGTGCTCTGTCATTTAAGTGCGTCTTCTGCTCTTCGTCACAGTTGAAAAATTACTCTCAATGGAAGCACAAAGAAATGTGGTTAAGAAGCATTTATATATGTGATATGATTGACCCTAACCTTCATGTGTTTACTGTTCATACGAGCAGCTGTGTAAATCATATTGGAGCAAAGTGCAAACTCAAGCATAAACTATTTTTCAGCATTTCAGACTGATTAACGTTTCATATTGCCTCTCATATGGACAGCAGAGGCGTGCAGTCATTGGCCTCAATGATCTCTATGCATGCACAATTTTCAGAGCCACATTGTGCCTCAAACTCTGCAGTCTGGCACAAATCATCAATAAAAAGTTATTTGTTTTTTATTGTATATGTTATTTATTTATTTTCAAAAATAGCTTAACAGAACCGTTTGAGCAGTGTTCTCTCTATTTATACAGATCTTTTAAACACTTGTCACTTTAATACTGCAAATCAAAATACACAGCTTGTAACTCAACTGTGCTTTTTGGCTATAGAGCTACATGATGCCCATTGTTAGAATACAACCAAGATCTGTGTTTTTATTCTGTATTTATAAACAGTTCAATTCACAACCGGCAGAACTCTCCAAAGCCTCCATGGGGAGTCTGTTGCTATATCTGGTGACTGTCTTGATAAATTAACATGATATTTTGGCCCTGGTAGACTTGAGAAACAAGGTGAAATTGGTGTCTTAATGTTAAAGTAACCTGTTCAACCCTCACTGGACCCGGGAAGAGAGACAAAGGAACTGGCATTTATGGATTCTGAATGCAGTTCCACAAGTGCTACTCATCCCAAGTCTCGCCCAAGGAGACAAGTTATTGCAATCATTTATCGGTGATACGGTCATGGAAACTTTTGTGGAAGCCGTGGACTGGCCCCAATACCAAAGCCCATTTCATTACAAGACTTTGCTAGGGATCAGCTTAATGATGCTACCATAGAAAATGCATTTAAAACAGTGGTTTAAGTTAATGGGGTGGTGAAAGCTGCCAGGCAGGCAGAAGGGGTAACTTATTTTTTTTGTTAAAGGGGATTTATTGTATAGAGCGGGGGTTGTTCAGGAGAAAAATCTTGGTCAGCTATTAATACCGCAGGTACACATACCTTTAGTTTTGAAAGCTGCACACACACATCTTTATGGGGGTCATTTGGGAGAGGATAAGACCCGGGAGAGAGTATTACTATGATTTTACTGGCTGCGAATGTGTATAGAACTTAAAAGGTACTGCCTGTCCGGCCCAGTATGTCAGAAAACCTCTCCAAAACTGGATTACAGGGCCTCATTGATAGGAATGAACCTGGTCGATCCGTTGGAAAAATTGGCTCGCGGGCACCAGTATGTCTTAGTGATTCTGGATTATGCCATGTGTTATCTGTGTCAGGATTCCCAGTATAAAAACCACTGAGAGATTGGAATGAAGTGGTTTATTGTTACACAGGTTAGATGCAATAAATGCTAAGGCATCAAATACACGTCAGCAGAATATGTCAGTTCTAGCTAGGATTACTCAGGAAGCCACAGATGGTGAGGATGGTCAATAGTAATATAGATCAAAAGAGGTGGTGCCGAGAAGCCGGAGAAACCACCGGTGTCAGGATACCTGGTTTACTCTGGAGGTACGAGGCACCGGATGAGTCACAGGTGTCAGGACTACAGATTACTCGGGAGGCACGAAGCACCAGGTGAGTCACGGGTGTCAGGACAGCAGGTACTTTGACTCTGGAGGCATGAGGCACTGTATGAGTCACAGGTGTCAGGACTGCAGGTAACTCAGGTTGATAAAGTGTAAGACGTAAAGAACTGGCCCAAGCCAGAGAGAAAAACCAAATTGAGGACATTTCTTGGCTTGGTAGGATACTAGCGCCGGTTCATAGAGAACTTTGCCATTCAGGCTACTCCACTGACAGAGCTTCTCAAAAAATGCCTGTCTAGACAAGCTAAATTGGTCTGAGTTTTTGGCATTGCAGCCTTTCCACTTAACCGTGGAGCATAGATCGAGAGCTATGAATAGAAATGTGGATGCTTTCTCCCGTAAATATGCGCCCCCCGCAGTGTCCGCTTCACCTAGGGTGATGAAGCTAAGGAGAAGGGTATGTGGCAAAAAGGGCAGTTTGCCACAGACTGTTAGGGGAGAGACTAATAATTTCTCTGACAGTCTGCAGGCTCATGCTGCAGACAGGGTTAAATCTCCATACTTCTCTACACACAGAGCACAGAATCACAGGTGGAGCACTTGGGTGTAATTAATTAGTGGTTTAGCTTGTTAGTGCGGGGGAGGAAGCATAAGTAGCTGGATTTGTGTTGTCGAGGGGGTGACCAACGCCAGCCAGTGGCCGGTGAATAGTGAGGTCACAGAGCGTTTAACTAGAAGCAGGGTCGCATGGTATTGTAAATACTTCTGTTTGTTTGATTGCTGGAACTACAAGAGCTGCGGCCAGTACAATCCTGGCATCTATGAATAAAACCACAGCAAAGTGGTTCAGCAAATCAGTGTCAGCATCATTTGTTTGGTGTGCCTATCAATATATAGATAGATAGATAGATAGATAGATAGATAGATAGATAGAAATGAAAGCCTGCTGAGAATAAGGGCCATAGTGCATTTAAAGGAAAAAGGTTTGTGGATCTAGTGTTTCAGGAGTAAAGATTCATGTGGCCTTCTCTACGACCTACGATTGTAACAGAAGTCAGCGTAAGATCCCATGGAGTGGGTAACTATTTACCTGAGGTTTCATCATCCTGTGATTTGGGTGTTACAATGCAATTCTGTAACATGCATTACATTTCACCGTTTTTAACCATTAGCTGCTGTGCTGTCATCACAATGAGCTGCATATTGCCCCAGGTGAGTTAATGTAATAACCAGCAATATGAATCACACAATGTACTAGGTTCATTGTCCTGTGCTGCTGTTCAGGATATTCCTGCCATTTATTTGGCAGATTAACAGTAAGTCAGCTGATATGCCTCAGATGTAATAAGAAGATTCCTCACGTAGTATACAGTGATGTCTACTAGAGCAGAGGGAACAGCAATGTGTCTTTTTTCCACAAAGGGCAGAGACCAGGAAATGGCAGAGAGGACTTAAAGTACTGTAACAATTCTTTGTACAATACGTATATGTAACATACATTGAGCTGAATTTTTTTTTTCATTCTGCCAAATTAAATCTAATTTTATTTGCATTGTACTAATCGTATTCTTATTGCATTATGGTGAATTATGAGAAACAACTATTAAATATATTGAAGTCTTCCAGCTGTAGAAAATAGCCGCTGTGGAATATCTGCAATGTGAAATTTCACCAATGTTACAATGAATAAGAATCCACACTTTTTAATGTAAGATCATTGTGATGTTTGACATATGGCTATTCATTGAAATTCCTGCCATATGTGGATAACTGTTGATCAGTTGTGGGTGACAGGTAGATTGTATAAACCAATAGCAGGCTTTCCCTCCCTGATAACATTTCGGGCCTTGTTTACGATCTATAAAAAAATGCACAGAGCCTTTCCTTTTGTGCAGCTAAATATATTTTTCTGTTTTGCACATACATAGGTGCACAGCCACTTTCCAGTTTTAAGTAAGTAATTTGGGGATTACGGAAATGTGCCTGAAAGGTACAAAAGGCAACCCTGCAAAAGTATAGGCCAAGCTCTGCCACCTCTGACATGTAAAAATCAAGTTCTTTTGCAGAGAAAAAAAGGCATCCTAACTCCATACTTGCCTACGCTTCCGGAAGAGTAGGCAAAGCTCCCGCATTTGCTGAAATTCACGGCAGTAAATGGAGGGGCGGGGCTTAATTGTGTCATTAAGCTTTGCCCATCCATTCAATGCCGTGCATTTCGGCTTTTTATATTGGGGACGGGGCTATGGTGACGCCCCAACCAGTGCTTTCTCCACTCCTTAAATTTCATTTAAATGTCTTGTCCTGCAAAACCAAATTTTGTTTTTGCATGTGGGCACAATAACAGATGCATCTTGCATACATTGCCCTCATTGATCAAGCCACGGCCTGAACTACCCATCACAAGAACCCTTCACCTCCCTGCAGATTCTGCTCGATCTATGCGCTTCCTGTATACATGATATCAGGATAATCGCTCAGCACAATCGACTGTAAAAAACAACATAAAAGGACTGATGCTGATTTGGGCGTATATTGGACGTAATTTGCACTCAAATAAATCATGCAAATATAGTGTATTTATGGCCATGTGCTGAGGCGCGCACATCACATGATACCTGTAGCTTTTGCACCTGTAGTATATGTGCCAGGTTTATATCAAGCATACGTATACCAATATATGCATACAAACAGCCAAGTCATAAGCACATGAATAGTGAAAGTAGCAAATAAAAATATTTTAAATACAAAAACTCTATGTAAAGGTGATATCTCTTATGTATCAGTGGATGAGTTAGGCATAATTTTTCCGGTGGTACCTAGATATGCTGGGCAATCTGGTGGATGCAGTTTGCGGTCTCTGCCACTGACTACTGCGAATGCGCTATATACCCTGTGGCATTCTCACATAATTTGTACAATATGATGCCATTTCCGGCTTGTTTGGATGGAATAAACTGCCTGAAATAAATTATTCTTTAAAAATGCGTGAGAGATTCATCTTAGGAAATGTTCTGTCTGGGGGAATACAGAACACTGCTGCAGATTTCTCTGGTAATCGGGGAGAAGCTGTCTTCATTTAAATGGTTACTGTCAGGCCCTGTGTGTCATCATTGAAGTGGAGTAAAATTATTTTATAATGGTCCCTCTGCATTACTGCTGCAAAATCTGAGTGCCGGACATGATGCTCAACAAGAACATATTATATATTGTAATTGTAATTGTTCATCTCACACAAATATGTAGGTGTCCAGATGTTGGGCCTTAAGTTGGAGGTTGAAGAATGTTGTTCAACTGATTTTAATGTAAAATTGTTTGTGCAGCCATTTCTTCCAAAGGTAGGTCAGCAAAGATAATGTAGGTTGCAATTTAATTTCTTTATTTTGGATATCTATGTTTATCCCTAGTGCAGCAGTGAAATCTGGCATAATTGGGATGCCACTTAAGATTTGACATCATCCTATATGGCCTGTGCACATTGTTCTGTGCTGTCACACTGGTACTAGCCATCCCTGCTGTGGAAGAAACATACTTTGCCCTTTGCCCTCTATCACTGTGGAAGCTCTAGGTTGCTGGGTAATGGCCCAGAATCTCTACACTTCATGTATCACTTGCAGCAATCTTTATATACGTTTCTGCTTTACCCTCAGACTGTGGCTCGCTATCAGATAATAATAGAACATCGTGGTTCACGTGCCTTCTTCAAAGTGCACAGTCTGCAAGTTATTTTTTACATTTGCCAACATTTGTAACGTCCACATGAGAACACACATCTTCTAAACTAAAACTATTTTTCCCCACAAACTAACTTTTTAAATAGAGACACAAACATCTAAAGCACACACACAAACCTGTAACTATTATTGTTTTTAAAGTAGCCTAGCGAAATGAAATGCTGACATCCAAACACCTAAAGCATGCACGCAATCCTCTCAACTAATAGGCTTATCTTATTTATATATAAGATATATATTATATACAAGTTAACCCGTGCATGATACTCATGCATTCTAGTCAAATCAAGCTACTTAAGGTGTTAAAAACTCCCCACTGTCACCCCTGGCAACCACCAACCACTCCCAACTGTCACTTCTCCTTCAAGAAATATATAGGTCAGTGTATAACTCTGCCCAGCAGGTGGCGCTGCAGCTTGTTTTTTGTTTTTTTTTCACACACGCCACTAGGCATTTATATAGTAGATATATAAATCCAAATGTACAAACAAGTAGCACGCGCACAAATCTCTGAATAAACTTTATTTTGTTTTGTTTTTTCAAACTTGTCTATAGGTATATATGAGGAAGAAGTGGTTAATTTATTTTTTTATACAAACTTTAGCTGCGACCACAGCAAACACATTATAGCTTTCTCCTTTGTTCACACCAGATCAAAAATGGCTCTAGAAAGAGAATGACAGTGACTATGAAACCTTATATTAAAAATACAGTTTTTACTTTGATCACCGTGAGGACTATCATGGTTATAGCAAGACCAGGAGCCTGGTGATTCCCTCCTGTTAGTCTGCTCCGTGACCTAAGTCAACCCAGTCACAAGGCTCTCTGAAGTTGCTAGGCAGCGCTAGAGGATTAAAATGAGGTGAGGTTATTTAAGGTAACCTTAGAGACTTGACCACGTCTGACAATCTGTTCTTATTTTTTAATGCATACTCTACCAATTGCTTCCAGATACCATCCAGGCTCCATGAGAGATTTGGTGCTGCCCCACTACAACTATTACACCCCATTGATGAGAAGGAAAGTTTTATGATTGTTTCAGAGAATACGACCAACAGATATTTGGATGGCTGTACGAGCATCTTTATTAATGATTTTTATTGGAAGTTTGTTGCAGACACGATGGATGGGCAATATACAGGCAATTAGATTGATTGGGGAGACTGGATCATATTGCATTGCTGGATAAACTTTTAGCTTTCCAAAGTTTTATGTTATTTTCTTAATCACTTCCTAACCAGGTGTTTTTGCTTTTGTGTATAACCTTTTTCTCATTTCTTAGTCTTTATAAATGTATGTTACATTGTTTTATTCTCTTTTGGTAGCATATTTGAATAAGCTTATGTCTATTTTTTATGAATCATATAACATGATTGTTGCAACCTCAGAAATATAACTCTAAATGTTTAGGTATATCAGCTATTTCTGCTGTGGAATATTGAAAACAAGTATGTGTTATATATAACTTTTATATATATACACAGTATATATATATATATATATATATATATATATATATATTGCTCCCTGAAAGAAAATATACACATGATATAACTGTTACCGTCATGCTATGAAATATTACATTCAGTTTATAACAGTTCTATATAGAGAATCAAGAAACAGATCAGCTCTGCTCACACATGGTCCTGCTTTCTCCTGGTGGTAATTTTGATAATGTAACAATTCATCTGTCACTGGATTTTGTCACTAATGTTACTGGAAGGCTGTGGATAATGACCAGGACACCAGTAATCAATGGCTGTCATTAACAAATGAAGTCCCGTGATTGTGCTGTTCATGACTGAACCTATTGGGGACTTGAGGTGCACTGCCTGTTTGTTTGATAAATGATTTCTGCGTGTAGCTACAGAATCGTGCACTTGTTTTTGATTTCTTCATTGCTAAAGCTACGTGTACACAGTGAGCAGTCTTTTTTGTTGTTGATGTTGTAGGCCTACTTAAGCGGAAGCTTGCATATCTATTCACTAAAGCAGATTTCCTCTCTAGTTCCATAGTTAAGACACCCACATGACATCAGTTGTCCAGGACAATACATTTTTTTCCTCTGGAAATATATAACTTTGCTCATTTTCCCACAGTTCAGACAACCATCAATTGAACCTATCAGCAAGTTAAACACTAAGGACTAGATTTACTAAACTGCAGGCTTCGAAAAGTGGAGATGTTGCCTATAGCAACCAATCAGATTCTAGTTATCATTTATTTAGTGCATTCTACAAAATGACAGCTAGAATCTGATTGGTGGCTATAGGCAACATCTCCACTTTTTCAAATCCGCAGTTTAGTAAACGTACCCCTGAAGCCTGATACTGAGTAAACCATGTTGCATTGAAGGGGGGGGTATATAAAAATGTGGAGACAGATTTATAGCTGGGGTAGGGCATGTCCTATATCAAATTTAAATTTCAGTGTAAAAATAAAGGTATGTGTGTGCTACATGAAAAATCAGCTAGTATTTTCCTTGTATGCAACAAAATAAATAAATTTGCTCCCCTTGCAATGTAACATGGTTTGTCCAGATGCAAAGTTGCTCCTTTTTTTTTTTGCTTTGCCCCTGACTCCCAATCAAGCCCTAAGCTGGGTACTTGAGTGACAGCAGTGTACGTTCTCTATGCTGTGCGCTCTCCTGGTCCAGCTTCCACTATATGTCACAGAAAGAAAGCTGTGTGTTATAGAGTAAGCTCGTCACAGAAAGAGTAAATCGTACACTGACTCAGCTTTTGATTCAAGCTATCAGCTTGAGAGCACGTTATATTATTTGCTCTCTTCCAGGAACCTTGCACATTGCACTACATAATAAGCAAATAAAAAGCCAATGTATAACCTGATGACCAGTTCCCTTTAAGCCTGGGGTAGATATTATAATGTAGAATTTAGGACCCATGCATCCATTCACTGCAATAGAAATGCCTTCCAAAATTCAAAAACCAGCAGAAAAATGTACTCGCATTTGTTTTGGGGGATTTGTCTAGACATGCTTTAAGCATCCCAGTTAGTATGAATCGTAGATAAATAAAAGAGTTTTCCTACATTTGCCAACCAGAAGGAAGAGAGAGTTAACAATTATAGATCAAGAAAACAGCGTGTGACAAAGGCGTACTGGTTTATCCCATACTTACCAACTTTCTTCAGCTCTCTTCCGGGAGCCTGCCGTTGGAGGTGGGCGTGAGGTCCAAAAATGACGCGATTTTTGGTGCCTCGCCCCCTGTGATGTAATGACGCAACCACGTCATTTGACAGCTGGGGCAGGGCCAAATACCGCGATTCACCGGGAATTGCGACGTTTGGGACATAATTCTGCCCACTTCACTAGGAAGTGGGCACTTCCTAGTGAAGTGGGCAGATTTCGGGAGATTGCCACACTCTCCCGGGAGTCCGGGAGACTCACAAAATGCGGGAGTCTCCCGGACATTCCGGGAGAGTTGGCAAGTATGGTTTATCCTGTGCATTGCTTCAAAATGTAGAAGCCATATTCATAGTCTACAGAGTGATTAGTTACAAACAGAGAGATTGGATTGCAGTTTCCCTACCTAGTGTAGTGTATTTAAAATGTTCCTGATATATTTTTAAGAAATAACATTCTTTGTAAATTCTAGTCAAATTTTTTTTATCAAAATAATAGGGGGTGTGAACTAAAAATATAAGTGATAATTGTATTAAATAAACTGTGATAAAATAGGTATATTTAGAAACAACTTATCCTTATTGTACAAGGTCACCATGTTTTAGCTCAGTGAAGGGTGAGTATATATTAACAACATAATATTTCTGTGGTAAAGGGAAGTTATGCTCTGTAAAAAGGTTTCTTTATTTGGTCTTTAAATTTACAGTGCACAAAGAACCTGAGTTCTCTGCATATTTGTATCATTATGAGTAGCAGCTGCA
This sequence comes from Mixophyes fleayi, assembly GCF_038048845.1. Taxonomy (NCBI): domain Eukaryota; kingdom Metazoa; phylum Chordata; class Amphibia; order Anura; family Limnodynastidae; genus Mixophyes; species Mixophyes fleayi. The sequence continues at coordinate 58,028,387 of NC_134406.1, forward strand.
ATTAGGTTGCAAGGCCAAGATAAAATGCAATATCTGTCATGGTGCAGGCAGCTCAGAGACACAGCACCTCCAGCCACCACTAGTCTTGAGAGGACTGGTCCTGAGGTACAAGCTGAAGTCAAAGGATTGTAGAAAGCAGAATAGTGATATATGAAGCCAAAGGCAAGGGATTGGAGAAGGTAGAATATTGGGGGATGAAGCTCAGGTTGAAGGATTAGAGAAGGTAGAATTGTGAATGTCCTAGATCAACTTTAAATTTCAATGTAATAATAAAGCTAGCAAGTCTTTGTGTGCTAGATGAAAAAACAGCCAGTGTTTAACTTATGTGCAAAATAATAAACTAATTTGCACCCCTTGCATTGTGACATGGTTTGTCCCAGAGAACATTTACTCCTTTTTTTGTCTTAATGACTCAGGCCTGTTGTCTTTAGAGAACAAGCAGGGAAATCCAAAGTAAAACTTTGCTCCTGCATAGGTTTGGTAGAACTCAGCGACTTTATAAAAGGCTACAAACAGGTGAGATAAATTGTTCTGAATGACCTTTTCCCTGAAGAGCTGATTGCAGAGTAGGGAAAGCTGTGTAGTGGTCCAGGAGAAGGGACTGATTGCTGTTCTTAGCAGAGTGCTGATTGCAGGAATTCAGAGAGGTTAGGTCCAGCATATCAGTGCTGACTACCCCGACAACACTAACCCCGACATCTTCACGATGAGCGACTCCTTCCGGACACACTATCATTGACGACTGTTGTCAAATGCGACTTTAACCAATCGCAAATTTGGAAGAAGCCGACGGCACTTAATGACGTCTCTGAGAACCGCAGCGGTATTATCTCTGCTGTTAAGGGGGTAATGTAAGTCTACAGTGATGTATAATGTAGTTTACAAAGGCTTTTAGTAAGGGGTTTCTCCGTGATGTCATTAAGTGCCGCCGGCTTCTTCCTACATCGCGATTGGTTGACAACAGTCGTCATCGATAGTGTGTCGGGAAGGAGACATTCGTCGTGAAGATGTCAGGGTAAGTGTTGTCGGGGTATTCAGTATTGATATGCTGACTACCTCCGATTCAGAGGTGTTTGTAGGTGCCATTGTGAACAGTTATCTGACAGCCGACAGCTGGAGCTAGTGTGTGAATCCTCACAATATCAGCTGTGTACTCCAATGGACCAGTTGCCATACTATCATGGACAATTATTACTTCTTGGCTTTCCCAATAAATAAACTTTGGTTGGCATATAGCCAAGAGAACCCGGCTATCAGTGATCATGGATCCCCTAGTTCTCAATATTTTACATCAGGGGTGTCCAACCTTTTAGCTTCCCTGGGCCACATTGGAAGACGACGAGTTGGTTTGGGCCGCACATAAGATACACTAACAATAACGATAGCTAATCATCCAAAAAACCATAGAAAACATAGTTAACATATATATATGAGAAAAAAAGTTATATATATATATATATATATATATATATATATATAATATATATATATAATCACTTTTTTTTCAAATCCCCCTATACTTACCTTTCAATCGCCCTGTTCAAAAAATCCTCTCTAGGTATTATACTATACTCACTTTTTGTATTGTTTCGATGCAATATCAATAAAGTGCATTTAAGCCAGGCATTGTATATCAGGGTGCCCTGACCAGGCCTGCGGTACCTGACATATACACCACTGTGACCTCAAATTGTGACCTGTTTTGCTAATTACACCACTATGTTAGTCAAGGGATAACAACTTATAATGGGCCAAAGAGAATAATATATAATTCCCTATTAGTATTACAAGTAGAAGTATGTAGCAGGGAGATAAGGTCCATGATGCTCCAGGACCAGTTGACTTTTATTCACTGGTCAGCGTCCCTTGAAATAATAAAAAAAATCCTCCTTAACTTACCTTTTAATCGGCTTGTTCTCCTGTCCTCTTCTCTTCTTTTCTCCAATTCTGTGCTGCTGATTGTTCTTCTCGCGCGGGTGACTCCTCTGTGCTGCGCTCCACAATGGATGTTGGGAGTGATGACATCACGCCCGACATTCACTGCGCGCACCGCACGGAGGAGGAGACAAGGGAGGGAGCCGCAGTACCAGCTGACGTGACCGCAAGGTAAGTATTTTCTTTTCTTTTTTTTTTGCAGGATTTTTTGTTTCCATTAACAGCGCTGCTCCCTTGCCACAACCAAAACTCCTGCTGGGCCACATTTACAGGCGTGCTGGGCCGCATGCGGCCCGCGGGCCACGGGTTGGACAACCCTGGTTTACATTCTTCAAAGAGTGCTTACTGAAGAATTGTGAAGATCATGTAGTTGTCAACTATATGGCGTATTGACTGAAGTCTTGTCCCTATTCAGTAAGAGATTACTCTTCTCTTTGAAAAGTTCTCCACATAGTGAGGACAAGAAAGTGGAGAGTTTAGTGAAATTATAGAGACCCTCACATCTCTTCTAGTTTTCAAGTAGAGCAGTAACATATTTACTGATACTTTTAAAGTATTTGTTATCCCAACATATAACTATATTGGTGCTCTTAAATGAATTTTCTCCCCTCAGATACATTTAGTTTAGTGCCAACATGTCTTCCTGCAACTAAATACCATTTCTGGCTTCATCTGTGTTTTTTAGCCATGTCTTTAAATGTGTGGGCAGAGTTGTTTATCTTTAATGCTCGTGTGTATGACACAAAGCTGCTAATTGGATGTTACTGTATCCAACACAGAAGTTATTTCCCAGGACAACAAATATACCTGTACCTTATGATATTAGTATATATATATATATATATATATATCTGTAACCTAGACCAGTAAAGTTGAAGATGACCATGGACAAGCAATAATGGACAAACACTTTAAACATCTAGGGCCTGATTCATTAAGGATCTTAAATTAAGAAGTTTCTTATTTAAGTCTCCTGGACAAAACCATGTTACAATGCAAGGGGTGCAAATGAGTTTTCTGTTTTGCACATAAGTTAATTACTGACTGATTTTTCATGATCACAAATACTTGATAGCTTATTTGTACACTGAAATTTAAAGTTGATATGTGTGTGCTACATGAATAAACAGTCAGTATTTAACTTATGTGCAAAACAGAAAACTAATTTGCACCCCTTGCATTGTAACATGGTTTTGTCCAGGAGACTTAAATAAGAAACTTCTCAATTTAAGATCCTTAATTAATCAGGCCCCTAGTTACTTTTCTCTCTCCAAAACACAGAAGCAGGGGCCTTCTTTCTTTTGAATCTACTGAATGACCAATGAATCTTGTGATGTGGGCATTAGACAAAATATTTTAATATATATATATTAACATGTATATATTTTTTCAGTAAGTTCCAAGCATGTTAGATTTATATGTATTTGTATATGTATATATTTTATATGTATTTGCTGTACACAAATGAATAAAGAATGTTAATTCATGTTGACTCTTCATTTTAGTTTGCAATCATCAGCTAGAATTGACACACACTGTAAGAATGTCAATTACAGTGGCTATTTATAGAGTATTATAGTACTTTGCATAATCAGTTCAACTGAAATCAAGGTGAGAGGCTACCTGTCATGTGTACCACATTAATTGTTCTTTCTAATTTTACAGTAGTTATACAGAAAATATGATGCCAGTTAAGAATTACTGAGACAGGAAAGGGACAGAATAATGACCTCTAAGAACACCAGATGAAGTAATATATTTGCAATATATGACAATTACCATAATCCCCAGTAATGATCCTCACTAAATCGAGATGATCATTATTGGGCAGAAAGTATGGTTGGACCACTGTCGGCCTGTGTGTGAGGTCATCTTCTGTCCACACTGATAACCTCCCATAGAGGTAATAATGATCCGCTGCATCTCATCTAATGTAGCTATCCACGTGTGTCCGAAGTGAATAACTCAAATTTAGCGGCATCTTTGAGCTATTTGAAGAACATAGGTGAATATTACTTGAACCAGGTTAAATGGTTCAAGGCCACATATCAGCAGTAGCTAGATGTAAATGTCTAGTAGAGTACAAAAGTGACAGGTTCCCTCACTGGCATGAAAGGATTGAGTGTCAAATACGTAAAATGAGGACAGCTGACACACAAGTGGAGTATGTATGTGAACTGACAAAAACTATATGCGCTGTATATTTCAAACCAGTAGACACTGACACAGTGAGGTGGCAGCTAGCATATCTATATGGCTGTAGAGCATGCCCACCCAGAAAATATAGCAGGTTGCATAATTTCTATGATTACAGCTTTGTTGCAGAGTGTATCCAGAACAACCGGTTTATTACCACTTTTTGTTTAAAAAAAATGTATATGTATGTAGACATACTGTTTATTGAAGACTCGCAAAGCTTAAAATACACATTTTATATATATATAATAAAAATATTCATGGTAATGTTTAAGGATTTATCAGAGCTAAACATAGTTTTGAATGTATACTAGACTTACACCCTCTGTATGCTAATCAAATGACAATCTGGAGTGTCTTAACAAGCGCACATACAAGTTCAATCTTCTTAAGTTATGTCATGATATTGAAGCATTCATGTTACTATTTTGGAATGTTAAACTATGTTTTATGTGATTGGATGCATTTGGACTTTTGGTTTAGTGTTAATTTAATACATCCTTAGGTAGTAACACCACCCACCCCCACATGAATATACACCTCTTCTGGAGTTGGCTTCATAATTATAGGCCTGATTCATTAAGATTCACATACTGAGCCTTTGTTTTAGAACCCACGTAAGTCTGGTCTACGTACGCACAACAAGGAGCGGATGTGAAGATACGTGTGGTGATAAACAGGTCTGTTCTGCTTTACTAGGAAGACACTACAGGGTATGTCCAATACCTATGTGGAATATAAAAAGAGCACAGAAACCCCCTCCCCCCAAAATAAATGTCACCGGTTAATAATATAGGCATTAATGATAAAACATTACAAAAATAAAAAAAGTGTTTTTTTATTGTAATTTATTTCCATAAAATACATTTATTAGTATGTTATGAATGTCTACTGTACATAAAATACATTTTTACATTTGCATCTGGTTGCAAACACATGTAATAGCATGCACACGAGACTGTCATCACTAGTGATCAGGACTTAGACTAGCCCTGTCTGTGGAGCAAGAGATATGGCTGAAAAACAAAACATGCGCAGAGTGATTTTGCAGATTGTATGCACAAATTTGCCATTTACATCAATGAATAAGGCCCTATGGGTATATTGTTGACAAGAGCACAGTACTGTGTGATTCATGCAATTTCTGTAAAGGGGTTGATTGAACTAAGCAAGGGATATTAACATACAATGCCAGACTGGCATGTCTTTATTAAGATGAGGATCACAACAAAGTCAAACATCTACTGATTACACATCAGATACAATGCCTTTTGTGTCCGCTAACACTTATTACTGCCCTAGAAAGGGTTCATTATCTGCCATACAAATTATATTTAAGAGTAAGTGCGATAGTGGCATAATAGTGGTGCACAACTAGGACCTCAGTGTAAATTAGTTACATGAGCTTCCCCATGTAAGCTGATGGTCCGTTATAGAACACATCTGTGAGGTCAGGTAAGTAGGTAGGGACTGTACTGTAAGTACGTACAGGCAGACAGACAGTCTGATCACACACAACTTGCTAAAAGCCAGTCAACACAAATATTTAAATTATACTGTTTCATTATATTGCATTTTTTATTTTTCTGGTGTTATTTTTATGGGTATCATTAGTGTTAATTGTGGTAATAGAAAGAATGGAAGCCGTAAAACTTGTGCCTCCTCCCAGAATGGCAATTATCTCTCAGATCTTTTGTCTTATCTGGGAAGTTCTGGTGGAAAGCCTTATGTGCTTCTGACATTGAGAAAGAGTCTTGTACCTTCAGGAGCGATGAGTGTGAGGACTTCTTCCCAGGGTCATAAATGGCTCCCGGTGTATTTACCATATGTAGGTTGTTGCAGTGGCTCAATACGCTATGACTATTTGGGGCTTCTACAAAACTCACCTCCACACTAGCAGGATTGCTTTTCATGAATGGTTTACTGGGTCCAAATGCATTTTCAAAAGTCATATATTGCTCTTTCCTGCTTGGTTGTAAGTCTTTATAGTGGTTGAGTTCCAGTTCACTAGATGTTGGTATTGGAGTAATCTGCCTTCTGTATAAAGCATCAGACTGTTCAGTATCAGTGATTTTGAACATATCTGGTTCCTTATGCTGCCACTTTGAGGATGAGCACTGTGTGTATTCCTTTCCTGTAGCTTTGCAGGTATCCATGCTGTAACCAGTTACAGCACAAATGCATGGTGATTGCATGCAGGTCACACATTTTGTATCTGATGCAAGTGTATGCTGTGCATTAACCCTTTTTATATCTACACATATATCTTCCTTCACAAGGGGCCGTCGACCCTCTCGTAAACGTGCAATGCGTCCGTCCAGTGGTCGGGCATGAAGAACAGTAGATAAAAATGTTGGCTTCTGAAAAAAGTAATCACAAAATTATTATTTTTTTCGCTGAAATGTTTTATGCAGTATTATGTACTTGTCTTAGGCAGTGATCGAAGTGAAAATTTAGAAGTGGAGGTATGAATGTAAGTGAAAGGAACTCGATAGCTTTACAATGAAGACGATAGGAGAAATGGCGGTTTGGCATACCAACGTATCCATCCCTACTTCAATCACTGTATTTAGGGGTTTAAAGATACAAGGTAGAAAGTCAGAGTACATAAAATGTGATCACAGCGAGAACTGTGAATTTGTTTAAATATTTAGTTGACTGCCTCTGTAAATAACTTTTACCTATTACCAATTAGTATAGAATTGTAAATTGTGCAATTTGTGGTTCAGCTTTACAGTAAACTATTTAAAGTTGACAAGTTGACATTTTATACAGAGCTCGTTCAAATTGCTTTCAGAGAATTTTCTGGAGATAACAGTCCAATATTACTAGAGATGGGCGGGCTCGGTTCCCCGAGATCTGAACCCACCCGAACTTTGCCTATCCGAGTACCGAACCGAGCAGGCTCGGTACTCTCCCGCCCGTTCTGAATCGAAATCGAGGCAAAACATCATTGTGACATAGTCAGATCTCGGGGCTTGGTTCTCGCGATATTTGAAATGCATAATTAAATACCCGCCTCCACAGCAATCCATCGCCATTTGACAGAGGGAGAGAGCAGGGTTAGGTCACAGGCAGCATTACAGAGCAGGGACAGAGCAATTATTGTATACCTTATTCTTTCAATTATTATTGAAATTCTGCTAGCAATTCTTATAGCGATTGTTAGAGCAGGAAGAGAGGAGGATAGAGGAGGCATTTTTTGGAATATTTTGCACTACATATTTCCTAGTGTGAAACAATAATTTTTTTGGGCTACAAAAAGTCATATCTAGCAGCAGTATCTATTGAATATTTTGCACTACAAGTGCTTTGGGGTGTCCCATATTCCCCAGTGTGAAACAATAATTTTTCTGGCTGCAAAAAGTCATATCTAGTATCACTATCTATTGAATATTTTGCACTACAAGTGCTTTGGGGTGTGCCATATTCCCCAGTGTGAAACAATAATTTTTCTGGCTGCAAAAGTCATATCTAGCAGCAGTATCTATTGAATATTTTGCACTACAATTGGTTTGGGGTGTCCCAAATTCCCCAGTGTGAAACAATAATTTTTCTGGCTGCAAAAAGTCATATCTAGCAGCATGTATTTGATTGGCCACAAATATTCAGATGTTGCTTATATATGCCTGTACAATGGGGTACTTTTAGCTGGCCATAATGGAGTGTTTTGTTTTAACTAAAGGGCCTAATCATTCAGGGTTTGTTAACATTTTGCATTATAATAAATTTTTGCATTTTCAAAACAGGACGCCAACTTTCCAGAAGCCAGCGAGAGGATAACAAAGTTGCAAGAGAGAAGAGCAAGAACAGGTAAGAGACAATGGCACAATTTATCTAAATTTGAATGCTGGAGAATACACCTGAACATTCATATTCAGGAGCGTTCCTATACACCTATATATTGGTGGGGGGGGGGGGGGGGGGCTCTGCAGCCATATTAGCCTAGGGCGGCCAGAACCCTTAATCAGGCCCTGTATATCCTATTTGTTTCCTTTTCTCTACACGCTATTCAGTTACATGCCGTGTTGACTGTCTGATCTGCTGGGACTTGTAGTTCTTGCACAGATGGCATAGCTGTACAGTACATTGCGTGATTGAATTTATTACCGTTGGGTGAGCTGCAGCATTTGAGCCTAAGGGGGAAGCAATACAATCTTATCAATGTGCAGTGTATACGGTGCAAAATAGTGCATGACCCGTTTCCTACAAAAAATGCTCCCAGATCAATTTGCGAAAACACTTGGGGTCCCCTAGGACTATCCGCCCATGGAATTTTAGATGGCCCCGCGGGGGAGCCCCTTGGATGATCCAAACCTGATTAGCAGCTCAGCTTTACCGTGGAGACGGCCAGGGGTCCGGCAGTCCTGGGAAGAGTTTACTTACCAAGCAGAGGTATGAGCTCAAAAGGACAACCGATGCCCAGCATTGTGCTGTTGTTAGCACTGGTGCTGATGGCTGAGGGAGTAATGGTGCTGATGGCTGAGGGAGCACCGCTGTATGAACAACCCTTTAAGAAGGATGCAGAGGAGGTTTCCGACTTTTCAGGTATTGGACTGGACAAGACTGATAATGGACGCTCTGGCCATAAGAATAATGCCACTGAAATGACTGACCATGAGAAGACCGGAGTTGAACAAACTGACAGTGAGTATTCTGCAACTGAAGACACCGGCAATAACAATACTTCAACTGAAGACACCGGTATTAACAATTCTGCAACTGAAGATACCGGCCGTGAGTATTCTGCAACTGAAATACCGATAGTGAGTATTCTGCAACTGAAGATACCGGCCGTGAGTATTCTGCAACTGAATTACCAGCTGTGAGTATTCTGCAACTGAATTACCAGCTGTGAGTATTCTGCAACTGAAATACCGGCCGTGAGTCTTCTGCAACTGAAGACATCGGCAGTCAGGTTACTGAAATTGGAGGCAGTGGTAGGGAATATAAGAATATCCACCATGGGACTGAGGCACCAAAGACTGTCACCATTGATAATTCAAATGAGGAAAATGCTAATGCCAAGAATGCCAATATCCAAATGAGGAGCAAGGCATCAGCAGTAAGGAACCAGGCTCCTGCAAAAATGCCGGTTAAACCCCATAACAAGGTTACGGTGGTGTGCCTCACTGCTTCTACGCTGCTCCTTGTAGTCATTATGATAATAATATTCCTTATTAACAATTGGAAGACACTGAGGGCTATGTTTGGCAATGCTGTGAGAGGAGGCAGTGTCGACAAAGGAGTCCCCTGATGCCTTTGCCTCATGAGAAAAAATAAAACAAACTGCAGAAGATCGATGCAGGAAAAAAAAAAGCTTAAGAAAAAAAATGTATCTATTAAATAACCCTACATGAACTGTAAGTATTTTTTTGTGGAATTTGTCATAGAACAGATAAGAACAATGCTATAGGTAAAAATGTTAATAAAGTTGTTAATTGTTAGCTACCAGGTCATATCCTCCATTGTCCAGACCAGGCCTGGCCAACCTGTGGCTCTCCAAGGCTTGTGAAACTACAAGTCCCATCATGCCCTGACAGCTATCAGCTGTCTATCTACTGGCAAAGCATGTTTGGGCTTGTAGTTTCACAACATCTGGAGAACCACAGGTTGGCCAGGCCTGGTCCAGACCATGACCCTAGCTGTCATTAGGCCACGCTTCTAAATCACTATGTCACTGACAGTTTTTGCTAGGTTAAGACAGGACTTTTTTGCAACTCATCAAATTGCAACTGATTGAGTTGATTCTTTATACTTATATTTATAAGCCAAACTCATAAAATCTCTACATCCATACTCACTACATTCAATGATCACCCAAAACCAATTCTCTACCATGTACCCGCCTGACATTTTATAGTAAATTAAGATATTTTTAAAATTAAGTTTGTAGGGCAGGGGCCAGGGTTTCACTGAGGATTGTTTTGCTGACATTGAGAACTTTGTTTGGAAAGAGGGTTTTATTATGCTTTGACTTGGGGCTCAAATATCCTGTCCCTTACCCTAAGAGAAACCCGGGCATCCAGGTGTACCAGTGCAAAAAAACAGGTGTTGTGGAATGCATCAAGTGCAAGACGATATTGGAAGAAAAGGGGCTGCAGCTGCACGGAGAACCAGCTGAAGGAGCATCTACACACCTGGGGCTACAGAATGCCATTCTCCAGGAACCCAGCAAAACCAGAACATAAGAGTTTGTGGGGTGAGTTTGGAGAGAATGAGGTATCTTTATTAAATGTGAATACTATTAATTTATTGCTGGGGCTGTTTGGTGGGAGGGAAATAGGTTTATTTATTAAATGGGAATTTTATTATTTTAATGTTGGGGCTGGAGGACGGCCTAATTATTAATTGTGGGTGCTATTGATTTAACGCCTGGGCTGGTTTGAATTTTCTAAATGTATCCATTTTTCTTTTCAAATAGGGCCCCCAACATTCCAGGATCCAGACAAACTGCAACTAAAGAAACCAGCAGCCACAGGTGGTGAAAGTGACAAGAATAGGTAGGCTAGAGCAGGAGAGTCTGTGAAATGTTGTGATTCTAGTCGGACAATGCCAATTTTTGGTGACTGTTCTGCCCAATGTAAGGTGCAGGCCAATGATGCATAGCCATGCCCCCAATTGTATGAACACACCCACACACACGTTTGGAATTTTTTTTTGCCATGCTCAACTATAAGGCGGGGCTGCATGAAGTTGTTGCACCAAAGCCCTGAATTCCTCTTGGCAGCCCTGAGTATGTATCCAGCCTAACTTTTAATGGCCCAGGATAACAGCCAGTGCAAATCACAGGTGTTGTAGACATGAATTCCTATAGGTTCTACAATAATTGGGAGAGTTTATTGGACAAAAACATTATCAGGAGGAGTTAGGATGTATGTTCCCATAATCCACTATAAGAGATTAATACTAATGTTATTTCTAAATATCAGAATACTGTATACAAAGATTGTGCTGCACAATTAATCCAAATAAAATGTTCCCTACTATACGTCACAACATGCAAAACTTATAAGTTAGACCACTCCCTAATCCGCCTAAACTAAGTCCAATTTGTCCACGACATTCCCATATCTTTATGAGGAAACACACATTTTCACCACAGATCAGATGACTTATGACTTTAAAAAAAAAAAAATTGTGACGTACTATGAAAATTGGGATTCTTGGTAGGTATGCCCTACATAAATAAAGTAGACTATATTTTCTCCTAAACACTGCAGCATGTGTTTGTTAAAAGATTTCCATTTTAAACTTGCGGGAAAGAAAATCACCTAAAAGCATATTTGCTTACTCTATACTAATTGCACTAGCCCTGCTACCAGAGGTGATAATCAGGGTAATTATGCAAGGGCAAACACAGGATTCTCGCTTAGCATTCAGCCAGGTCGCTGCAGTATTTGTCCGAAAGTGTATTAAAATAATATTGTGACCTGTGAGGTGGTCAAAATTGACTGCAAATGACTTGAAATTAGTTTTATTGAGGTTAATAATGTAGGAATAAAAAAAGAGCAAAATGATGTGATTTTAGCATATTTTAGCAATTTCTCCAAAAAATACAGATCCAAAACCAAAACACACGAGGTCGGTTTTGCCAAATCCAAAACACGAAGCTAATCCAGATCCAAAACCAAAACCAGTTCACAGTGGTCAGTGAGCATCTCTAATTTATTGTACTGGGCAGCATGGTGGCTAAGTGGTTAGCACTTCTGCCTCACAGGCGGTCATGAGTTCAATTCCATGGCCTTATCTGTGTGGAGTTTGTATGTTCTCCCCGTATTTGCGTGAATTTCCTCCAGGTGCTCCTGTTTTCTCCCACACTCCAAAAACATACTAGTAGGTTAATTGGCTGCTATCAAAATTGACCCTAGTCTCTCTCTCTCTCTCTGTGTATATATTAGGGAATTTAGACTGTAAGCCCCAATGGGGCAGGGACTGATGTGAATGAGTTCTCTGTACAGTGCTGCGGAATCAGTGGCGCTATATAAATAAATGGTGGTGATGATGATGATAGTACAATAGCTTTCAAGTTATTGCAAGTGTTAAACAACGATGCACTAAGAACGATTTGCCTCTATATCGCCGCCTTCAGGGAAGAAGTGGTACTGCAGCAACAGTATTTGTTTTAGATCGCAATGTCACCTCTGTTTTGTAAAAGCCTTTAACATGTCCTTGGAATTCCTCAATGTTTTCTAATAAACATATCATTTATTCTCATGGGCATATTAATACACACAAAATCCAGCCACTGCAAAAGCGTTAATCACTGTAACAAAGAACATTAGTCATTTATTTTCCTTTGTACTGATGTAGCAGCCATTAGTACAGAACTAATTGTAACAATCCTAATTAGACTTTCAGTTCTTTAAGCAACTTCCTTTGAGTGTGAATGTGATGCCTAGTGCTTGTTCACTACTGTGCCAGGAATCTGGGTGAGGCTGAAAGTCATGATGGGAACTGCTTTAAAACAAAAACTCCAATGATTCTGATACTTATGATTCTGATACTTCTGATTGATTGGTAATAAATGGTGTATTCTGTGAGATACATATATCCTATATGTTTCTCTACACGCTATCCAGTTACAGGCATTGTTTATTTAGAACTGATTCACGTTTCAGCAAACTGTGGCTCTCACGCCTGTGACAGAACTACAAGTGCCAGCAGACTCCGAATGGCTTCTGTCTGGTCTGCTGGGACTTGTAGTTCCCGCGCAGGTGGCATAGCTGTCGGTACATTGCGTGTTTGCATTTATTAAAGTTAGGTGAGCTGCAGCATTTGAGAACGCAGCCTAAGAGGGAAGCAATAACATCTTATTAAGGTGCAGTGCACGGTGCAATATAGTGCATGCCCCGTTTACAAAAAAAATGCTCCCAGATCAATTTCCGAAAATATTTGGGGTCCCTTAGGAATATCCGTCCCTGTAATTTTAGATGGCCCCGCGGGGGAGCCCCTGATTACGCACACGTGGGCTTCACAAAGATGTTACCGCACAATAGCGCGAGCAGTCTGTGACGTCTCCGCAGCTCAACTTTACCGTGGAGACGTCCAGGGGTCCGGCAGTCCTTGAAGAGTTTACCGACTGTGCAGAGGTATGAGCTCTAAGGGACATCCGATGCCCGGCATCGTGCTCCTGTTGGCACTGATGCTCGCGGCGGAGGGAGCACCGCTCTACAGAGAGCCTTTAAAGAAGGAGATTTCGGACTTGAAACTGGACACTGGACATAACAACTCTTCAGTTGATGGTAACGGCTTTGAGAATGATTTACTTCATGACACCGGCCAAAACAGTTCTGTACGTGATGACACCGGCCAAAACAAGAATCTACTTGATGACACCGGTCTTAATGCTACACTTGATGACAACAGCCTTGAGAATCAAGCAATTGATGACACCGGCACTGGTAATGATGATCAGAATATTCACGATACTGGAACGGAGGCACCAAAGACTGCGATCATGCAGAATTTAAATGAGGAGAATGCAAATACCGAGATTGGCAATACCAAAAAAGCCAATATGAAAAATGCAAATATGCAAGTGAGGAGCAAGCCAGCAACAGTGAGGAGCCAGGCTCTGGCAAAAATGCCCCATAACAACATTACCCTGGTGTACCTCACGGCTTCTACGCTCCTCCTTGTATTCTTTATGGTAATATTATTCCTCATAATCAATTTTAAAACCCTTAGGGGTATGTTTGGCAATGCTGTGAGAGAAGGCAGTGTTGACAAAGGAGTCCCCTGATGCCTTTGCCTCAGAAAAAATGATACAAACTGCAGAAGATTGATGCAGAAAAAAAAACAAAAAAACCTTAAGATTTTTTTTTTAGCTATTAAATAACCCTACACGAACTGTAAGTATCTTGTGGAATTTGTCATAGAACAGATAAGAACAATGCTATAGGTAAAATTGTTAATAAAGTTGTTAATTGTTAGTTACCGGGTCATATCCTCCATGATCCAGACCAGGCTTGGCCAACCTGTGGCTCTCCAGGGGTTGTGAAACTACAAGTCCCATCATGCCCTGACAGCACTATCAGCTGTCTATCTACTTGCAAAGCATGTTTGGGCTTGTAGTTTCACAACAGCTGGAGAACCACAGGTTGGCCAGGCCTGGTCTAGACCATGACCCTAGCCGTCATTAGGCCACGCTTCTAAATCACTATGTCACTGACAGTTTTTGGTAGGTTAAGACAGGACTTTTTTGCAACTCATCAAATTGCAACTGATTGAGCTCATTCTTTATACTTATATTTATAAGCCAAACTCATAAAATCTCTACATACATACTCACTATATTCTATGATCACCCAAAACCAATTCTCTACCACATACCCGCCTGACATTTTATAGTAAATTAAGATATTTTTTAAAATTAAGTTTGTAGAGCAGGGGCCAGGGTTTCACTGAGGATTGTTTTACTAACATTTAGGGGCATATTCAATTCTTTGTTTTCCGCGCCGTGGAAAAACTATTACCGTTAATACGGTAATAGTCAGCTGGATTTCAGCTCGCGGCTCAGGGAGCTGCGAGCTGAAATCCAGTGAGAAAATTACTGTATTAACTGTTTTACCGCACACTATTACCGTAATAACAGTAATAGTTCGCGGACCGCGGGATTTTCAGCGTTTCCACCAAGAATTGAATATGCCCATTAGAGCTTTGTTTGGAAAGAGGGTTTTATTATGCTTTGACTTGGGGCTCAATTATCCTAACCCTAAGAGAAACCCCGGGCATCCAGGTGTACCAGTGCAAAAAAAACAGGTGTTGTGGAATGCATCAAGTGCAAGACGATATTGGAAGAAAAGGGGCTGCGGCTGCACTGAGGACCAGCTGAAGGAACGTCTACACACCTGGGGCTACAGAATGCCATTCTCCAGGAACCCAGCAAAACCAGAACATAAGAGTGCCATAACCAGCACTGGAATATATTCAAGTATCTTAATTATATTCCCAACTAGTAGTCCTTTAAGTAAGAGTAGGACGAAAACAAACAATGAAAACATCAGCTTACCGGCAGGGCACACAAGTGTTGGGTACTGTTGTGTACTGAATGGTATGATCGGTGGAAAAGTCACTCTTCGTTGTAGGCACCAAAAACTAAATTGTTAGCTTAATTGTGCTACATAAAATGATAGAACCTTGTAGGCTTTATATAAAAATACTCTACATAACATAATAAATAAATAAAACGACTTCCATATTGCTAGCCCCTGAAACACAAGAATACTTTGGATCCACGTTGGCTGTAGTGTATAAATAGAGGTGTGGGATCTATTATCTGGAATCCCGAGGGTTCAGGTTTTCCATATAAAGGGTTTTTTTCCCCCTAATTTGGAGCACATGCCTAAAACATTCTAAATGATATTTAAAAAACGACCTGTGTCTTTCCCACATTTCCCCTGGCATTACCCTGCTCATGAAAAGGCTTGCACTACACCCAGCTGATCGTATGATGTGACACTCACATCCAATCACATGCCATCTTCTTCTGCCAGTAATGCCAGTCACTCTCAACAAATGGCATTAAGTCTTGGACCAACTAAAGGTAGTGTAACACTTTAAATTGTTTACCATTACTCCTCTCAGTGAGTGTAGGAGCAGCTTAATGCGGTGTCTGTGTGCATGGCGTTCCTGTCCTCGCATACCCCGATTGGGACTAGTCTATTTCCTATAAAGTAAGGTCTGGTTTTCCAGTGTTGGGAATTGTTACAGGTATGCAGTGACACTTTCCACTTTAATTAACTCACTACAATTATAGGATCTGTACAATCACAGACCTCAAACCACTGGGACAGAATGGCAGCCAGGTAAGTCAGACAGGCAGAAGATGCTACAGAATCTGAATCCAAAATAATAGAGGTAACCCAGGAGCCATGCACAGAGGAAAAGAAGATTCCAGACCAGTAGACAAACGCATAAACATAAAACCAGACAATGCCAGGTTAAACCCATCCAAAAAACTCACATAGAAAACCTTTACTCCAGTAATGTGGAAAGCTAGGCCTGAACCTTAAATGCAAATATACCCATTGGCTGCCAGTAAATAGATAATCAATTAGCACACAGCACTTTATAGAATGAATTTACTCAAATGAAGAAGCTAATGGCACATTTATATACACATCAGACCTGATTGCAATTGTGCATTAATGGTGGATCACTTGGGTATATCACCGGTGACTGGTGTAAGTTGGATGGTTTAATAACACAGCACCATGCAATGTTAAAGTATCTGCATACTGATCTGTTCTTTCTAAGGGTGGGGGGTGACTAGGCAGTAATCTTAGGTCTCATCTTCGGATGGGACTCTTGAGTCACAATATATAGCTGTTATAGGGTCCATTCTATATTGTGAGAACTATACTGTTGATCATTTTTTATTATACTAATGGACGCTTGAGAAGCCCCCCTTTAATTGTGGCCCTAGGCTGCACCCCGTTTCTGTACTCCATAGCTATTGTGTGGGCTTCAGTTAAGTGGTAACGGCACAAAACAAAACACAGTAAAACATCTGAAAAAAAAAAATGAAACACTGCCTACAAAGAGGAAAATAAAATGTCAAAGGAAGTTGAAAACAATCGGAATGCATTAGGAACCCCATTGAAAAAATAAAAAGTTTGTACTTGTTAATGGTGAGGTCTCATTAAAACCACTAATGATTGTTTCAGTTGTTTATAAATCACAACCTTTCAAATGGAGCTGAAATTGACTCGAATGTAACGATGTTCCTTTGCGATAGGATACGCTCTCTTTATTGTTTCACAGAGCAAAAGGTTTTAATAGGCCCCTGGTAATCCAGCCTGCTCTCAACGGCCAATGACAGGGCAAATGGCTGAGTAGAATCAGTTGAGGGAAAAGGAAGTCTTGTCGGAAATTAGATTAATCTTGTAACCAGTGTTCAGGGCTGATAACCCGTCTGGGCTCAAAACTGCTTTATCTAGAGCGCTATTAACCCTTATCTGACAATCGGCACTTAACTGTTATAAACAACATTAAAAGGGGCAGGATCTCTTTTTCCATGTAGACTAAACACTGATGGATGAATTCCATGAGTATCATTGCCATATGCAATGTGGAGATTAAAAATTCCATTCCGGGTGATGGAGAAAAAAAATATTACATAGGGAAAATTATTATTCCATTGAGAAAACTATCAGAGGTGACATGTAATTCGTATTGTGCTAAGTATTTCATGGTCATTTTTTTTCAGTACTTCTGACTGTAAACTGACATGAAATGGTCATGATTTCAAACTGAAAGGAATTTCCACCTGTGGAGGGAATTTTACAGGTGCCTTGACAAAGACATCCGTAAGGGTATTTCCACTTAGACGCAGGTGTCCTCATATTGAGAGCATTCCACGAGAGCTTTCCTACTGAAATGAGTGGCCACATCTGATTGAACAACAGTCACAGTCATCCAATCAGAAAACACCTTTAATTTCAGCCACAGTGATAAGCCTTTAGAATTCTGTCTTAACCTGTCTAAAACAAGTTAGTTTCAACATCAGAGAAACAGTCCATGGAGGACGACAAGCACAAAGGTATTATTAGAGCCTGTTCATCCACTAGTGCAGGCTGGGCCAACCAATGGCTCTCCAAGTGTTGTGAAACTACAAGTCCCAGCATTCCCTGCCAGCTATCGCCTGGATATCTACTAGCAAGAATTGCTGGGCCTAGTCTCCCATCTAGGACCCAATGGTCAGATTACCCTAACTCCTTTATATGTTTTTTCTTTTAAGGGTGGAGGGAGAATGGGGCCCAAACCAGCAACTTGACAAAGGCAAGAATATTATTTTAATTGTATTTTATCTATCAAGTCACACTTGCCTGCCACCATGGCCTCCATCATCTCGGCAGAGTAATGTAATAAATTAAGGAGGTGTGTGTAGTGAATGTGTTACCTGATTGGATACTACATTCATAGGACACGCCTCCAGTCCTTGGTTGCTACAAAAGAACATCCTCCAGCGTAGAGACCCGCATTGTTTTCTTCCCATTCGAAATTAAAGTGGATTGTCGGAAATGACTAAATAGTTGTGGTTGAGCCAGAGAATCAGCTACACTATGTCATATAGCGCAAAGGTGAGCAACCACAAATGTGATTTCGGAATAGGTTTGTTTGTTTGGTAACCTGCAAAAATATCCTAATGAATGTATAGGCTGAATGTAGGCGTAGCTCACAAAATGGCTGCCTCCGCTATAGGAGACAGGCACACTTTAAATATCAGCAAACAGTGGACCATACATATTTTTATATCACTTGTTTAGTTTAGAAGAGAATATGACCAGGTTACATTATTAGATTACTGTTCTTTACATAATTCTTTACCAGAGGGGTTCAAATTCAGTACTCAAGAGCTACAAACAGGTCATGTTTACAGGATTACTTTAATCACGTACAGATGAGTTAATCTATTTTTCTGGGTTTATTCCCCTGGTTGCTACAGACAGAAATCCTGAAAACATGACCTGTCGGTAGCTCTTGAGGACTGGGTTTGAGCACCTCTGCTCTATGCTGTTAAACTTTCAGAGCCCAGGGAAAGCTCTGCCAGTCTGTGGATGGTGAATTTCACGTAGGCATTGCCCAGCAGAGCCCTTCAGCTCATTAATCTGAGACAGAGTCTGTACATACGCGCAGAACATAACAACTAGAGATGCTCACTGACCCCCGTGTTTTGGTTTTGGTTTTGGATCTGGATTACCGTCGTGTTTTGGTTTTGGTTTTGCCAAACCGCCCTTGCGTGTTTTGGTTTTGTTTGGTTTTGTTTTGCAATTTTGCTGAAAAATCAATGTTTTTGGGCATAAAATAACCGAATTTAGTGCTCCACCTGGTTCTTGGATAAGTAATGTAATTGTAAAGCTATATTATTATGAAAAATAACAGTTTAATTCCTGGTAGGCCGTCATTCTACACACAAACCAGATTGTCTTCCTCTCCATCTATTCATATTGGCAATGCAACCATGGTCTTTGGGTGTATATTATACCCTACACGTATAGTTAAATATGTAAAGAAATGGACAAAGGCAGTTTGGTTTCTGTGTCTCTAGACCCCCCTCCACTTGTAAAAAATAGTAAAAAATTCAGCCGTTATAGACTGTACAATATAAATTGAAATGGACAAAGGCAGTTTGGTTTCTGTCTCTATAGGCCCCCCTCCACTTGTAGAAAATAGTAAAAAATTCAGCCGTTATAGACTGTACAATATAAATTGAAATGGACAAAGCCAGTTTGGGATCAGTCTGTGTATGACACCCTACCCTTATTGAGAAATTGCCAAAACAGCAGCCTTTCAAGACTGTACGTGATATAGAAATGCCCCAAGTCCCAAGTTTTTTGGTGTGTTTTTTATTCCCTGATTTAAAAGACTATGTACCTTTTACATAGGCTTTACCAGTTGACGTACAGGGAAGACTACCATCAGGACTGGTGCCAGCACCTGCTTGCTGATTCTGCTCATATGTGGACTGCTTTGAATCTATTTTAATGAGCCTGCAAAATATTGTATAGATACTGCTGATAAATATCACTTTTAACAGCCAGAAAAATTAGTGTTTCACAGTGGGGAATATGGGACACCCCAATGCACTTGTAGTGCAAAAAATGGTAGAAATACTGCTGATAAATATCACTTTTGACCGCGAGAAAAATGAATGTTTCACACTGGGGAATATGGGACACCCCAAAGCACTTGTAGTGCAAAAAATTGTATAGATTCTGCTGACAAATATCACTTTTGACAGCCAGAAAAATTAATGTTTCACACTGGGAAATATGGGACACCCAAAAGCATTTGTAGTGCAAAAAATGGTAGAAATACTCCTGATAAATATCACTTTTGACAGCCAGAAAAATTAATGTTTCACACTGGGGAATATGGGACACCCCAAAGCACTTGTAGTGCAAAATATTGTATTAGATCCTGCTGATAAATATCACTTTTGACAGCCAGAAAAATTAATGTTTCAGACTGGGGAATATGGGACACCCAAAGCACTTGTAGTGCAAAATGTTGTATTAGATACTGCTGACAAATATGACTTTTGACAGCCAGAAAAATTAGTGTTTCACACTGGGGAATATGGGACACCCCAAAGCACTTGTAGTGCCAAAAATTGTATAGATCCTGCTGACAAATATCACTTTTGACAGCCAGAAAAATTAATGTTTCAGACTGGGGAATATGGGACACCCCAAAGTACTTGTAGTGCAAAATATTGTATTAGATACTGCTGACAAATATGACTTTTGACAGCCAGAAAAATTAGTGTTTCACACTGGGGAATATGGAACACCCCAAAGCACTTGTAGTGCCAAAAATTGTATAGATCCTTCTGACAAATATCACTTTTGACAGCCAGAAATATTAATGTTTCTCACTGGGGAATATGGGACACCCAAAGCACTTTTAGTGCAAAAAATTGTAGAAATACTGCTGATAAATATCACTTTTGACAGCCAGAAAAATTAGTGTTTCACAATGGGGAATTTGTGACACCCCAAAGCACTTGTAGTGCAAAATATTGTATTAGATACTGCTGACAAATATGACTATGACAAAAACCCTCCTCAATCCTCCTCTCTTCCTGCTCTAACAATTGCTAATAGAATTGGAATTAATAATATAATTGAATAGATTAGAAATTAAATAATAATAATAATACAAAGAATAAGGTGTACAATTCTTGCTCTGTCCCTGCTCTAATACAGCCTCTGAGCTAACCCTGCTCTCTCCCTCTGTCAAATGGCGATGGAGTGCTGTGGAGGCGGGTATTTATGCTTTTCAAATCTCTCGAGAACCGAGCTCTGAAATACGAATACGTCGCGATGATGTTTTGCCTCGATTTTGATTTCGAATGGGCGGGAGAGTACCGAGCGTGCTCGGCTCGGTACTCGGATAGGCTAAATTCGGTAGGATTCGGATCTCGGGGAACCAAGCCCGTCCATCTCTAAAATACAGTAAGTAATGTACAATAAACAAGACTCTATCAAGGAGATAGATAGACAATGCACAATGACGCCCACACTTATGCATTTAAACCATAATTAGTTAAATATATATTTTTAATTTACAGTCTTTGAGATACTGGTGGAGCTCATAATGGCGCAAATCGCATCGCTGCTTACTCCTCGCATCGCAAACCCGTGATTCAAAGCATGGGGCGGGACTACAGTGGCGTAATGGCTAACCAAGCCCCCTCCCACACTCGTCACCCCACCTATAAGTTGGCCAGCATGGGCGGCATACATAAGTCTGCTGCGCACATAAGTCAATTTTATTTATGTGTCACTTGATCCAGTATTTATCCAAAACTATTTATATTTCTCATAGCTGTAAACATCTGACAAGAAAAATAATGTCTTTAGTTACTTTTGGTGCCTCACAGTGCCTCACTGTGTGACAGCTTTAGTACACACTCAACCACCAATCAAAATCATTGGTGGTCAGTGGTCAGCAACAGGCAGCCAATCGCTAGGCTGCCTGTTGCTGTATGGTCACCCACAATGCTGTGCAGCAGACAGGAAGCAGGAAGTCTTCACTTCCTGTCTTCTTATCTGAGGAGCGAGGAGCGACGCTGGCCAGCACAACTACAGGTAAGTGAGGGGGCTGCCATACAAATCTACAGGAAGAGAGGGGGACTGCCATACAAATCTATAGGGAGGGAGAGGGGGGACTGCCATGCAAATCTATAGGGAGGGAGGGGGGAGGGAATCTGCCATACAAATCTATAGGGAGGGAGAAGGGGGCTGTCATACAAATTTATAGGGAGGGAGGGGGATCTGCATACAAATCTATAGGGAGGAAGAAGGGGGCTGTCATACAAATCTATAGGGAGGGAGAGACGTTGATATGTGTGAAGGAGGGCAGAGGAGAGGGGCAGATATATGTGGCTGGGGGAGTTTTGATGTGACAGGGGGGATAGCTGCAGATGGGAGGTAAGGAAAATGACTGCAGAGGTGGGAGGTGAGGAAAATAGCTACAGGGGGGAGGTAAGGAAAATGACTGCGGGGGGGATGGATGCAGGGTGGGAGGTAAGGAAAATGGCTGCAGGGGGGGTTAAGGAAAATGGCTGCAGGGGGGAAAGGTGAGGAAAATGGCTGCAAGGAGGGGGAAACGATGCAGGTTGGGAGGGAAGGAAAATTGCTGCAGGGGGGGGGGGGTGTTAAGGAAAATGGCTGTGTTGGGGGATAATGAAAATGGCTGCAGGGGGCAATGGCTGTAGGAGGGGGTAAGGAAAATGACTGCACGGGGAGCAATGGCTGTAGGAGGGGGTAAGCAAAATGGCTGCAGGGGGAGCAATGGCTGCGGGGGGTAGTGAAAATGCCTGCAGGGGGTATTTAAAAAAAAAGAGTAGGTTTGGGGGCATAATCTCATGATTGTGTGGCGGTTACATGGATGCTCTCTGTCGTCTCAGCAATCACTAGAATACTAAATATTAGTGAGATGGGGCTGATAGAGGTTTATATTTGATTGACCACAAATGTTCAGTTATTACTTATATATAATTGAGTGTTTTGTTTTAACTAAAGGGCCTAATCATTCAGGGTTTGTTAACATTTTGCATTATAATACATTTTTGCATTTTCAAAACAGGACCCCAACTTTCCAGAAGCCAGCGAGAGGATAACAAAGTTGCAAGAGAGAAGAGCAAGAACAGGTAAGAGACAATGGCACAATCTGTCTAAATTTGAATGCTGGAGACTACACCTGAACATTCATATTCAGGAGTATTCCTATACACCTGGGGAAGGGGGGCGCTGCAGCCGTATTAGCCTAGGCGGCCAGAACCCTTAATCAGGCCCTGAGCAAGATGGTGCAAATCATCAGGCCACAGTGACTCTGAGGTACATTTTTTATTCTGTTCCCTGCACCAGGCATGTTGCCACACTGTGGTAACATTTCGGCATCCCCTGAAAATTCCAGGTCAGCCAATATGACTGCAATTTACAAATCGTAAATTACTTCTAGTGGGTAAAGGTGTAAGATGTTTTTTTTTTATACATTTTTATAGAAATATGGCAGAATGTAGTAAGCAACTCCAGAATGATTGTTTGAGCAACCAGAACTTTTCTGACCATTATTGTATTGACTCAAGAAAAGCCACATAAAATACTTTACCATTTCTGTATTTTCGTTTGTCCTTCCAGTTATGTTGTCAATAACCTTCTCATGAAAATCGTCAAGTTGTAATGGGTTAATTTCCCCATGATCTAAAGATGAACCAAACATTTTAATTAGATATTCCTTAACAATTAACATCTGCAATGACTGTACAGGGAATAAACTCAAAGGCAGGGACATACATTGCTGTTGGGTTGTTGCATCTAAGCACATCACTCATGGGGGAGAGCTCTATTTCAAATTTGAATACTCCCCTACAATAACTATTTTCCTATAAGAACTACTGTATAGAATAAGAACAGATGGTAAAAATGGTAACATGCAGAAAAACTTTACATTTTATTGTACATTTGCAATCAATACTGAAAAACAGGGACTCTCTGGATCTTTCAGCATCTGTGTTCACCTGCGTTACTGACTCTTATTCTGCCATTTAATATTGGATGTCCTCTTGCCAATTCCTCTTACATGGATCTCCAGAGTACACAGAGAGCACACATATCTCACAGGACACACTGCAATTTTTTTTATCCATACACTCAAATCTCTTGACTGTATAGTTATTAAATGCAGATTATTTTCGCAGTGAGAGAAGCGTGTATATTTGACTTACCTGTAAAGCTGCGGTTATATGATGTTAGCCAATGAGATTTCATCAGATTCCTCTGTAAATTCACTGTCCTCTCAGAGAGTGTTTCTTCATATGGATTGTGTAGTGCATTGGGGGCCATACTTTTCGGTGGAATGGGATAGTAGATCTGGTTATTTTCATGATTGACTTTGGGAACCTGAAATAATATAAATCGTGAGATATGTGTTGCCTATGTTGAAGGTATCTTTGGTGTGAGAAAAAAAGTGACACTTCTGGGTAGGAGACTAGGGGGTATATTTACTACACTGCAGGTTTGGAAAAGGGGAGATGTTACCTATAGCAACCAATCAGATTTAGCTGTCATTTTGTAGAATGTACTAAATAAATGCTAACTAGAATCTGATTGGTTGCTTTAGACAACATCTCCACTTTTTCAAACTCGCAGTTTAATAAATATACCCCTAGAAGTAAAGGAAACACACTAGTTGCTGGGCTTTGTACACACTGTTGTCTAGTGAATCTGAGATTAGGGCAGTTCCTCCCATGAGATGAGAAACTTTTCTTTGTGGGACAATCCTGGGGCTGGCAGAGATCATCATCATCATCATCATCGTTTATTTGTAAGGCACCGCAAAACTCCACAGCACTGCACAGAGTTACAATTCATACAAATACTAATAGCAGACTGATGAAGGAGGTTCACATGTGAGACTGAGGGTTAGAGAGGGCCTCATACACTTCATAGACTTCTTCCCTACATCCTTAGTTTGCTTTTCCACAGATGTGAGTGTTGTAGTTGCAGGAGTGATAGAGAAAGCATTCTGCTCTCATCTATAACTCCACTCACAGAGTTAGTTGCCTTGCTGCTAACACAGGGATTACAGGGAGCAACACAGGTGACTTGTGCCGCCCCGTGATTCTTCATGCAATCAATTACAGCAGATCGTAGCTGGTGATTGGAGCTCTGGAGGTGGAGAATGGGCGTAAGGACAGTACAAGTGGCACTTTGGACAGCATTACATGAGGAACACCCCAGGATGATCCAATGCTTTGAACTGTACTATAACAATGTAGCCTCTCAATGGATGTAACAACTGATCTATATGATAAGCGTACTCTCAGCGCACAATGACATTCTTTCAAATAGATTAGGAAAATTAAGTGAAAGAAATGCTAATTTCTTGTAATTATGTGTGACTAAACACATTTGTTTACAAAGCCTAAGACAGGAAAGATATAAGTGTTGTGTGTTCTAGTATCACTCAACTGAAATTGCTAAAGAAGATCAAAGCCATTGAGTTTTACAGTTATATTTGACAATGAACTGTAAGTAATCAACAGGTGTGTGTGTGTGTGTGTGTGTGTATTAATCCAACAGTTAGCTGTCTAACGGTTACATTGAAAAATTGCTGGAAACTCTGTTTTGACTCCCAGTGCAGCTCTTGGTGAGCTTGCACAAACCAATTTGTCTTCTTGTATCTCAAAAAAAGAAAAAGAAATTGCTTGGACAGAGAAACTGCCAAGAAAAAAATCATTTATGTGACTGATAGATGCATATGCCTTCAGAACGTACGTATTGAAAACACGCATGTAAAAAAAGAAGTGTGTTTCTGTGTAAATGTTGAGTCAGACAAATCTCCTAGATCAAAAATAGTAGCTATTGTGCCAAGTGTACGTCAGGTGTAATGACTGTCTATACTTATGCCCCACGACAACATAGAGTAAGAGTAGCGATGTGACTTGAGTAGTAAATGCTTAATTCACATTACCCTATTTGCATGCGATATAATAATGCAATGACGTTTCCTATACACAAGAGTGAATGCCGTCTTGACAGAGTGTTATTAATAAATGTGAAAGTTGTATGTTCCATATAAAAAGTTTAATTACACACAAAATACAAATTAAATTAAATACAAACATCTGATGTTTTCCCCTTTAAAAATCAAGTGGAAATCTTCTTCCCTGCAGTGCTCCAAAAGGAAATGTCAATTAAGTAATGCAAACAGAGGTGCGCAACTTCTTATAGTATAGCTGTGACATTAATGAATTAAGTACTATCTGCTGGTTGGGTCAATTCACAAGCAGCCAATCATCATCATCACTGTGTATGGTTACAGCAGCCCTTCAGCATCTGCAAGAGATAAGCCTCCTATAAAAGGCCTAACTGGTGATGCATCCATGTCTAATATATTGCAATTATGTGACCACCCCCTTACTGTAATCCTCCTTCCCCAGGAGGATTCTTAGGCTCCTTCTAGCCCACTTCACTAAAACCCTGTGAGGGAACTTTGCAATATCTATGAAGAAGTTATTGGTCCATATACAGTTACACTGATGAGAGCTAATAAGCTCAGATCAGCAGGATGTATCGCTTGATGGCTTTGCCATTTATGATGGTATAAGTTAACCCGTGCATGATACTCATGCATTCTAGTCAAATCAAGCTACTTAAGGTCTTAAAAAGGTTCTTGTCATGCATTTGGGCCTAGCCCAGGCCTCCTCAGGGGAAGAGCATTACTTCCCGACACAAGCACCCTTTTTAATGTGTGTTCATGAGGTAAAATTACCTCATGAAAATGAGTTTGACCCCTCAACTCGTAAATTTAGCCTTTACTACCCCTCCCACGGGGAGAAGGGGGGATGATGGAAGTTAACTGACTATTCTAATTTTTTTGTCAAATAATGTCAGTATACCAAATTTTAGGTCAATTGGATGAGCCCTTTCTGAGAAATAGTTTTTTACACACACACACACACTAACACACGCCGCTAGGTTTTTACTTTTATATATTAGACAATGCTAAGAATTTAGTAGGTCAGTGTATAACTCCGCCCAGCAGGTGGCGCTGCAGCTTGTTTTTTTTTTCCACACACAGACTAACACATGCCGCTAGGACTTTTATATTATAGATAACTGCTAGAAAGCCAGCAGATCTGGATGTATAGGTGCTGCACAGGCAGGGGCAGGCTGGGCTGGGGGGCAGGGGGGCATTTGCTCCCCCAGGTCAGTCCCTTAGTGGGCTATCTTGAGCTGGGTCATCTGTATTTTTTTCCCTTTAAAATAGGCTGTTAAGTCGAGTCTTGGCCCCCGGGCTAAACTTTGCCAACCCTCCCCTGTGCACCCTGTGCACAGGTGCAGGTAAGGAGTAATTTGTATAGATTTAGCCGGATTCTTAGGGGGAGTTTTAATTCTTCCCTCTTGGTTGTTATGACTTAGCTTTGACAATTTAAATGTGTTCTGTTAAAGAGGGTTCTTATGGTTTCTAACTTATTAATGAACTTGTTTAATTAAAGTGAAGTTAGCATGAAATGTCATCTTAGATTGTCTTTTCAGCTGCAACGCCCTAAGGTTAAAATCTGGGGAAGAGAATTCTGCACGACCAAAGTATCTGCTTAGCAGCAGAGCAACAAACGGGAAGTGTTTCAACAAGACCCTGATATGATCACATAGATTGTAAGCTTGTGAGCGGAGCCTTCTCACCTCTGTCTGCTTTACCTAGTTTGTTTATTACTGTGTCTGTCCCCAATTGTGAAGAGCTATGGAATTTGCTGGCTCTATATAAATAAATAATGATGATGTTGATAATATGATGGTTACAACGACAGCCTCTCAGAATATATTGGCACCTTATTGTCAGTCAATATGATGAGATATATTAGTGGTTTGACTTGGTTGTGAGTCACTGAATTGACTGACAGTCGCAGTCATGTTACTGACAGCTTTCTGTAAGTTTGAGACAACTGTCTTAATTGCTTTTAGAAACTAAATAATTTTATCCTTTTCAAATATAGTACATTGAATGTCTGCTGAGCTTAGATAGGACCTAAAAACTATCCATGTAGGCAGCAGCCCAGGGTCACTATACAACATTCAGTATTTACTGACAATACCAGGGGCGCACGGAGGATTTGTCAGGGGGGGTTTCCTCCGCCCCCGAAAAAAAAATAAAATCTAGAGACCTGCCGCGCATGCGCGGCAGCGCCGTTTCAGCTGCACTGAAGTATACAGCAGCCGCGGCGCTGTCAATACAATACAGCACCGCCGCGGACGCTTCTTAGACAGCGCCGCGGCTGCTGTATACTACAGTAGGGCACTTGTAGGGCACTTTTTAGCGGTGGGGGGGGGGGGGGGTTTCTGGAGACCCAGAAACCCCCCCTGCGTGCGCCACTGAATACTGATCCATTGCTGATCACTTGTGTAGCGCAGAGAGTGCAGAGTTAGTTGTGCAGAAAAGAGCAGACATATGCAAAAAATGTCTGTTATATTCAGACAAGGATTTGCTTTTACATGTTATTTCTTTGCCTAAGGAGGTATGCAGAGAACAGAGAAAGAATGTTGCTGTAAGATACAGAAGACTCTCTTGAGCTATAAAGAAACATGACACCAGTCCCATAAAGTTTAACAGCTAACATGTGATCTACTTGGGAACAGCAGTCAGGCAGACTGGAAGAGCAGCATACTTGTTATCAGCTGCACGTACTTTCTAGCTAAAAACAATTTACCTTGGTACAGCAGTACACATGTATTTATTAACAGTTTTTATATAGCACCTACATACAGCGCTTTACAGAGATAATATCCATTCATTCACATCACGCCCTGCCAGGGAAGGGCTGGCAAATTGTAGCCCAGGGAGCAAGACTCAACTCAGCAGCCTATTAGGAACATTTTTAAAAAAATAAAATGCAAGTGGCCCAGTGACCCAGCCCAAGGTAGCCCACTATGGGACCGGTCCAGGGGACAGAAGCCCCCCGACCCAGCCTGAACCCTGCTCCCTGCCCCAGTGGAGCTTACATTCTATATTTCTGTCAGAAACCTATTAACCAACCAATATGGAGAAAAACACTCAAACACGGGTAAAACATACAAACTTTACACATATAGGGACCTGGTCATAATTGAGCCTGTGACCCCAGAGCTGTGAGACAGCAATGCTAACCACTGTGCCACTGTACTGTCCACACAAGATGGTTCTTGGCTATATGAGCCTCATAGCTTTTATTGTGTTATATCACTTACAGGTGTGACTTCCAAATTTAAGAAGCACATAAAAGACACCTGACTGTTCTACCTGTTCTGCAACTTGATACAATTATATTTAAAATGTACGATATGCATAAAAGGGGAAACATGCAACAGTGTATGTAAGTAGAATGAAATTGCCTTATAGGGAGCAGCCCTCCAGGATTGTCTGAAATACATGAAACTCAATTAGGAGACAAATATTGCCACCTATAAAGTACTTACATGATAGTATCCTTGATAGTAATATTGCCACCTATAAAGTACTTACATGATAGTATCCTTGCTGACCCGTCCATTTCAGTGCCAGCTTCTCTGAATCAGAAGGAACAGATATGACCTCATGCCTGTAAGGATGTCCTGAGAAATAATAGCAACAATAAAATAACTAAACACTCTATTAATTACAATAACACAACTCAGTTCCACATGATAATTGAGATTGATCTGAACTTGCTAGGTCCTCCATAGCAAGCAACGTGAACTCTGATGAGCTCTTCTTGGGTTGGATGCATTTGCACATTGAACCTTTTATAGGAAAAGATACGTGCAAAAAAGTGCATATAAAGCCTATTTATATGTTGAGTTGGAGGGATCACAAGACGCGATCAGCTCAAAAAAGCAGTATTTGCTCTTTGAAATACAAATGTATATCCTTATACCCCCATCCCGATAGTGTAGAGATGTGACTTGACAGTGTTAGTAGTAAATGCAAAGGTTGCATTACCCTATTTGCAGGCAATATAACAATGTACAGACATGTTTTATACATAAGAGAGAATAGTGATTGATAAATGTGAAAGTTGTATTTTACATATAAAATGTAACTAAATACAATCACCTACATATATGTTGTTTTCCTCTTTAATCAATAAATGGTCTTCCCTTGTATTGTCCGTGGGCAATCCCACGGACGATACGAGGGAAGAATCTCAGAAGCTGCTTTGGAGAAAACATCCCAAAAGAAAATATAGAGAGCGGGGAGCTCCAGCTGAGAGGTGAGCGCCTGACAAGGTATAGAAGGAATGCTCTGTTTCTTGGGTTTAACTGTGAGAAGACATCTCTCGAAACATTGAGGACCCTAGGAGGTGACCTGTGCAGAGCTCCAATTAAATTGAGGTGCATGTAGTCTAAACCATGAAAGACCCAGGATGACAGAATTAATATACTGAGGTAAAACCAAAAATTCGATCCACTCTGAATGCAAGACCCCTACCGTCAGCCGAACAGGAGATGTAACCTTGGAAATGGAACTGTTAACAACGCGATTTTCATCCACGACAGTGAGGAACAATGGCTGAGGCAAATCTCGGGTTGAGATCTGGAGTTGTGACGCCAAGGTGGCAGATATGAAATTTTCAGCAGCGCCGGAATCCACGAAGGCAGAGGGGAGGGAGGGGCACTAGGAGTGTCCAGAGTGAAATACATAAAAAATCTGGCTTTGAGGTGGAATAGGGAGTGGAAAGTCCGACTCCCTCCCTGTCACCAAATAGGAGGGAGCGTTTCCCGGCCGTTTAGGACAGGAGACTAGCAGATGACCCGCCTCTCCACAGACAAAGATTCTGTTTTAGTCTTTTTTCTCTCTCTTCAGGGGACAAGCGAGAACATCCTATCTGCATGGGCTCGTCCTTAGGAGCTGGGTTCGGATTCTGAAACCGAGGAGCAAGGCGAGGAACAGAGCGTCTGGCACAAGATCTCTCTTGAGTACGTTCCTGGAAGCGAAGATCTGCCCTATTACATAGGGAAATGAGGGAATCAAGATCAGCAGAAAGCTCTCGGGGTACCAATTCATCTTTAATGCGATCCTAGAGGCCCTGTCAGAAAGTTACCACAAGTGCCTCATCGTTCCACTTAAGCTTGGAAGACAGGGTATGAAATTGAACCGCATATTGTTCTACCGTTTGGGAACCCTGGCGCAGGGAAAGGAGGCTGGAGGCTGCGGAAGAAACCCGACCTGGTTCCTCAAATATTTTCCGGGACGCTGTTATAAAAGAAGAGGCGCTCAGTAGAAGGGGATCATCCAGTTCCCACAAAGGTGAGGCCCATGCCAGGGCTTGTCCGGAAAGAACAGAAATGATGAAAGCCACCTTGGAATGTTCAGAAGGGAAGGATCCGGAGTTACATTCAAAATTAATGGAACATTGATTCAAAAATCCCCGACATTTCTTAGGGTCTCCATCAAATTTCTCTGGTGTCGGCAGCCGCAAGGAAGAGGATGCGACAGCCGCAGGAGCAGAAATGGGAGGACTGGCCTCAGAAGAGGTGACTACAACACATTGAGCAGCTGGTAAGGAGGCCTGAATGAGTCCAGACGGGAGGCAATTCCTTGAATACATTGTAGTAACCTGGCCTGCTTGGTATCGTGTTGTTCGAATTTATGAGCCAAGTAGAGCAGCAAATCCTGGGCTGATGGTTCACCTTGACCTTCAGAAGTCATAGCCAGAGTATACTATCACGAAACAGACTTGCTCTCATGGCCTTACCTGCCGGTATTGGCGCTGCTATGCTGGGAGGCGCAGAGTCTAAACACGCCTCAGGTCTTCTCCAGGGATCCCCGCAAGGAGATTTGGTTTTAGCTGCTGAGATGTGCAGGTCGCGGCCCTCCCAGTTAGCTACCAGCGAGGTATAAGTGAACTTGCGAAGTCATGCGATCCGGAGGTCAACGCAGGTACCGAGGGAGTAGGCAGAAGAAGAGTCAGGGTCCAAAGGAAAATCCGAAAAAGAGGTCAAGCAGAACTAGGCTCAGAATCCAATAGTCAATCTGTACAGGATACAAACAGTGCAGGAGCCTAGGGGACTAGACACTCTGGCACCCTAGTGGTGCCAGAGTCAGGTTTAAATACAGGGTATCAATCATTCACTGGTGGACGCGGGGTCGGTGGTCAGCTGTTCTGACCGCTGACAGGAAGTGCTGGCCGGCATCTCCGTTGCCTAGCAACGGGGACGCAATGTTCTGGCGCATGCCCCCGAACTTCCTGTGTAGTCCCGGAAGTAGCGTCCCGTTGTTTAGCAACGGGACGGCCGGGCAGAGGTGAAGGCGACCGTCCTCGGCACCTAGTGTGAGTGCGGGGACGGCAACTGACAGGGTATAAAGGCTATTGCTTCAAATTACTTTTCATTTTTTTACCAATCAATTGGTGTCAACCAATATGTATTGAACAGTAAAATTGAATGGGTTCATCAGCCTAAATTATTTGCGCCCCCATAGTTTTTATTTGATTTTCCCCTCTTAGATTGAAACATGTACTCAATCAATTTTTATAACAACAGACAGAAGCTGCTGGAACACCTTTCCTGCCTAGATACTAAAGAAACATTTCTAAAAATTAACAATTTTGGAGGTATCTTGGGGTAAAACGTCCTTCTTCTCACCTTGGAATCCGGAAGTAAACTGAACTAGAAACACAGTAATTGGCACACTATTTATTGTGACCATACTACAGATATGCTGGGAACTCATCAATGGCCCCCTAGGAACTGTACTGCTGCAGACATGTTTCACGATGGTAGCATGGCAAACAAGGTATCTACTGAGCTGGGTTGGTTGATAAATGGCCTTCTTGTTAGGTGTTATTTTAGTATATGCTGCATTCTATAATGTTGACTGTGAAGACTGCACGTCCTAGTTGGTTCTTTGAAAGCACCTAGGCAGATTGTTGAGACCAAAATGCAGTTTATTCCATCAATGGCAACACAGACATATATATACACAATCACCAGACAGATGAGATTCTTAGCAGGTACAACATACACATGTGACAGAAGTGTAGTTCCTAGTCACTAATCCACGAACACACCTATACAGTCAAAAACATAGGTTATATCCACATCAATATTCCCACGGTAGTAAAACTAATAGTGGGTGTACTAGGAGCAGTATAAAGAGGGAGGAGAGAAAGAAAAGACAGTGTGGTTTGAGGCACTCCGTAGGTGCTTGATTAAAATTTAACTTTTATTAGGTATGATTAAAATGAAAAGTAGATGAGCGAAATAATAAAAATATTGTGAACTGTGGTTTAAAATTGCAAAAATAGGGGGGGGGGGGAATTTTTGCAAGGTCTCACCAGTATCCTAATACAAATACAGTAGTAAGCTGATATAGCGCTGATAATTGTATCTGTCAGATGCTAGATGTCAGATAATTCTGTTTCCTGAGATTGAGAGGACACTATGTGTTGATAATAACATAAGGATATTATGCTCCCTAGTTTACATAGTAATCTTGATATATAAAACATAAAACATCGTCAGGTAACTCAAGTCTGCAGTGTATCTCACAGTGATATGTATAGTAACATAGCGGGATAAGTCGATTGAAAGACTCCCGTAGGCTAGTAAGCCAAGTTTGTATCAAGGAGAAGCTCCTTGAACTCCTAACAATAATGTATGAATTAACAAAGCGGAATTAATAAACTCCCACAGGCTGATAAGACAAATTATGTCACAGAGAGGCTCCCCCTGAGAGCTATATAAGAAATCCCACTGATTTGTTGGGTGCACCCCCCCGATCAGAGTTTCTCTTCGGGTTATTAAGCAATTATCATAATAAGTGCTTATGTTATTTTCCCTAGTGCGGTTTTCTACCCAAGTTCTTGTACTAGGAGCAGTAGTCAGATTGTGATTGCTGGGAAAATGATAAGACATAACCCTGAGGTGTCTGGGGGGTAAATGTATCAAGCTGGGAGTTTTTGGATACTTTAAAAAGTGGAGATGTTGCCTATAGCAGCCAATCAGATTCTAGCAATCATTTATTTAGTACATGCTAAAAAATGACAGCTAGAATCTGATTGGTTGCTATAGGCAACATCTCCACTTTTCAAACTCTCCAGAAACTCTCAGCTTGATACATTCAGCCTCGGACTGGCCTCCCGGCCAGCCGGGCTTTTCACCGGTAGGCCCAGACGCGTTTAAGCTCCGTCCCCCCCGATGTTAGGGCGGAGCTTGCAGGGAACACCTGACTTACCGGCGGCGGCGGCAGTGTCGGTAACAAAAACACTACCGCGCAGGTACAGAGAGCTGTGTCTGGGCTCTCTGCATCTGCGCGGTAGTGTGTTTTTAACTTCAGCAGGGGAGGAGGAGTTGTCTTCCTGTCGCGGCCGCCCAGAGGAGCAGGATGCTGGAGTATTTCACAGGTAAGAGACTAATTGCCAGCCAGCCTGTTTTTTTTTTTTTGTTTAAAAAAAACAGCAGAGAAGTCCTAGGCTGAGGGAAACAGGGCATACATACAATCATACAGCAGACTCCCCTGAATGTAGTAAACTAAGTATTTGACAAAGGATGCATGCATATATATATATATATATATATATATATATATATATATATATATACACATACACATACACACACACACACACACACACACACACACACATATATGTGATGTGTGTATATATATATATATATATATATATATATATACAATGTGTGTGTGTGTGTGTGATTGGGGACACTTGCATGGCATAACATTGGGTCACTACTGTGTGGCATAACATTGGGGGCACTACTGTGTGGCATAACATTGGGGGCACTACTGTGTTGCATAACATTGGGGCACTACTGTGTGGAATAACATTGTTTTGGGGGCACTACTATGTGGCATAGGGGGGCTGCCTATCTATACTAAACTATAGGGGGGCTGACTATACTAAACTATAGTGAGGGGGTGCTGCACAGAGAACACTATAGGGAGGGGGTGATGGGACCTTTAATGCTGAGGTGGTTTGGGTCTATAATTGAATGTGGGGCTGTGTGTGGGGAGGAGGGCTATCTATTAAATGTGAATATTAATGATTTCATGCTAGGAATGGTTGTGGGAAATGGATGTTTTAAACTTAAATGCTATTAATTTATTGCTGGGGCTGTTTGGAGGGAGGGTAATAGGTTTATTTATTAAATGGGAATACTATTAATTTAAGATCGGGGTTGGTTGGAGGAAAATAGATCTATTTATGAAATGTGAGCACTATTACTTTAATGTTGAGGCTGGAGAGAGGCCTAATTATTAAATGTGGGTGCTGTTGAACTAATGGCAGGTATGGTTGGCATTTCTAAATGTACCCATTATTTTTTCCAAATAGGGCCCTCAACAGTCCAGGATCCAGACAAGCCGCAACTAAAGAAACCAGCAGCCACAGGTGGTAAAAGTGACAACTACAGGTAAGACAGTCTGTCAAATGTTCTGAGTCTAGTGCAGGCTTGGCTAACCTGTGGTACTCCAGGTGTTGTGAAACTACAAGTCCCAGCATACCCTTACAGCAATAAGCTGCTACATATTGGCAAAGCATGCTGGGGCTTGTTGTTTCACAACACCTGGAGTTCCACAGGTTAGCCAAGCCTAGTCTAGTGGGACAATCCTGATTTTTGGTCACTGTTCTGCCCAATCTAAGGGGCAGGTCAAGACTGTGTATTCTTTATACACACACTGCATTCTTTATATACTACACTAAGGTGCTAGCTGTCCTTCATGGACTGACCACTCCCCCTCTAGTGTCTGGTCCCGCCTCTATGATGGCTGACCACACCCCCTTTGGTGGGCTCCTAGTGTTGCAGTCCCTCGGTGGGCCCTTCATGCCCCAGTCCGACACTGGATACATTTATCCCTAGGAGTGTAATCCAGGGTACTGTATAACAATTACCTTAACATGAAAAGGTTGATAGTATTATATCTGCATAGGCTAATTGTTTAACTCAGATCTATTGTTCTCTTTTATCTATCATTAAAGACTCCACTTGGCGACATTTAAGAATAACTTATCTAACTTATAGAACAATTAACAGAAATACTCATAGCATACAATAACATATGTTAACCAAGGCATAGGAACAACAAATGACAATGAACTATAAGGCAGCGAGACAATGACAGATCAGAGTACACAGAAATGGGCGATGGATCGCAAGCGTCTATATGCTTCAGTCTCACGAGTCCAATAATCACACCGTGTGGTTTCACTTTGACTTATTTTGAGAATTTGTCTTTGTAATGGAAATCTATGTGGTCTGTTAATGTTGGTGCTAAAGAGAAAAGACAGTAGCACACTACTGCCAGAATCCATAAGACGTACCTTTAGTTTTCTTTAGGATGATGGTAGGGTGGGCGCATGCTGGTGTTTGTGGGTGCAGTGGAGTAGAGCTACGTGCAGGTTCTTCCGCTGGTCTGAAGCTAGGAAACACAGCAAACTTGGATATATGGGAATAATATGGGTGCTCTGCCGGGAAATCTGCACATATCTGTTTGCCACTAAGCCGTAAGATATAACACAAGGTCAGTTCTCTTGCTTTCACCATCATTTTATTATAATTCCAAAATCTGCTGTGATATTTTACTTACATGATAGAAGCAGCTGGTGGTTTTGGATACCTAGAGAAACAAAATGTAAATGTAATTTAATTACTGTATGAAGTCGTTTCCTGCTATGAGGAATTGTCAAACTGCATTCTATCTGGATAAATTATGTGTCACGGAGAATAATGTGTAGGTTGCGCACTATAGGCCAGAATTAATTCAATCTATTATGAAATCATTTGATACTACAAAAAGCTCACACATGATTTTTAAATGCTGCCATCATTTGTTCATCTAATTTATCAACAGGATCCCTGTCCAACTTGGATACGCTCACGGGTTACCAAACTGGATGGCATCCTGCCTTTTAGTACTCAGGCCATATGTGGGCCTGTTATTGCGGTTGATGGCGGCTATAGTCCGACATGCGCATGCATGATAATGAGCCAAACAATTACTATAGGATAGTTATCTGTATAGCGTTTGCTTAGAGGCAGCACATATGGCCGGCATTAATGCCTTGAAACCTTCAGAACATCTGCTATAATTGGCTTCTGAAGGCATCATTTTTAAATTATGTTTGCATTTTTATCTGCAAACCTACTATACTGTCCCATGTGAGACACTCTGAACACTGGAAATAGAGGAGTGAAGTATGGATAAGAAAACAATCATAGATAGAATTCCATACATAGTCTGTACAATTAAATTGTCACTACATATAGCATGGGTAGGGCTTCCATAATTTTGAAACAGAAAACTGTGACATCTGTGTCATGGGCTCCCTAAACCTATTACAGCCACCTAGTAAGTAAGTTAATTCCATCCGCAATAAGGCTGATAATGTAGACCAGTGGTGAGTAACAGGCGGCCTGCCGACCATTCATCTGTGCAGTCAATACGTATATATATTGCAATTGAACTAAAATGTTAGCATAATCAATATCATCACATGAGCGAATTCATATGTACAGTGTATATATATATGTATATATATATATATGTGTATATATATATATATATATATATATATATATATATATATATACACATACCTATATCTCAGTAATTGATAAGATTGTATTTTACTTACGGGTCATCGTTTATTCGGACTGCACTTTTTTTCAGCTTGGTTATGCCATAGTTTTGCTGTATTGGTAATCCACTAGGCAAAAAGATAGTCAAGAATACACCATCTGTTAATTTTATTTTAATTAAATCTATGAAAGCTGTGAATTTATACAAACACACACACACATGTGCACACACAACCCCCCCCCCCCAAAAAAACCCCCCCCCCCCAAAACATATGTATTTTATGTAACAGTTACCACACAGTCCGGTAAAGACATTTATTATATTATTTTAGAATACACGCAGTCGAAATGGACAGTGATTTCTTGCACATATGTTAGTTAAATGTCTGGTTAGATATGCAGTGAACTGGTTAAGTGGATAATAGCTAGATATGCTATGTTTTTTTATAGTTACCTATTTTAAAATATTATACATGGAATGAAAATGGTGATCTATGGCCCAATGCAGTGAAATGCTACACTTCTTTTAATGTATCCTCTAGAAGAGCTGCTATTAAAAATAATGGGACCCAAGATCAAACAAGCTCCCTAAGAACGTCATGCAGATTAACATGCTGTCTCTGGTGTACATATCATCTCACATAAACAGAATCTCCAAAAGCTGCCACTTCCACCATTGGAATATACCCAAGATGTGTCCCTTTCTCACCACGGAAGCAAAATCAAACCAGGGGGTATATTTACTAAACTGTGGGTTTAAAAAAGTGGAGATGTTGCCTATAGCAACCAATCAGATTCTAGTTATTTATTTAGTGCATTCTACAAAATGACAGCTAGAATCTTTTTCAAACCCGCAGTTTACTAAATATACCCCCAAATCTTTTATAATCTCTTGCATTGATTACTGTATTCTCCTCCTCTCTGGGCTAGCCAGGTTCAGCCTCTCTTCAATCTATTCTCACCTTATTTTTCTCTCCCACAACTCAATTTCTTCTGTCCCCCTCTGTCTCTGTCTCTGTCAATCGCTACCTTGGCTCCCCAAAGCCAACAGAATTAAATTTATACTCTTCATCCTTATCTACAAAGCTCTAAGCCAATCCCCCCCCCCCCCCCTACATTTTCAACTACAACTTTACCAACACTCCTTCCTGCCCCCTCCGGTCTGACAATGACCGCCGGCTCTTGATTACCTCTTCCCACCCCCCCTCCAGGATGCTCAGGCTGTTCCTGTCCGGACATATGATCTCCCACACCCTATCAGATCAGCCTCTTCTTTCCGATGCTTTAAATGTGCCCTTGAAACTAATTTCTTTATTCAAGTCTATCAACCCTCCTCTGAACTCCTTCACCTCTGCCATCACCCCCACCTCGCCAAAGCACCTATATTTGTTTTCCCTTTAGCACATAAGGCTTCACACGCAGGGCCCTCTTTCCTCATATTCTCATTCTATTGTGTCCCCCTCTGTTCTTCTAGAACTGCTTCCTTAGCCCTGTTTTCTTGAGCCCAGGGCTAATTCACGTTGGGCATTAACATTACTCTTATTCCCTGTCTTATAACTAACTTGATCAACTTTGACAAGTTATCTATGTAATCTGTTGACTAATAGATACCTGGTTTGTATTATGTTTAGACTACTAACTTACTATGTAATGTACTATTAATCTTGCTCTTGTGTATTGTCCACTTCTGTAAATTTAATGAACACCTCTGCGGACCTCTTGTGGCGCCTTATGAATAAATTATAATAATAATCCTCCTACCACATACATACACACAGCTCATAACAAAAACAACACGTTTATACCAATGAGCGACTTAAACTTTGTGATAACTCATTTGGATTTTTTTGCCAAAAGCAGACCATTGTTACCTGAGTGAAATTAGACCTAATGGAATAAATACAAATGGTCCCAAATAGTAAATGATAAAAAGGGAAGCTGGAGCCCAACTCTTCTGATGGTGCACAGGATTTTATATTGCGAATAATATGGATATTAGAAGTCACTAAGACATCCTATGACTGTATGCATGAAGATTATAGTGGGGGTAGTATAATATATAAATA
Organism: Mixophyes fleayi; assembly: GCF_038048845.1. Lineage (NCBI taxonomy): Eukaryota > Metazoa > Chordata > Amphibia > Anura > Limnodynastidae > Mixophyes > Mixophyes fleayi. Next base: position 58,067,655 of record NC_134406.1, read on the forward strand.
TGCCCAATGAATATTGTAATAACAAACGACATCAGTAAGCACCGCTTATAAGTTTATAATTTACATTCACTCTAAGGGGTATATTTACTAAACTGCGGGTTTGAAAAAGTGGAGATGCTGCCTATAGCAACCAATTAGATTCTAGCTGTCATTTTGTAGAATGTACTAAATAAATGAGAACTAGAATCTGATTGGTTGCTATAGACAACATCTCCACTTTTTCAAACCCGCAGTTTAGTAAATCTAGCCCTAAAGGTCATATTGGAAAGTAAGCAAATTGTTTAGTTGTTATTTGTAGATAGTTGTTTAATTACTTGACACAGAAACCAGTGACTGTATGGAACAAGTGTCCACTGTATAATGCAGGCTTCTAATGTGCCCTTGTTGTAGATTATACCACCACATCCATAGTAAGTCTATGTCCTCTTTGCTATTATTTTCATGTAATCACTGAATGCTGCAAACTAGAAAATAATAAACACAAATAAAGGATCAGGAACATCTTCAATATTCTGTGCACCAAGGAACCAAAGTCTCTGGGTGTGTAGGCAATTACCTGTGAACTTTGACTAAATACAACCAGCAATTACCATCCAATCCTGCAGACAGAGCTTCATGCTGTCCCTTACATGTAAAGATAAATGGTGGGCATGACAGTCACGTGTTTCTGCAGATTGTATTGTCCAGTGAACCTCTTATGGTCATCATACTACACAGGTCACTTTGTATACCGAGTGGTGCAAAATGGTAACTCCACTTTTTATAAACACTGTTCCCCAGTTTTTTTGTACCTTAAATTACATTTTATTAAATGCACGTTTTTACCTTGGAGTTTTCAATAAAAGTTACAACCTACCCTTGTAACAGTCCAGGGTCAGTGAAATGTGGCCATTTCTAGGAGGGTCATGCTTTGTACTATCGAACGCCCTCTGCTGGCATGTTATACACATTATAACCCTAGGGCTCATTAACTAACATTGAGTTTAGCTGCATAAATTGCATAGAACCACCTAACCCACTCACAAAATAAAGTCAAGTAGTTGATTGGCTGCTATGATTTTGTGTGTAAAATTTGTACCTAAAAGTAATGTTAGTAAATTACTTACTGAGTTTAATATCTCAGTGTAAATAAATTTCCTACTCATATTTACTTTGGGGTGTAGAACAGCAGTTCTGTTGGGCAAAATTACATTTTTTAGAATACTGCATTTGCATTTTATGTGTAAAATAGTAAATGCATTCATTATTTAATTTGGTTGTAATTTTATATTAAGCTATGGTTAAAAACAATGTAGCAATTACCTACAGGTCTAGCATCATCTTGTGGTAAAATATGAAATTGCTATTATACTAGAGTTTCAAGAGAATGTAATAGAAATAATATTCACAGGACTATACTGACCTCCAGTGGATAATTTAGTTTTGTGTAAATGCATCTATTTTAGTGCATTTCACAATGTGCGTTTCACAAAGTCCATGATGTGCATCAGGGTAAAAACTTCAATTGAGTTCAGTTTACAATCTTTTGTACTGGCCCTTAATTAATCAGTAATTTTTTATTATTCTCATAAACTGCAGCTTGTTTGAGTCTCGTTCATTTCTTACAGTTATATGTAAATTGCGGTAGGGAAAATGCAATTGAATAAAACGTTATAGTTTTATAATGAATGCAGTAGGAAAAGTGATGGTATGGCATATCACCATATACCGGCCCACTTGCTAATCCATGTGTTTTCCTACACCAAATCACAAGGCATTTACCGTACAAGTCCACTATTGTGCATGCCGTTTTTCCAAATAAGGCACCAATACCTATATTATATACTGCATTAGCGCAAGTGCTAAAATCTTTTTTCCGGCATCAGAAATGGTTTCTTATTGCAATGATAAGTACAACCCAAAACTAAATCACTGCTTGTATAGTCATTATTAGTTCATGGTATAACCTGAATTACCGAGATAAATAATGGCGGAAATAATAGGTAGATTCTAAAAAGTACAACAGGTAAATATCAGGATCATGTGAAAAGTGCCGGTCACTTGTGACTCGCTAAACTAATCTAAAGTACTATAATGCAATACTGGGAAAAGTTATACACTTCTTTCCAGAGCATAGTCGGCAACAATTTACCGTATATACTCGAGTATAAGTCGACCCGAATATAAGCCGAGGCACTTAATTTTACCTCAAAAAACTGGGAAAACTTATTGACTCGAGTATAAGCCTAGGGTGGGAAATGCAGCAGCTACTGGTAAGTTTCAAAAATAAAAACAGTGCTGGATATCGTTAACACTGGGCTCCCAATAATACAAACGTGAGGTTGTAAATGAATATATCAAAATTTATTGTTATTAAACATCAATAAAATTATATAAGTACATAATATATACCCATATCCTAATAAATTATACACAAATGGTTAAACTAAATCCTCTGCACTTGGTATCAAGCCTAATAGGTGAACACAGATATAAATAACATTCACTAAAGACAACTCAGATCATTTATATATAAATCAATGAGACAGTCTGTGGATACTAAATACATGTGCCAGTTAAGTTTATTCGCCTTTAGAAGGTGATGAGCAGTTACTCCTAAGTGTTCAGAACAGTACAGTAATTTAGGCTTTAGTAATGCAAAAGATGCTGCACATACACTAAATAGAATTTGATATAATAGCTCAGATAAAGATAAGTTTGATTTTGTTTGCTGGAAGAAACATTTTAACAGAACAATACAATTTGCTTTGTGTGATTTAACCCTATTTATACTTGAAGTTTGGGATGTTTTTAGACTTTTCAATGATTTCACAGTTATGCAAAAGAATCTTCAGACACTTATTAATAGGTGACAAAAAATGAAAATATTGGACTTTATAAAACTGCTGCAAATAATTGCAGTGGACAAGTCAGGGTACTCACATGTGTCTCTGACCAGCGGGGCTAGATGGAAATGTCCCGGTCTTTAGCTTTGACTGACAGGCTCCTTTTCATTTAACTTTATTGTTCCATGTGCAATGAACACACAAAAACGGGCTACAATAAAATGGTGGCTGACAGTGATCCACAGAGGCTGCAGATGAGCGGGGTAGACTGGAAAACGGAGACCAGGTAAGTGGGACTCGAGTATAAGCCGAGGGGGGCTTTTTTCAGCACAAAAAATGTGCTGAAAAACTCGGCTTATACACGAGTATATACGGTAAATGAATTTCCAAGGACACTTTGCTGTTACACAGGTTACATCTAAGCAGGCCCTTTCAGACGTCCATAGCGGCCCGGGGAAACCCAAATTAAGAGGCCCCCACCCCCTCTTTCTTACAACCCCCCCTTAAAAAAAAACCCCTCCATTAAAATGCATTTAATATGTATTTTGATGCTGAACTTTATTAAAATTTACAACTAATATACTATGTACATATACTGATGTACTGGATTATTGGATATTTCAAATTAGAAATGCTTTTCTAGTTTTTGTTCGGCAAATGCAGCAATGAATTTGTAAAGATCCAACTTTCACCGTTAATGTTGAGCATGTCCAGCCCATTCAATCGTTCTTACCCCATAGTGAGCGATGATAGTTTTTTACATTCTTCAACACACTGATAGTTCGTGCACCAGAAGCAATAGATGCTGCAAACTGAGAAAAATTAATTGTGATGTTGGGAAACACCACAGAAAGTCCTAGTTCTAGGATTTCTGTAGGAAGTTCCTTTGGCTTGTTTTCTATAAAATCGCTTCAGGAAAATTAGTTTGTCACTGAAATCTTGTATTGTTGCTGTACGTTTTCAGCTGTGGAGCACAGGTCTTCATTACTCATTTTGTTGAACTCCCACAGAAGTTATACATTTCTTCCACTGAAGTAAATCAGACAGAATGGAGTCTGCGACTACATAGAAAACTTTGACCCTATAGTAATTTTTGACATCGGATTGAGTAGGTAAGTGGCAGCTGGTGGAGAACTCGGTTGGAATCTAAATGTTTTTTGCTACAATGTTGCACTCTATGACGATCTGATCCCTTTTATCGCACATCTGTTCAATGTATTTGATAAGACATTTGGGGATATATTTACTAAACTGCGGGTTTGAAAAGGTGGAGATGTTGTCTATAGCAACCAATCAGATTCTAGTTATCATTTATTTAATACATTCTGCAAAATGACAGCTAGAATCTGACTGTTGCTACAGGCAACATCTCCACTTTTTCGAACACGCAGTTTAGTAAATATACCCCTCGATGTTGTCCAGCTCAAAGTCCAATGTAGCATTGTGTGCTACAATAAGGAGGTAGTGGGGATCCTACACCCAGTTAAGGTTACTCAGCGAACCCGCATGCTGTGGAGGCTAGTAGCCGGCATCTTACCATCTCACTTCACAGAGGAGTAGTTGCTCTACAAGCCTGTATTTCACCATAGGGGGTAAAAGTACATCCACACAGGGATTGGAGAATATATAGAAATTTTAAACTTTGCTTATTTTGATGATTTTATCCAGCTGTCGTCTTGTAATAAATGATGTTTTTACTTTGACTTGTGTTGCATTATATACAATAAGAGAGCTTTCATTATCAATACATATGGATATGCAAACTTGGTTGTTTTCTGGATTAAGAGAAAAACAATAAGTCAGTATAAAATCCCCTGTAAGAAATTATTGTGATCAATTAATTTTCATCCCATGGTTTGTATTTTTTTTACCTTTACTTTTGTTACTAGCTGGTAGCAAATTCAGTTATTTTAGTGTCAATAAATTTACTGACAGTTGGAAACCCTGACTATACCTAATAACCTTCCCACTACGTGTAGGTCTGTTAGAGCTGTTTTTCCTGCCATCCCCAAACATTTGTAATTGTGTTTACAAACCAAATGTAAAGCTTGTTTCTTTCTTTGTTCTCCTGGAACATACAGTCAATTACATAAATATTGGGACATCAACACAATTCTCATAATTTGGGCTCTATACACCACCAATATGGATTTGAAATGAAACTAACAAGATGTGCTTTAACTGCAGACTTTCAGCTTTAATTTGAGGGTATTTACATCCAAATCAGTTGAACAGTGTAGGAAGTACAATGGTTTCTATATGTGTCTCCCACTTTTTAAGGGACCAAAAGTAATGGGACAAACTAAACAATCCTACATCAAACTTTCACTTTTTAATACTTTGTTGCAAATCCTTTGCAGTCAATTACAGCCTGAAATCTTTAAGGCATAGACGCTGGAAGGCGTCTGGAAGGCCAGACGCTGGGTTTCATCCCTGGTGATGCTCTGCCAGGCCTCTACTGCAAATGTCTTCAGTTCCTGCTTGTTCTTGGGGCATTTTCCCTTCAGTTTTGTCTTCATCAAGTGAAATGCATGCTCAATCGGATTCAGGTCAGGTGATTGACTTGGCCATTGCGTAACATTCCACTTGTTAGCCTTAAAAAACTCTTTGGTTGCTTTTGCAGTATGCTTCGGGTCATTGTCCATCTGCACTGTGAAGCGCCGTCCAATGAGTTCTGAAGCATTTGACTGAATATGAGCAGATAATATTGCCCGAAACACTTCAGAAATCATCCTGCTGCTTTTGTCAGCAGTCACATCATCAATAAATACAAGGGAACCACTTCCATTGGCAGCCATACATGCCCACGCCATGACACTACCACCACCATGCTTCACTGATGAGGTGGTATGTTTTGGATCATGAGCAGTTCCTTTCCTTCTCCATAATCTTCTCTTCCCATCACTCTGGTACAAGCTGATCTTTGTCTCATCTGTCCATAGGATGTTGTTCCAGAACTGTAATGGCTTTTTTTAGATGTTGTTTGGCAAGCTCTAATCTGGTCTACCTAATTTTGTGGCTCACAAATGGTTTACAGGAAGGAGACCAGCCACCACACTAGACCCTCCCCCCTCTCGCGGCACCCCCCCACCCGCCGCACGTGTCGCGGGTGGGGGGGGGTGCCGCGAGTCAGGGGAGGGGGCCACAATTTTTTTTTTTATATATTTTTTTTTTTACTATGTGCCACAGAGGGGAAGGTAGCGGGCGGCTGCTGCGCCCCTTGGGCTTGCGCCCTGGGCGACGGCACCGCCCGCACCACCCTAGTTACGGCTCTGGTTTAGTATGACCCTTATGACTTGTTAATTGGCCACACCCACATGACAAGCAGACAATGTCACAAACAATTGGCCAGACCACAACCAAACCCCACCCATATGATATCATTAAAGACACAGTAGTCTCAGGGTATAAAAGAGAGGGCTGGGAGCCCACAAATCATCTGCTCCTGGCTGAAGGCAGATTGGCTGCTACCATGCCCTTTCAAAGAAAACAAAAGAAGGGCCATATGCCCAAACACTGGGCAGTGACCCTCCAGAAGAGGATACGATACACATGGCAGAAGAAGCATGTGATCATTCCAAAAGACACAAGGAGAGGTAAATATATTTGTTCCAGGTGCTGTATAAATTACAGTCTAGGCCAGTGTTGTACAAGATTTCCTTAACAAATTCTGCCTACCATGAAAAAGTGAATCTTAACCCTAATAAGCTGTTATTTTTCATTGTTGCAGGTTACAGACCTAAACGTCTGTCGTTTTCGAGACGAAAGTCATGATGATGAAGGAGAGCTGCTCCACCTCCCCTGACCCTAAACAGACACCTGACCTGACCCCAAAGAGCAATCAGAAAATGCAAAAAAAGAGAAAATAAGAAGAAAAGGAGAAAAAAATAAGTTATTCAGCGTGCAAGTCTTAGTTACACTGATAGTGTCAGTTTTCTTCTGCATGGGACCATTGCCATTAAGTTCGATAGCACTTAGGTTACTCTAGGTGCAGTTAAATAGCATAAAATAAAAAAAAAGCAGAATTTGGTCTCCTGTGATCTTTTAGGTATTAAGGGGATTCATTTACATGTTAAATGCATGCTGCACAAATGGTGCAGAATAAACATAACTTTAAAAGTCTTAATAAAAGAAGACTAAAGTCTAAAGATAAATAAAGAATACTTAAAATACATAATTATACTGCCCAGCCACAAAATTATAAAGGGGCGCCACAAAGCCAGAACAGTTTGTAATATAAAACAAAGGGGAGGAAAAATTCCATGGTATACTTGTGAATATCTAATGTAGCGAGCTCAGGGAGGACAGAAACCTCCCGTGGAGCAGAAGGGCAAAGTAAGGGTTCAGTAACCAGACTGTAGACCATGGACGAAAGCGGACATCTTTGTCTAGTACCGTTTCGGATATTAACCCTGTCGGATGGTGTGCCATTGGTCACTATCAATGCTGATGGGTCTGAATATAGAACAAATATGCCTGTAAGGAAATCTCTAGAGATGCCAACCGCTGCCAGAGTGAAGGACATCAATTTTCACAATATTCTATTGAACACAATTTTTTGCATCAAAAGATAGAAGTATAGCTGGAATTCTTTTAGCATTTATATAATAAGATTTATTTATTGACAGGTTTTCATATACCACCTACTTATTGATCTGTGCCTTACAACCCCAGAGGAGCTTACAATCTATATTCCCTACAACATTTTTTCCCCCAGCACACTGCTATAGCCAGCAACAGATCTGCCATTTCTACTGTAGATAAAAATGCAAAAGTCTTTGTTGCACACATTTGCAAATGTATGTTTAAGCCATCCGCCACGCCAAGGCGCTTTTGCTAATAGGATGGTCCTACTCTAAACAATGAGAGTCCCATATATTTGGGCCATACATATGTGTTTTTAAATTGAGAGCCAACTTACCAAAGAGGTACCCCAGAAGCCTCCAAACAGCAATTCAGTGCCAGTACCTCCTCTCAGCTACTGACACCAACATGCCTCTCAGACAAATACAGAAGTGGAAGCTGCTCAAATCAATTTATAGGCCATAACAGGTGCTTGAAAGGGTGGGTTTATCCTGCAAGGAACATACACACAACATTTTGTCCCCCAGCACACTGCTATAGCCAGCAACAGATCTGCCATTTCTACTGTAGATAAAAATGCAAAAGTCTTTGTTGCACACATTTGCAAATGTATGTTTAAGCCATCCGCACAGGGATTGAAAAATATATAGAAATTTTAAACCTTGCTTATTTTAATGTTTTTATCCAGCTGTCGTCTTGTAATAAATTATGTTTTTACTTTGATTTGTGTTGCATAATATACAATAAGAGAGCTTTCATTATCAATACATATGGATATGCAAACTTGGTTGTTTTCTGGATTAAGAGAAAAACAATAAGTCAGTATAAAATCCCCTGTAAGAAATTATTGTGATCAATTAATTTTCATCCCATGGTTTGTATTTTTTTTACCTTTACTTTTGTTACTAGCTGGTAGCAAATTCAGTTATTTTAGTGTCAATAAATTTACTGACAGTTGGAAACCCTGACTATACCTAATAACCTTCCCACTACGTGTAGGTCTGTTAGAGCTGTTTTTCCTGCCATCCCCAAACATTTGTAATTGTGTTTACAAACCAAATGTAAAGCTTGTTTCTTTCTTTGTTCTCCTGGAACATACAGTCAATTACATAAATATTGGGACATCAACACAATTCTCATAATTTGGGCTCTATACACCACCAATATGGATTTGAAATGAAACTAACAAGATGTGCTTTAACTGCAGACTTTCAGCTTTAATTTGAGGGTATTTACATCCAAATCAGTTGAACAGTGTAGGAAGTACAATGGTTTCTATATGTGTCTCCCACTTTTTAAGGGACCAAAAGTAATGGGACAAACTAAACAATCCTACATCAAACTTTCACTTTTTAATACTTTGTTGCAAATCCTTTGCAGTCAATTACAGCCTGAAATCTTTAAGGCATAGACGCTGGAAGGCGTCTGGAAGGCCAGACGCTGGGTTTCATCCCTGGTGATGCTCTGCCAGGCCTCTACTGCAAATGTCTTCAGTTCCTGCTTGTTCTTGGGGCATTTTCCCTTCAGTTTTGTCTTCATCAAGTGAAATGCCTGCTCAATCGGATTCAGGTCAGGTGATTGACTTGGCCATTGCGTAACATTCCACTTGTTAGCCTTAAAAAACTCTTTGGTTGCTTTTGCAGTATGCTTCGGGTCATTGTCCATCTGCACTGTGAAGCGCCGTCCAATGAGTTCTGAAGCATTTGACTGAATATGAGCAGATAATATTGCCCGAAACACTTCAGAAATCATCCTGCTGCTTTTGTCAGCAGTCACATCATCAATAAATACAAGGGAACCACTTCCATTGGCAGCCATACATGCCCACGCCATGACACTACCACCACCATGCTTCACTGATGAGGTGGTATGTTTTGGATCATGAGCAGTTCCTTTCCTTCTCCATAATCTTCTCTTCCCATCACTCTGGTACAAGCTGATCTTTGTCTCATCTGTCCATAGGATGTTGTTCCAGAACTGTAATGGCTTTTTTTAGATGTTGTTTGGCAAGCTCTAATCTGGTCTACCTGTTTTTGTGGCTCACAAATGGTTTACAGGGAGGAGACCAGCCACCACACTAGCCCCTCCCCCTCTCGCGGCACCCCCCCACCCGCCGCACGTGTCGTGGGTGGGGGGGGGGGGGGGTGCCGCGAGTCGGGGGAGGGGGCCACAATTTTTTTTTTTATATATTTTTTTTTTTACTATGTGCCACAGAGGGGAAGGTAGCGGGCGGCTGCTGCGCCCCCTTGGGCTTGCGCCCTGGGCGACGGCACCGCCCGCACCACCCTAGTTACGGCTCTGGTTTAGTATGACCCTTATGACTGGTTAATTGGCCACACCCACATGACAAGCAGACAATGTCACAAACAATTGGCCAGACCACAACCAAACCCCACCCATATGATATCATTAAAGACACAGTAGTCTCAGGGTATAAAAGAGAGGGCTGGGAGCCCACAAATCATCTGCTCCTGGCTGAAGGCAGATTGGCTGCTACCATGCCCTTTCAAAGAAAACAAAAGAAGGGCCATATGCCCAAACACTGGGCAGTGACCCTCCAGAAGAGGATACGATACACATGGCAGAAGAAGCATGTGATCATTCCAAAAGACACAAGGAGAGGTAAATATATATGTTCCAGGTGCTGTATAAATTACAGTCTAGGCCAGTGTTGTACAAGATTTCCTTAACAAATTCTGCCTACCATGAAAAAGTGAATCTTAACCCTAATAAGCTGTTATTTTTCATTGTTGCAGGTTACAGACCTAAACGTCTGTCGTTTTCGAGACGAAAGTCATGATGATGAAGGAGAGCTGCTCCACCTCCCCTGACCCTAAACAGACACCTGACCTGACCCCAAAGAGCAATCAGAAAATGCAAAAAAAAAGAAAATAAGAAGAAAAGGAGAAAAAAATAAGTTATTCAGCGTGCAAGGCTTAGTTACACTGATAGTGTCAGTTTTCTTCTGCATGGGACCATTGCCATTAAGTTCGGTAGCATTTAGGTTACTCTAGGTGCAGTTAAATAGCATAAAATAAAAAAAAAGCAGAATTTGGTCTCCTGTGATCTTTTAGGTATTAAGGGGATTCATTTACATGTTAAATGCATGCTGCACAAATGGTGCAGAATAAACATAACTTTAAAAGTCTTAATAAAAGAAGACTAAAGTCTAAAGATAAATAAAGAATACTTAAAATACATAATTATACTGCCCAGCCACAAAATTATAAAGGGGCGCCACAAAGCCAGAACAGTTTGTAATCTAAAACAAAGGGGAGGAAAAATTCCATGATATACTTGTGAATATCTAATGTAGCGAGCTCAGGGAGGACAGAAACCTCCCGTGGAGCAGAAGGGCAAAGTAAGGGTTCAGTAACCAGACTGTAGACCATGGACGAAAGCGGACATCTTTGTCTAGTACCGTTTCGGATATTAACCCTGTCGGATGGTGTGCCATTGGTCACTATCATTGCTGATGGGTCTGAATATAGAACAAATATGCCTGTAAGGAAATCTCTAGAGATGCCAACCGCTGCCAGAGTGAAGGACATCAATTTTCACAATATTCTATTGAACACAATTTTTTGCATCAAAAGATAGAAGTATAGCTGGAATTCTTTTAGCATTTATATAATAAGATTTATTTATTGACAGGTTTTCATATACCACCTACTTATTGATCTGTGCCTTACAACCCCAGAGGAGCTTACAATCTATATTCCCTACAACATTTTTTCCCCCAGCACACTGCTATAGCCAGCAACAGATCTGCCATTTCTACTGTAGATAAAAATGCAAAAGTCTTTGTTGCACACATTTGCAAATATATGTTTAAGCCATCCGCCACGCCAAGGCGCTTTTGCTAATAGGATGGTCCTACTCTAAACAATGAGAGTCCCATATATTTGGGCCATACATATGTGTTTTTAAATTGAGAGCCAACTTACCAAAGAGGTACCCCAGAAGCCTCCAAACAGCAATTCAGTGCCAGTACCCCCTCTCAGCTACTGATACCAACATGCCTCTCAGACAAATACAGAAGTGGAAGCTGCTCAAATCAATTTATAGGCCATAACAGGTGCTTGAAAGGGTGGGGTTATCCTGCAAGGAACATACACACAACATTTTTTCCCCCAGCACACTGCTATAGCTAGCAACAGATCTGCCATTTCTACTGTAGATAAAAATGCAAAAGTCTTTGTTGCACACATTTGCAAATGTATGTTTAAGCCATCCGCAACGCCAAGGCGCTTTTGCTAATAGGATGGTCCTACTGTAAACAATGAGAGTCCCATATATTTGGGCCATACATATGTGTTTTTAAATTAAGAGCCAACTTACCAAAGAGGTACCCCAGAAGCCTCCAAACAGCAATTCAGTGCCAGTACCCCCTCTCAGCTACTGACACCAACATGCCTCTCAGACAAATACAGAAGTGGAAGCTGCTTAAATCAATTTATAGGCCATAACAGGTGCTTGAAAGGGTGGGGTTATCCTGCAAGGAACATACACACAACATTTTTTCCCCCAGCACACTGCTATAGCCAGCAACAGATCTGCCATTTCTACTGTAGATAAAAATGCAAAAGTCTTTGTTGCACACATTTGCAAATGTATGCTTAAGCCATCCGCCATGCCAAGGCGCTTTTGCTAATAGGATGGTCCTACTCTAAACAATGAGAGTCCCATATATTTGGGCCATACATAGGTGTTTTTAAATTGAGAGCCAACTTACCAAAGAGGTACCCCAGAAGCCTCCAAACAGCAATTCAGTGCTAACTCAGGATAACCCCACCCTTTCAAGCACCTGTTATGGCCTATAAATTGATTTGAGCAGCTTCCACTTGTGTATTTGTCTGAGAGGCATGTTGGTGTCAGTAGCTGAGAGGGGGTACTGGCACTGAATTGCTGTTTGGATGCTTCTGGGGTACCTCTTTGGTAAGTTGGCTCTCAATTTAAAAACACATATGTATGGCCCAAATATATGGGACTCTCATTGTTTAGAGTAGGACAATCCTATTAGCAAAAGCGCCTTGGCGTGGCGGATGGCTTAAACATACATTTGCAAATGTGTGCAACAAAGACTTTTGCATTTTTATCTACAGTAGAAATGGCAGATCTGTTGCTGGCTATAGCAGTGTGCTGGGGAAAAAAATGTTGTGTGTATGTTTCTGGCAGGATAACCCCACCCTTTCAAGCACCTGTTATGGCCTATAAATTGATTTGAGCAGCTTCCACTTCTGTATTTGTCTGAGAGGCATGTTGGTGTCAGTAGCTGAGAGGGGGTACTGGCACTGAATTGCTGTTTGGAGGCTTCTGGGGTACCTCTTTGGTAAGTTGGCTCTCAATTTAAAAACACCTATGTATGGCCCAAATATATGGGACTCTCATTGTTTAGAGTAGGACCATCCTATTAGCAAAAGCGCCTTGGCGTGGCGGATGGCTTAAACATACATTTGCAAATGTGTGCAACAAAGACTTTTGCATTGTTATCTACAGTAGAAATGGCAGATCTGTTGCTGGCTATAGCAGTGTGCTGGGGGAAAAAATGTTGTGTGTATGTTCCTTGCAGGATAACCCCACCCTTTCAAGCACCTGTTATGGCCTATAAATTGATTTGAGCAGCTTCCACTTCTAAATCTATATTCACTACCAGACAGATACATAGACAAGGGTTAATATTGTCAGAAGTCAATTAACCTACCAGTATGCTTTAGGGATGTATTAGTATATTCCAGTTGTTCCCAAACTTTTGCAGTTCGCGGCACCCTTAGAGTCTCCAAATTTTTTCAAGGCACCCCTTCAAAATAATTATTGAGCAGTCCTGTTTTAGAAGTAGTTAGGTCAAAAAATTATAATAAGTATTTAGGTCAGGACAGAAATACTTATTTAGTTGTATGCAAAAATGCCCCCTCTACATCCAGACACACTGCCCCCTCTGCATCCAGACACACTGCCCCCTCTGCATCCAGACACTCTGCCCCCTCTGCATCCAGACACTCTGCATCCAGACACACTGCCCCCTCTGCATCCAGACACTCTGCCCCCTCTGCATCCAGACACTCTGCATACAGACACTCTGCCCTCTCTGCATCCAGACACTCTGCCCCCTCTGCATCCAGACACACTGCCCCCTCTGCATCCAGACACACTGCCCCCTCTGCATCCAGTCACACTGCCCCCTCTGCATCCAGACACTCTGCCCCCTCTGCATCCAGACACTCTGCATCCAGACACTCTGCCCCCTCTGCACCCAGACACTCTGCCCTCTCTGCATCCAGACACACTGCCCCCTCTGCATCCAGACACACTGCCCCCTCTGCATCCAGACACACTGCCCCCTCTGCATCCAGTCACACTGCCCCCTCTGCATCCAGACACTCTGCCCCCTCTGCATCCAGACACTCTGCATCCAGACACTCTGCCCCCTCTGCACCCAGACACTCTGCCCTCTCTGCATCCAGACACACTGCCCCCTCTGCATCCAGACACACTGCCCCCTCTGCATCCAGACACACTGCCCCCTCTGCATCCAGACACACTGCCCTCTCTCACACTGCCCCCTGTCACCTTGTCCCCCCTCCTCTGCCCTCTCTCACGATGTCCCCCTCCTCTGCCCTCTCTCACGATGTCCCCCTCCTCTGCCCTCTCTCACGCTGTCCCCCCTCCTCTGCCCCCTCTCACGCTGTCCCCCTCCTCTGCCCTCTCACGCTGTCCCCCTCCTCTGCCCTCTGTCACGCTGTCCCCCTCCTCTGCCCTCTGTCACGCTGTTCCCTCCTCTGCCCTCTGTCATGCTGTTCCCTCCTCTGCCCCTCTCACGCTGTGTCCCCCTCCACTGCCCCTCTCACGCTGTGTCCCCCTCCACTGCCCCTCTCACGCTGTGTCCCCCTCCACTGCCTCGTTGTCACTCTCCTGTGCCCCGCTGTCACTCTCCTGTGCCCCGCTGTCACTCTTCTGTGCCCCTCTGTCTGCCCCGCTGTCACTCTCCTGTGCCCCGCTGTCACTCTCCTGTGCCCCTCTGTCTGCCCCTCTGTCACTCTCCTGTGCCCCGCTGTCACTCTCCTGTGCCCCGCTGTCACTCTCCTGTGCCCCTCTGTCTGCCCCGCTGTCACTCTCCTGTGCCCCGCTGTCACTCTCCTGTGCCCCTCTGTCTGCCCCGCTGTCACTCTCCTGTGCCCCTCTGTCTGCCCCACTGTCACTCTCCTGTGCCCCTCTGTCACTCTCCTTTGCCCCTCTGTCTGCCCCGCTGTCACTCTCCTGTGCTCCTCTGTCACTCTCCTGTGCCCCTCTGTCTGCCCCGCTGTCACACTCGTCTGCCCCACTGTCTGCCCCGCTGTCACTCTCCCTCTCACTCCTCTGCCCCGCGCCAGACATAAAAAAACAACAAAGAACATATAAACTTACCAATCTGCCGGGCGCCGGGACCCAACAGCCTCCTCTCTCCCGCAGCTGTCACTGAATATCGACGTCAGTAACAAGCTGCTGCGGGAGAGAGGAGGCTGCTGGGTCCCGGCGCCCGGCGTATTGGTAAGTTTATGTGTTCTTTGTTTTTTTTTTATGTCTGGCTCGCAGCACCCCAGCGACAGTGCCGCGGCACCCCTGGGAGCCGCGGGGCACAGTTTGGGAGCCGCCGGTATATTCAATGCACCCATTTGGTTCCTTACACTAGAAATGAGTGGGGCATACAGAATTACTGTGAAGAAGGCTTGCATGGTCATCTAGATAATGTCACTGTTAAAATGTCAATCATCCGTTGGGATCTATTCCACCTCCAAACAATACTCAACACTGCAGTGTGCCAGTTACTCCTTAACTAATCCAACAAAGCATACTACCTTTATCTCTCACAGAGTGTCAAGAACATTTTGAAAGTGTCCTTAGAGAATCAGACTTACAAAGGGGACTGAAAGGCCAGGTGAGTGAAGAAGGTTATTATGGGATCAGCATACATGCTGATCCCATAATCATGTTGTTTATGGGATCCCATAATCATGTAGTCATGTTGTCTGTTGTCAGGAAGAGAGAACAATGGGCCAGGGAAGCTTGCTTATATGCAGCTTCAGTTTACAAAAACACTGATGATGTCACTATGTACACAGACAACACTTAGAGAGGTCTTCATTGGTCCAGGGTTAAAGATGTTCCAGTTGTCTGCTGGTCATAGGTCAGTTCAATTGATCTTCAACAAAGGGTGGGGGGGCAACTTCCCCCAACTGTTGTCTACATGTCTTCCCGCCGAATAACCAGTTCAAACTAACCCACCAAACAAAGTACTTTTGAATATTAATCTCATATTGTTCATAACTTGAAACGATCGCTACTTTGTTGAATCTGGGTAATGCTGGTGATATAAGCTTTAATATGAGACTAAACCAATAACCATTTAATATGAGACCTAAACCATTGATACCTTTACTATAGTTTTATCTGTATATAAATAATCTCTAATACATTTTACTAATAAATAAATGTGGATTGGAACCTTAATAAATGTATATTATTTACAAGTGTTTAAGTGCAAATGTAAATGTGTGTGTTATTAATCCGTACATAACATGTGGCGTAATAATCAAAATCGCATGGTAAAACATTATTAATTAATTTGGCTTACTTCATCCAACTAGTTGACTTCCACAATAGCAACCAAACACATTCTAGTTATCATTTATTTAGTACATTCTACAAAATAACAGCTAGAATCTGATCTCCACTTTTTCAAACCCTAGGTTTAGTAAATATACCCACTGGACTTTCCCTAGAAATTATGGATAGTGGTTATCTATACCAAAGCAGAATATCCCTTGCAAGATTGTTCAAGAAAATGAATCTACAAACAGATTGCAATTAGAATTTGAAAGGAAGAACCATACACAGTTTATAACATACCATGGCCAGGGGTCTCCTCCATACCCATAATGCTTGTGTCCTTTTGCTTCTAATGGGGGAGGTTCTGCCTTTGGTCTGTGATTGGGTGGAAGAGATACAGCTCCGATCCCTCCATATTCTCTTTCTCTGCCCCATGGGACCCTTGATGACGTTGGTGTTGATACAAGATACTCATGATATCTATAGATTAGAATTATTACAATAATTATTTGATGAATACAATCATATATTTAAGTTACTAACATGCTGCAGCTGTAAATCACATTTAGAAATGGCGTTGTTAACTAATATGGGATACTTTGTGCGAAGTAATTAACCCCAGCTACTCCCTGTATAAGTTTATTTTACTTCATGTTTCTATAAGCATCTAATGAAACATATGGAATTGAGTCATTGTACACAGAGAACATTGTTTTTCTGGTCATGGCCCATGTTCATGTTTTCAATAGAGGGACCATATATCAAAAAGAGGCAACCACGTCATAGCTACATTGCCATGGTTTTAGCAAGTTTTACAGAATACAATATAGAGCAGAAACCTCAGGGGAATTTATTTAAAAAAATTGCTATATGATCATCAGGTTACCTGCACCAAATTATATACGGTATATATATATAGTAATTTCTTATAGAATGCAATTCTCTATGATTCTGTTTTGATGCATACAGTAAACAATACTGCCAACAGTGGCATTTGCATATAATGAATATTTCATACATGAAAGAGAAAATATGGTCTACGCCTAGTTAGTAGAATACAGTTAAATAGATACATTGGGCCATTAAGGAGAGCAAAGCAAATAAAAGGAGTAACTTTGTACCTTGGCAAAACCATGTTGCATTGGAGGGGGATGTAAATGTAAAATGTGGGGGCAGATTTATATTTGGGGTAGGGCATGTCCTAGATCAGCTTTGAATGGCAATATAAAAATAAAGCTATCAAGTATTTGTGTGCTACATTAAAAAGCAGCCAGTATTTAACTTATGTGCAAAATAATAATCTAATTTGCACCACTTGTATTGTAACATGGTTTGTCTAGGATCAGATTTACTCCTTTTTTGATTTGCTCTCCTTAATGACTCAGGCACATTATCGTTTTTGTGTGTGAGGGCTTGACTCATGTATATAAAATTATTTTTTAATTTATTTGTACCTGCTAATGTCTCTTTAAGTGACACAGGGAGAGTTGGCATCCAGTCACTTTATATTTCATAGACCTGACCAGTCTTGAGTTGATCAATGTCTTAGATGTTTCCAGGAACTGCTAATGTTCTAGCAACAGACATGCAAACATAACTTACCTGCATCAGACATACAGCATTCCAGCACATGATACAATTGTATACAGTGCAGTGATTCAGAAATGTACAGAGTGAAAGAATGTATCAATCCTTCCATAAAAGGGCAATGAGGGGAATGTATAAACCTGAGCCAGCAAGAAATATTGGTAAACAAATGCAAAGAAATTGAGATATTAAGTGCAACGCATTTACCATTGAGAATCGACCTCCCTGTATTGACTATTTACAAAAATATATTAAAGTGTCAATTATAACCTATTTTCCAACTTAGGAGCCCAAGAACTAGGAGGCAGCAGATATGATAGTGATGTGTTTAAGGGCTGAATACTATACAAAAATGTTGTCATTAAAAATAGTTTGCTTATTACTAATCCATTAAAAGCAAATCGACCTATAAATCACCAGTTTTGCAGACCAACCCCAAAAAGTGTCACAAGTCACAAAATCACCAATATCTCAGTGTTAAGTGTAAAATATGGTAAACCAAGAAGATGAGAAATAAAAATATTCTTCCATGCATGTACATGTATTCAAATGAATGGGCCCATTGAAATGAATAGGAAAACCTCTAGGCCAGCTTGGATTAAAGTATAAATAAAAAATTAGCTTTGCCCTGAGTGTTGGGGGCTTCCGTTCAATACCTGCCATTACAAGTAGCAAATGTGGTAAAATAGGGGACATTTCAACTGTATACAGTCAACGATTAGTGAATGGGTAGTTTTTATGGGGATTTTGCTTTCTTTCATTTTTAGCATTTGGACTATGACTGTCACCATTCTAGCAAATATAGTGAATTATCTTTCGTCATCGTGGAATAGAGCTGACAGGAACAGAGGCACAGTGTCTAATGAACCCCTGGATAGCACCAGGGACCACTGCAAGGGGGTTTGGGCTCTGCTGCTGGTAGGTTCGTAGGTCACAGACTTGTGTCCTGACTCCAGGTCTGACAGGCTGGGATTGGTTAACTCAGCTGGGACTGGTTCACAGACGGTCTGCAGATTGCCAAATCAGATAGCAGTTTCCGAATGTTTTTAATGGACGCTCGTCCTTTCACAAATGCCACCGTATTTTCCTGAATCATCATTGACAATATAAGTGCCAGTCCACCAGCTATTTTCTAATTAATCAGGTAAACTGGTCAGTATGGATAGACAGCAATAAATCAGTTCTCTGTTGCTGATGAATAAATAGATCTGCCATAGGACCTGTTCGTTCTCCTTTTAGTATATTAAACTCATTTAACAGCCCATCTGGCCCTGGCTTTTTGCCTCTGCTAGCAGACCCAATTACTGCCCTGACCACCTCTGGGAATATTGCTGCATCTACGGCGTCCAGCTGCTCCTCAGGTAATCTGGGCACCTGAACCCCTGGCTCCCTTCTAGGTCTAGTATGTGAACAGTGTTTAAGGATTTATAATATTGAGTAAGAATAGCATTCCTTTTTGGTTGACTATTTACATATCTGCTCTCTGTATCCCTCAATATGCGAAATTTGCAAGAAGCCTACCTGCTTTGTTTCCTTTTCTGCAATAGTTCTGCTCTCTAAATAGTCTATATTTCTAATTTATCATACCAAAGGTCGCATGTGGATTTGGCCTCAATTACTCCTATCACGTATAAGGTCCTATGTAAAATCTTTCCGGTACTTCTCATTTACTTTTCTGTACACTTTCAATTAATTTATAATCCCCCTGCATATAACACAATGCGCCCCTTCAAAATGGCTTTTGCTCTTTCCCTAAAAGTTTGTTACAATTATTCTATACCTATTTGAGCCACAAACCCTTTAATGGTGCAATCAAATTCTCCTAATTTGTCAAATATCTTAGAAAGCACCAAATTAAGGACTCCCCAGAGAGCTCTCATCCCTCAACTCTATCTCACTGGAGAATGATCTGAAATTTCGACATCATGGCTCGTGACTTGTCTAGTAAAATGTATGATAGCAAATTATAGTCAATCCTGGGCAATTATCCCTGTTAATGTGAATAATGTTCAAAGTGCCTTTCAGATGGATGTCTCAGCCTCTTGGGATTTAGGGAGTTAGCAGCATGAGTTTTAAGTGCACATTGCTGTCTCTTTGGCTTTGTTTGTAGTATAAACAATTTATCCTCCAACTATCCATCTGCTAACAACCTCAATTTTCCCTTGTCATCATTTGGACTATTATATATATATATATATATATATATATATATATATATATATATAGTGGAAAAGGTAAGCACAACAGGATCTGTCCAGCAGGGAAAGGAGTTTACACACAGGTGCACGACATGGGTGTGATTGCTGTTGTGTGTTTGTGAATAAAAGGATTGTCGGAGCTGGTGGGCGGGGCTTCAGACGCTGAAGTGTGATATTCAGAGAAAAAATTAGGTTTTTTTTGGTGTGCTTCTCTGTTTTCCTTCTGTTTGTTTTGTTCCTACTTTGGAGGTAAAATGTATCAGCTGCTACTCAGCTAACAAATTTCAAAAAGCTGACATTTACAAAGCAAAACAAAAGTTGGTTGGAACCCGACCGTAATACACTGGTCAGAATGTTAGAAATCCTGGCAATCGACCATTGCGAGCGGAACCTAATTCAGGAATTACAGTGATGGGTTCTACAGACCACCCCTCAATTGTTTGAGGAGCTTACGACAGCTATTGACCATATTACGCTGTCAAAAATATGGCACGGACAGTTGAAAAAGTTGTCAGGCCGACTCCAGGTGGAAACCAACACCAGAGATTGGGACAGACTACAAAGTGACCCCAGCGAGGTGTTTTGAGTATGGCAAGCAGGTGCACTTCCGGAGGCCTTGTCCAAATTGGCCAGAACCGATGGATTGCCTGGTGGTTCGGCAAGATCCAAAGTTCCCTGCTTGTTTCACCATGTCCTCATGCAGAGGGGGAATCCACTGCTGTTCCAGGTGACTGTCATGATATGGCAACAGGCGGTGTAAGCGTTAGTAGTGAAGTCACCTTGGTATCTGTCACCCAGCTACTGTGGGTGAAAGTCCTATGCATTCACGGGATTATATTCATCTGTGTCAATCTTCCCATTACTGTGACTGGACCAATAGTGCAAGTGATAGCTGCAACAGCCCCAAGGCTGCCATACCCCCTTAATCTGGGGCGAGACTTTCCCCTGTTCCAGGAAATTATAGCCGACCTGATCGGTCAGGACATTTGGCAACTGATTCACTGGCTGGACGTACAACCCTACTTTATCCTATCCTTCATACCTCAGAACTGGAGTTAGAGACTGTGAAGCTGCAATACCTGAAGCCTGAATACTAGGCTTAGGCTGGAACTGGGCCAACGTCACATTCCATAAGACAAGAGAGAAAAGTCCTAGCTGGAGAAAGTTGGGACGAAACAGAAGCCCTGCCAGAGGGTGAAGATTGGTCCGCAATATCTAGGACTATGCAACTCCAGAACTTTGCTAGGGACCAACTTAATGATAGTGCTTTGGAAAATGCTTAGAAATACAGTATGTGGTGGAAGTGAATGGAGTGTGGAAGGCTGAGAGACCGGCCAGGAGAGAATCTTATTTGATAATAAAAAAGGATCTGCTATATAGGGTGGCGGTTGTACAGGAGAAAACAGTTCATCAACTCTTCGTGCCAGAGGTACCTTTGGTACTAACAACAGCCCATACACATCTTTTGGGGGGGCATCTGAGAGAAAGAAGACTCTAAATCGGGTGCTCCTGTGGTTTTCCTGGCCAGGAATCCATATGGCAGTCAAGAGATACTGTCAAGCCTGCCCAGAATGCCAGCAGATGGCACCTAAACATGACTATCAAGTTCCCCTGGTATCTTTTCCTATAATTCCAGTTCCATTCAAGCGAATTGCCATGAATTTAGTGGGTCCCTTAGACAAGTCTACGTGAGGGCATCAATATGTATTCGTAGTTCTTCATTACGCTACACGATACCATGAGGCAATTCTGCTAAGGACGATTATATCGAGCACTACTGCAAAAGAGTTACTGTTAATGTACACTCGACTTGTAATCCCAAAAGAAATCCTAATGGATCAGGGAACTCCCTTCATATCAGGATTAATAAAGGAGTTGTGTAAATTGCTAGGGATGCAAAGACTACAGACCTCGATTTATCACCCACAAACCGATGGTTTAATAGGACCCTTAAGCAAATGATTAGGCGAGCCGTGGCTCAGGATAAGAGAGATTGGGATACCCTGTTGCCAGAACGAGCAAGCTGTGGGCCCTGGTGCAGGGAAGTGGGGAGGTGGGAACGGGGGCCCACGGCTCGCTAGTTCCAACCCTGTGCAGTGGGCTCCATTATCTCCATGGGCCCTGGTGCACCGCACCTGCCGCACCAATGGTAGTCTTGCCACAGGTTGTTACCCTATCCCATGTTCGCGATAAGGAAGGTGCCTCAGGCATCAACAGGGTTCAGTTCCTTTGAGCTTCTGTTTGAGAGACAAACCTGCAGAGTTTTGGATATCCTCAAAGATGATTGGGAACTGCAGGGACCCAAAGAGCCAAATATAATACATTTTGTATCCCAGTTATATGATCAACTACAACAGATCGGTCTGTTGGTAAAACAACATCTACCGGAAGCTCAGGGAATGCAAAAGTAGTGTTATGATACCCAAGCCACCTTATGCACCTTAACTCAGGTAAAAAGGTGCTTGTCCTGGTGCCAACTCAAGAGAGCAAGTTGTATGTGCATTGGCAAGGCCCTTATGAGGCTTTTTTTCAACTATTCCAGGGCGCATCAAGATAATTGAACTTGACATTGTCACCCTACCAGGGGTTATAGTTAACCAGGGGCCATATAGGATACCTTAGGCAAAAAGGGCTGCAGTGAAGCAAGAGGTGGAGGACATGTTGCAACTTGGGATAGAAGAGGAGTCCACCAGCGAGTGGAAAAACCCCATAGTCCTTGGGCCATATACTTCTGTAATGATTTTAAGAAACTAAACAAGGTGTCTAGGTTTGACACATATGCAATGCCACAGGTAGATGAGCTAGAGGGGAATCTGGCCAGTAGACAATATCTGACTATCCTAGATTTAACAAAAGGGTAATACCACACACTACCTCAATCAAACCCAAAATAGCCTTTTCGACACCAAAAGGCCAGTACAAGATATTACCGTTTGGCCTGCATGGGGTGCCAGTCACATTCCAGTGGGCAATGGACAAATTGTTAAAGCCTCACCAGGAATACGCCACCATTTACCTTGATGACATAGTTATCTACAGTCAGGACTGGGAGTCCCATCTTCCCATGGTGGAGGCGATTTTGCAGTCATTAAGGCATCACAGCTTTACGGTTAATCCCCTGAAGCGTGTGCTAACAATGGCAGAGGCTAAATATCTGGGTTATGTGGTCAGTCAGTGGAAAGTAAAACCCCAGGAGGATAAGGTAGAGGCTGTGAGGAATTGGTCTAAACCAGAGAGAAAGTCTCAACTGCGGGCTTACCTGGGGTTGGTCAGATATTACCGACAGTTTATTCAAAACTTTACTACCCGAGCCGCCCCATTGACCGAATTTCTTAAAAAGAATAACCAAGACAAATTAATTTGGTCTGAGTCTTCGGATGTTGCCTGGGAAGACTTGAAAAAAGCCTTGTGCACCGCAACAGACCTACAAGCACCTAATTTTAGGGAGAGGTTCTTTTTCGCTTCCAGGACTGGACTGGGGCAGTATTGTCCCAGAGGGTGAAGGAAAGGATGACGAGACACCACTTCTTTTCCTCAGCCGTAAACTCCTCTCAAGGGAAAAGAGGTATGCTACAGTAGAACAGAAGTGTTTGGCATTAAGTGGGCAGTAGAGGCACTCTGGTACTACCTACTCAGTAGAGATTTCACCCTGGTTACCTACCGCGCCCCATTACAGTGGATGTACACGAATAAAGAGGTGAATGTCAGGGTTACACGTTGGTTCCTGGTGTTACAACCTTTTAACTCTATGGTGAACATAGGCCTGGGACTCTGCATAATAATGCAGATGCCCTGTCACGGAGAGACACGCGCCTCAGGGCGGCTGATTCGCCTGGTTTGGCAAGGCCAGAAGAGGGGGAGTTGACAAAAAGGATATTTTTGCCAGGATAATAACCCACTTCAGAAGACCCAGATATCTACCCCATTCAAAAGACATAATCGGTGTGTTATCTTAATAGTATAATTTCTCTCAGCAGGACCCACTTTTCTTGACTCAATTTTAAGGTCAATTTGAATAGGTAGAGTACCTTACTATATTCCGCTTTCATCTCCTGACCATTCAACAGTCCCCAGTTTTGAAGTTGCCTCCTAGGACTGCATGCAGTGTCGGACTTGGGCATGAAGGGCCCACTGGGGAATGCAACAATAGGGGCCCACCAAAGGGGGTGTGGTCAGCCATCATAGAGGCGGGACCAGACACTAGAGGGGGAGTGGTCAGTCCACGAAGGACAGCTAGCACCATAGTGTAGTATGTAAAGAATGCAGTGTGTGTATAAAAAGTACACAGTGTTGACCTGCCCCTTAGATTGGGCAGAACAGTCACCAAAAATCAGGATTGTCCCACTAGACCAGGATTGGCTAACCTGTGGCACTCCAGGTGTTGTGAAACTACAAACCCCAGCATACTTGCCAATATATAGAAGCTTATTGCTGGAAGGGTATGCTGGGACTTATAGTTTCACAGCACCTGGAGTACCACAGGTTAGCCAAGCCTGCACTAGACTCAGATCATTTGACAGACTGTCCTACCTGTTGTTGTCACTTTTAACACCTGTGGCTGCTGGTTTCTTTAGTTGCAGCTTGTCTGGATCCTGGAATGTTGAGGGCCGGCCCTATTTGGAAAAAATAATGGGTACATTTAGAAACGTCAACCATCCCTGCCATTAAATAAACAGCACCCACATTCAATTATAGACCCAAACCAACTCAGCATTTAAGGTCCCATCACCCCCTCCCTATAGTGTTCTCTGTGCAGCCCCCCTCACTATAGTTTAGCATAGGCAGCCCCCCTATAGTTTAATATAGATAGGCAGCCCCCCTATGCCACATAGTAGTGCCCCCAAAACAATGTTATGCCACACAGTAGCGCCCCCAAAACAATGTTATGCCACATAGTGCCCGAAATGTTATGCCACAGTGCCCTAAATGTTATGCCACATAGTGCCCGAAATGTTATGCTACATAGTTCCCCAAATGTTATGCCACAAGTGCCCCAAATGTTATGCCACATAGTGCCCCAAATGTTATGCCACATAGTGTCCCAAATGTTATGCCACATAGTGCCCCAAATGTTATGCCACAGTGCCCCATATGTTATGCCACAGTGCCCCAAATGTTATGCCACATAGTGCCCTCAATGTTATGCCACATAGTGCCCCCAATGTTATGCCACATAGTGCCCCCAATGTTATGCCACATAGTGCCCCCAATGTTATGCCACAAATGGTTAAAAAATATACTTACCAATATCTTGCTTGCTGCAGGCTCTCTGTCCTTCTCTCTTCTTCAGCGGCGGCGGCAGGTGGGAAGATCAGGGGGAGGGGGCAGGTCACATGATCGCAGCTGCGATCGCAATTGAGCAGCGGGGACGCCGGGTTCTCGTGGGGGCCTCCAGGTAAGCTCTGCCCACGTGTAAAAGGGGGTGTGGCTGTACGGTAGCCGGGCCTACCGGTGGTTTAACCGGTAGTCCGCTGGGCCAGTCCGACACTGACTACATGTGATAGCAGCAATGACATGATGGCGGTCACTGCTTGGATGTATTAAGTCAAAAACGTAGACATAAAATCCGTAAATGCATCCACATCAAGATACGCTTTTGGCTCTACAATCACCTTTTCCCTAAGTGCCAGCATACCCAAGCAGCTTATGGCTGCCAGAGCTAGCTAGGACCAGTAGTGCCACAGAAAAAAAAAGGCTAGTTTCTGACATTTAACTATTTATCAACACCGGGCACAGTTTTCTTTCTTATAGTATCATCAGCGCAGCCTTTCATAGCCTGGTGCTGGTTCTGGCTTTTGCGTCTCCTCGCAATTGCTGCAATCAGTCCAGGCTATAAGCACTGGAGCTTGGATGACTTTTCCGGAATGAGGGGTGTGGATTGGGCCTGCTATGTTTATTTATATTTATTCTTTTTTTACACTGCAAAGGTCTGTGCTCCAAGACAATAGGTTTCATTCCGACTGTGAACACTGTCCCACCTTCGATATGCCTGGGCGATCTGCCTGGCCTCTGTGGAAGTAATTATTTCTACAGTTCCACATTTCCTTTGGGAAGCTGATGCTGATATTAGAAATTCAAATGTAATTTACAGAAATGACTGAGCAAGATTGTGTTTTCCTTCAGAAATATATGTGCTGAGCACCTGCCATCTAATTAAAATTCCAAGTCATAAATCACCATTCAGCTCTTCCAAACCATTTATTCCATTTTTCCCCAGGCTGGACCTTTCATTAGAGATCAAAGATTCACTGTGATGTAACAAGTGATGCAATAATTCAGAGTAGATGCTTTCATTTAGACTGGAACAAATGACAGACCTCCAATGGTCATTTTATGTCAGCTGCCAATGACAGTTTCAATATTATATATTAATATAGGGTGCATATAAAACCTGGTAAAGCTATGTAACAAAATAGAATCACCTGCTGCTGTCTAGGACCAACCTTATACATGAATGTATAAGGTCACTATTGACCTTATACATTCATGAAATGAATGTATTCATGAAATGAATGTAGTGAAACTACAAGCCCCAGCAAGCTTTGCCAGTAGATAACTAGCTGATAGCTGGCAAAGCATGCTGGGGCTTGTAGTTTCACAACACCTGGAGTGTCACAGGTTAGCCATCACTGATCTAAGACATGCCCTACCCCAACTATAAATCTGTCCCCACAATTTAAATTTATCTCCCCCTCCAATGCAACATGGTTTTGCCCAGGTGCAAAGTTACCCCTCTTCTATGCTTTGCTCTCCTTAATGACTCAGGCCCTACATGTGTAACTCTAAATATAGATGCATTGTTTTGCTCTTGCGCTGTGCATCAAAGTGCATTTTTACATACCATAATAGGTGAATCAGTCTCTAGATGTGTGTCTAGGTTTGCAGGCAGGAGGAACGTGTGTAATGTCACATCAAAGTCCAACCGTGTATCACTTTAGGATCACTAACCTCATTACAAGTCTTCTGTTTTTCATCTAAAATACTTCTCAATTTTGCCTCATTTATCTCCGAAGTTAATCAAAATGTTGAATATACATCTTTATTGAATGTGTCACTATTGTGGGTTTTACATTTTATTTATTTTTCTTGGACAGACTGTGCCAAAAGATGTGCTTCTTTTCTGTAGTGCAACTGGAAGGTACAATATGCATCCAATTATATGTATATGAGAGGTGGGGGAAATTCAAGTGATGGTGCCTACTTGACGAAGCAAGTAATAACCCTAACTCGCCACCCTTTTATTTCATTCTAATAATATCCACAAATCGATATCTAATTTTTTACATAGGTCCATATAAGAAGGTGCAGCCATGCGCCTACCATGTAGAGGAGGGTAGAAGCTACATTTTTAATTTAGTCTGATGACCAACAGATTGCCCATTCTTCTTGCTGTCTTTGATCTTATCCCACCTGTTTGTTGTACACCATCCGAGTGGGTTTCTTACTTTTAAGATATATCATTTTAATGGGCTGTCTAAGGCAAGTCAAGGAATGTTGTGGCCTCATATGGGTCATTTCTTTGCTAGTAATAATTAATTTTTAAAAGGCACTGTAGCCATGGTTCTATGATTACGTCAAATGAAGCATTACCTATCTGGGTCCGTTCATCGCACATGGGTCATTAGGGGAAGGACTGGAGCAGAATTGGGAGAGACGAAGGTTTGCGTTTAGCAAACAGCCCGGTGGCCCAAACTTGATTGCAAAAATTTGACCTCAATCATGAAGGCAGTAGGTTATCTCCTCCATGGCTGTAACATGCCAGATCTGCTTTTTAAGTGCGGAGAGAGACAGAGAGGAGGTGTTCTTCCAATTCAAAGCTAAGAGGGTTTTGGCTGCTGCTAAAATGTATGCAGCTAGTTTCCTAGAGAATTTGTCTAGATCTTGTGGGGGATAACACAGCAAAAATACAGACGGATTCTTTGCCACCAGGGCCTCAAAGAAGCTGTTCAAAAGTCCAATTTGCATCTTTGCCACCTATTGGCTCTATCCATATGAAGCTTGATACAGGTAATGCAAGGACTCCCATCCAACAATAAGGGGTTAAACTCAGCTTTAACCCCTATTTTTATAGTAGCTTTTGACTAATGTCTGAAATCCTTAATGCATTCATTGTTCATCTCCTCCTTTTATGGGATGTGTTCAGTTTTTAAGTTAGCCTGGATAGAATATTCTGTAGCCAATCAGATCATCAGAATGTTCACAACTTTTTCTTAATTAAATACAAATAAAGACCGACAATAATTTAAGTATTCACCCTTTTGCTAAGATACACCTAAATAAATAAATAAATAAATAAATAAATAAATAAATAATCATTTGAAAATTTAAATATAAATACACCTGTGCCTTAGGTGTCCCAAATTGGTTAATGCAGTTCCAAACAAGAGCTTCATCATATAGTTCAAAGCAAATCCAAGAAAAAGCACTAGAGGAAGGATATAAGAATATTTTTATTATCACATAGAGCTCTAACCCACATCATAAAGAAATGGAGAGAACACAACTGTCAACTATCTCAAACAGGCTTTCTTTCAAAACATCCATGTGAAAAGGGCAACTTCTCAGGGAAGCCACCAAGAGGTCTATGAAAACCAGGGCCGGATTAACCCGAGGTCTAACTGGGCTGCAGCCCAGGGGCCTCGAGCATCCAGCGGGCCCTTGACAGAGCTAGCAGCATTATTGATCGGGCCGATCAATGCTGCTGAGCCTATTACTGTCCTTCCGTGGTGCTCAGTAATCTCCTTACTGAGGAGATTTCGTGAGAGTGTCACGAGATCTCCTCAGTAAGGAACTTACAGCACACTGTGGAAGAACAACAGTGACAGGAGAAAGTAAGCGCTTGGGGTGGGCAGCTAACAGGGGACGGGCGGCTAACAGGCTGGCCTCATGGGGGGGCAGCAGGCGGCTAACAGGCAGGGGCCTCACGGGGAATGGGGGCCCCCCTTAGCCTAGGGGCCTCCATTCCCTTAATCTGGCCCTGATGGAAACTCTCACAGGGTTAAAGTCTTCCAAGGCAGAGATGAAAGAAACTGTCAATGAGACATCAATAGCTGGACACATCACAAATCTAAACTCTGTGGGGAGAATTCAATGAGCCGCGATGTTCTAAGATTTTTACTAAAATCTCCGGTGACATTTCCGTGCGCTCCATAGAGGTGCGAGGAAAAATGAGAGGCTATTTTACTGCAGTAACGGTAAAAAAGTGCAGCTGCGATGTTCTGTGGCAAAAATGACACATTGTTGAAGAAAACTCCCGAAATCTCACATGATTAAGTGTGCCAGAAAGCATGCTGAAGACCCACATTTCAAATGAAGGAAAGCTATGGTTCGATGAGACCAATATTGAACTTTTTGGCCTGGACAGTATATTTGCTATAAAATTGCCTAAAATGACATATCATCCCAAGAACACTACTGTGGTGGCTGTGTAATTCTACGGGGATGCTTCTGTTTTAGGGATTGTAAAACTTCTCAAAATGGATGAAGCAAGATATATACACATCTTGGAGGAAAACCTGCTATAGTCTGGAAGAGACCCAGTGGGAACATATTTATATTACAGCAGGACAATGACCTGGCACAAGCCACATTGGAATGCTTAAATAGCAAAAAAATAAAAGTACTGGAATTGCCTAGTCAAATCCCAAACCTCAATTCCATTAAGAATCTGTAGAATGATGTGAACATTTGCTGTTCACCAACTGCTCTCATTCAGCCTGCTGGAGCTTGAGCACTATCGCAAACAAGAATGGGTTAAAATTGCAGTGTCCCAAAATGCACAGCTGGTAGAGATTGGGCTGCAACTGCAACAGAAGGTATTTCTTCCTATTGTTCAATCAAGTTGGTAGAACACTTTGTAATCAATTATTGTCTGTTTTGTATTTAATGTTTAAAGATAAAGCTTTATATTTGTTTGTTTTATTATTTGACATTTCAGTGTATTTATTTTGATCAGTGTAAGAATCCCAAAATAAATCAGTTTTGATTCGGTAATATAAATAAATAAAATGTGAAAAATGTCAAAGGAGGTGAATATTTTTTTTATTGCCATATGTTGTCTTTGAACATGTCAATATTTTAAGAAAAGAACATTTGAAGAAAATAGTTAAATATGTTTAAACCCCCCTCTCCCGGAGATTAACCCTAGAGTAAATGTTTCTAAGTTTATGACTTAGTTGTAACATGTATATGAAGAAATTATAGATGGCTCTGCACTTACTAGTTCTTATATCTATTGCTAATACATTTTCCTTTAGTATCAAATCACAGGTTTGTTGGGTGACAACTGAGCCTGCAGGGTTTACCTATAAATCATTCACATTGACAGTCGTCTGCATTGTTCTAAATTGCAAAGTAATCACTCAGCTATAGAGAGAGAGAGAGAGAGAGTTTCAAAACTCTTAGGATCAAAGACAGTTTAATCTCTCTCCACACCTCCAATATAAAGGATTTATATTATGATAATAGATTTGGTTACATAATTTTGTATCTGTTCAATAAAATGTAAACACATACTAAGCCTAGGCTAAGTTATTCATATTGCCCAACAGTTTTCTATAAAACAATTCTGAATAAAATAAGCACCACCCGGTAGTGGACCAAACCCCATTGTAGGGGGCGCAGCTGCTATGGGGCCAGCAGGTAAAAGGAATCTGGCAATGCCGGGCCGCCCCCACCTCTGAGTCCTCTGCTCGGCTCTCAGAAGAGCAGAGTGGAGGCTTCTTCTGAGCATGTGCAGAAGAGTGGGGCTTTAC
This sequence comes from Mixophyes fleayi, assembly GCF_038048845.1. Classification (NCBI taxonomy): domain Eukaryota; kingdom Metazoa; phylum Chordata; class Amphibia; order Anura; family Limnodynastidae; genus Mixophyes; species Mixophyes fleayi. The sequence continues at coordinate 58,098,189 of NC_134406.1, forward strand.
CGTGGATGTGCTGGACCCACACACACTCAGAAGGAGGTAAGAGTGGCATCGTTGGGTCCTTGCACAAATTTTGCTATAGGGCCTGGCAATCCACTTTTCCGCCCCTGGCGCCACCTCAGTCAGCCCAAACTGATCCACTTCCAACAAGCCACACCCCTTCTGGGGTCTATGCATCAAGACAGTCCTGAAAAAATCCAGACTACAAGGAGGCATGATTACTGCATGAAATGGCTTTAAACTGAACTGACTAATACACAGTAAAGTATATGAAACTAAACAAATTCACAAAGGAACAAGGAGACTTAAGAATCTATTTATTGATATTTGGCAATACCGCTGATTTATTCTCCTATTGCCATAATTTACTATTAAAATTTCACGAGTCAGCTGAGCACCTCTGACCCAGCTATCTATTTCACGTAGTGGAACTGAACACCCAGACTTAGGCTTTCAGTTCCACTTATTAAAAGAATAAGAAAAAAAATAGTAAAAAATAGATAAAAATATGTAAAAATTGTTTTTAAATATTTTAAAACTATTGATGGATAAAAAATGCTTTATTATTTCATTCATTATCTTGTGTTATGATCATCTTGAGATGGTGATAACAGAAAAGGGATTGCAGCACTAACACTGCTTTGTTAAATAGACTTCCCTGCATTGTGAAGCTTTCACCGGCAAGACACGCCGATTCTTACCACCGCCAATAGCACTGCTGTCACCGACGATGATCCCGTGATATATAGGGTGAAGCTTTTCACTACATAATGTGTTACACTGTACAAAATAGAATAGTAACAAATCCTGAACTTTCATCACATTTAAATTGCCCCTGTAGATCAGAGATGCTCAAACCCATTGCTCAAGAGCTACCAGCAGGTCATGTTTTCAGGATTTCTTTCTGTAGAAATTAGCTGGGATAATTACTGACCCAGAAAAATACATTAACTTACCCATGGACGTTAAAAGAAATCCGGAAAACATGAACTGTTGGTAGCTCTTGGGGACTAAGTTTGAGCACCTCTGCTGTGGATTACACACAGTGAAGGTAGCCATTTTATGAACTGAACCAATAATTAGTGACATCACTTAGACATGAAGCACGTTGTTTGCCTTCAGTGAGTGATAGATGCAATTCCAGTGTTTGTAAATGAAAGAAATTTGTTGTAAACCTGAGTTCTTGACTCATCCAATGGAGAACTGTTCGAGGTGTCACCTGTCATCCGCCTCATAATTCTCCAGTCATCAAGATTTGGAGAATTCAAATTCTGAAGGTCTGTAGGGCATGCAGTGAATCCCTTGGGTGGGACTACCACTGTTCTGACATTATGTCAAGATGTGTGAGATAAGGACACATAAAATAAAATAATTATTTTTTTGCATCCACTTTATAGATCTAATTATGGGCACTAACAGTTTGCTAAACTGCACATCCCTGCAGCACATTTTTTTTGGGTGTTTCCAGAAAATAGACTAATACAAACTACACATTCTTTAATCTGCCATCCGAGGGACCTAAGTGTCCTGAAAGATTGTGGTCATTTCTTTTCAACTACATTTGCCTTTTCTCCTTTTATCTTATTCCTACAGTTAAAAAAAAATCCTTATTTTGGCACAAAACAGTAGAAGTAGTACCAATAAAATATCCAGGCAAGGAGAACCTGAATTCCAATATTACAAGTGCTCTGAATAATTTTACTATACCATTGTACTAATTACATAAATGAGTTCACTAGTTTACTGTAGCATTTACTGACATTTGCTCCAATTTTTTACATTTTTTACAGAAGTGTATATTGTATAGAACATATTAATTATGTTCTTGGTTGAGGCACTAAATTAAAATTGATTACAAATAAAGTACAAAAAAATCTTATGTCAGCATTTTTTAGTAAGTAAACCTACACCCCTCAGTGATAACTGAGCATTTCTGAGCACAATCACATACACAAGTGCAGTAATAAATGTAATAAAATGTCGAACAAACTATAATAGATTATTGGAAAACATTCTTACCGTTCTGGGGATACTGTGGGACGCTGAAGAGACTGTTGAGGTGTCAAGAGCTCAGATGACTGTAGTGTTGGGGAAAGCAATTGGGCCCCCTCATTCTGCCTGTAGTAATGGGACAGGTCATGCTGAACTTCCATCCTTCATATTTCAGCTGGGCACTCTCTGAAAAGGAAACTGTAACCAGATATGATTCCAGGCTGAGAACACCTACTGAGACACACACCAACAGCACTACACATGCATCCAGGATACAGCAGGATCCGCCTACAGTACTCTAATTTGTCACCTGCTGAAAATGGAATAATTTCATGGTAGCAAGCAGTGACTCTGTGATTACTTACATAAGTAAGCTGTAAAGTAACTACACAACACACAAAAGTACTTTCCAGTGGACACAATGTTTTTATACTAGAGAGGAGTGTACTGTAACTAGCTAGACATAAGCAAGTGACTAAGTAAATTAGATATTGGCAGATGGACAGAGACAGGAAAAAAAGACAGACGGGCATCTAACTGGGTGCATATCCAGAGCTAGGTGGATTCTGGTATATTTAAGAAGACTAACATGTGGCTGATCCAGGGTTAGTCGCAAAATGAGAGGAATTTACCCTAAAAAAAAACGAGCATGAAAAAATAACATATTTCTGCTCATTTGCAGAGCCGTACACATCTCCAGATGCGTTTGCCACCACATCAGCAGCATTTGCTCCTAGTTTACAACAATCATCATCAGCGCCTCTAGCAGGTGCAATGTGTATTTCTGCCGGTCTGCATGAACTGTATTTGCATAAACAGGCCTTTACTGTACTCAGCCAAGAACTCCCTCCCTCCTCCATCCCACCTCACCAGGTGCGTGCAGGCATAAGTGCAAGAATCTTACAACACTGCACAGGCATGTGCCCAAATTCACAGAGCGATTTCCTACATGAAATACTACACAAACTGGCATATGTCCTATTCTGTATCAGCCCCCATAGCTTTAGTATACAATAGCACAAGATATACAATGTGATATAAGAATCTCACATGCATACAATGTTTTATGCACTTTTTATGGTTCCTTTCAGTACTGCTTATTACAATATAGACACATACAGCCATTTTTCTGCAGACTTTTTAATTAACATAACTGTGAATTAAGTAAAAGAGTGTGTTGTTCGCTGTTTCGGCGTGGGGATAGAAAATCATATATTAATGTATCTTACCATTAAACTAAAGGACTGATTTCATGGAAATTTGAGACATTTGGCCACTATCACTGGAAACTGTCCCTGAAAAATGGGGACAATTGTTGATGGAGCAGGAGATCCATGAACACGTATTTTATGGCTTAGTCATGAGAGTCCTGGAATTAATATGTTGTTCCTTTCTTCATACCACTCTAACTGCATGCCATTTACACCTGTTGAGGAGACGTTCATTGATGTTATGTACATTTTATAAAGGGTAAGGCAGGTGTAGGATGAGGTAGAGACATTATATTATAAATTGAAGCCTGAGGTGTCCTCAACTTCTGCGCTGCCACCACCTTTTTACTGATCTGCCACTACCAGCTCTTTTGCCCTGCTATACCATTCTATCCTCATTGGTACAGAAACTGGCACAGCCTACCTTCCCAACAAGGCTTCATGAGGTAATGGCGGTCAGTGGTCAGTTCTCTGCCTACCTCAAAGAGCCTCACTGTCAGCCTGCCTCCATTACTGAACCAAATGCAAGGATTAAGCTGACATTGAGCCTCCAGAATCCAGACCTCTAAATGCCAGGAGGCGGGTGACCAGTGCTATATAGCCGACAACCCACCTCTTAGCATTGGGGACAGAATCTACAGTATTTCCCTGCCATCTTGTCTGTTAAGAAATGTCTAAAAAGTATATGTTATGGTGCCTCCTATGTGCTAAATGTAATGCTCAAGGAATAATAATATGTAGAGCATGACATGCAGTTTAACTTGTGCTTGAGTGTACTAACAGGTTTTACATACTAAAAGGGGACCTGAGTATAATGTTAAGCAGTTCCCTTGGTAATCCCACAACATAATGGATCAGGTGACATGAGAATAATATTAGTGCAACATAAGACAGAATATATACACTTATACACCTAGAATATCTTAATTTAACAGCTTGTGCACAGGCTCAACCATATTATAACACTAGCATGTTTAGGGGTTAAAGGTCAGTGGCAGATAGGGGCTGTATGGGGGTTTATGGGGGTTTATATGCACTGCATACCTGGTGTCCGCCATATAGAAAGCCTGGAAATAGTGATACTTGGCTTTTCATTGCAGGGTAGAGCTATAGGGAGTGCCTTGAAGCCCCAAGGGTTGAAGTCCGGAGTTGGTCTGCGGGGTGAGTGGTGTTGGTTGCTAGAAAGCATGAGTAAAAAATGCTAAAAGACCTTACAGAAATGTGAATAGACTACCTTCATCTGGGATCATGGGATCATTAAAGGACAAGAGAGAAGAAAATGAAGACCAAAGAGGCAATGGGGGGGGGGGGGGGAGGGGGTGTAAAAAAGTGTGTATATTATATTAAAGGAGAATAAAAGGTGCCGGAGATCCCTTAATGTACAACATTGAGCACCATACGCGTGCAGTAATTAATCTCTTGCTGATGTGTTATAGATGGTCTGTACAGATTCATTCTGGTTTGTAACTTAGATTCACTAATATGAAATTTGTTGCTGTGCTTAACTTTATCAAAAATACTACATTTGTAGGTCTGCACCAATATGTTCCTGTGACTCTGAAGTTTCATTATTTTGTGTCACTGTTAATGAGCCATTAATGTACAGTAGAAACAATGGCTGCAGCACAGGCTCCTGCATGGTTGTATCCTTTTGTGATTGCCCTCATTTTCTGTATGAAGTTTCCTTCAGAAGCCTTTATCTGCAGTGTGGGGGAACTTAATTGCCAGGATTGGGGGTTCAGGAAATATTTTTTCCAAAGTCTCACTACTGTCATTAGTTGTAGCTCCTAATTATTTTGCATATTCCTTCCTTGGTGAGTTTGCATGTGGCAAGTAATGGTTTATGTGCGTTGCCCCCCCTGCTACTGTAACAAGTTTTCACAAGAATTTTTAAATGCTCTGTCAATGTTTCCTCTGAATCAGAATATATTCGGTATTATCTGGTTCTAGGACTATTTATTACGACTTTCCTAGTGTTTTGGGTGTTGAGTCTGAGACATTACAAGTAACAACACAACAATTGTGTACGATTATGGATGTAGAAGAGGGAATGGGGTGAGCGGGGCACTGTGGTGATAAGAGTACCTTGTGCCACCTGTGATAGGGTTAATAAAGTTTGACAATGACAACTGGTTTCATTCAGGACACTGTTTATTGATGCCAATCCCCTGTATTCTGCATGAGGCTGGGTGCTAGTCAACACAATTGCAATTTATCACAGAAAACTAAACCATCGTTGCCTACTTTTCCTATCTCGCTTCGGAAGATGTGGAGGTGCGGTAAGAAATGAAGAGGAGGATGTGACTTGATGGTGTAATATATGTCACTAATTAGGCAGATAAATCTAATCACCAAGCTCTGCCCACTGCAGTCAGACACATTATGGCAGTAAAATCAGTAGTTTCATAGGTGGGTGAGGCAAGATGGAGCTAATTTTGTCACTGCCCACCTTGTGCTAGGTAAGTGCTATACAGGAATATTACGTGCTCTCTCTAGAGTCTGGGATTCTTCCTCCTAATGTGGGAATCACAGGAATATTCCAGGACAATAGGCAAGTACGAACTGAACCATGATTCAGCCCAACTTGTCTTGTAACAAAAGAAGAACCATATACTTCTAAATTTACTCAACATTGTCCATGAATACAACTGGACAAACATGGCTATAACCAAAGGCAGAACACCACATCACCAGACCTGAATGAAAAATTCAGCCATTGGAAGGCCAGAGATGTGGTCAGTCACTCCTCTGCTCTTCTGAGCATGCGCAAGAACCTGCACAGTGATCTGTCACCTGGAATTATCTGCGCATTCTCTGAGATGATAGTGGGTGCAGACAGAGGTGGAACAAGCGCAATCTCACAAAGTAAAGGATCTCCATCATCTCATGGCCCTGTAGGTAGTTCCACAACTGACTATCTATCTACTTTTTTTTTACTATGAACTTAGTTTTGAGAAAGAATAAAAATAAAAAATAATAAAATACAATACCATTTATGACCACCAGGTGATACAGAGTGTGTTAAGGTGATGTATTTCACAAAGTGAAAGTCATTATGGGTTGTTTTCGAACTGCAAATATGCAAAACTGCAGCTAAATTTGTCTTGTATCACATGCCTACATTTGTGCAAAATCAAATAGTTTTACCAGGAAGCGCATGGATTTGCATGCTAAGATGATGTGGGGTGCAAAGGTTTGGTGCATTAATGTATTTACAGTGGAGCCCTCTGTTTTTGCAGGAGTGTGCACAGCCTCCTTCTTCCACAAATAGAACTTTATTATTCCAGCACTCTGTTGAGGCAGAGATTGGATTTAGTACCCGTACACATTTCCGTTGCAGTTTTGCATGAAATTATATGTGTAGGTGCACTGTTCAAATTAATGAAAGGGATGGTCCTTAATGTAAGTAGATTGAACATTGATGTAATATTTTCACTGATCCCACCATAAACATTTTCAGCGAATCTGTAACACTGCAAAGTTAGGAACTGATTCTTGGGGACAGTTCAGGGCCATCTTTTCCATTGGGCACGATGGGCAGCTGCCCGGGGGCCCCACGGGCAAGGGGGCCCATTAGGCACAGCTCTTAATGAGAATAATTAATCCTGCAAAAGAAAAAAACCTGCAAAAAAAACCTTCAAGGGTCACCGAGCAAGTACATCTATCTATCTCTATCTCTATATATCTATATCTATATCTGTATCTGTATACATCTATATATCTATGTCTATATCTATATCTAGGGGCCCCGTTGCCCTGCTTTGCCCGGGGGCCCATAATGTTGTTAAGATGGCCCTGGGACAGTTCCAAGGACCAGGAAGTGGCCGGGCAGATAACTGGGCAGGCTTGCACACACAAAGAGCATTGCTCGTCTACACTTTTTGCACTTTGCACTTCATGGAATCAGAAGGCTGCATGAGTTAAAAAATCAGTATGTTCATGTAACTGAAAATATGACAGCAAATTACAGAGTAAGGTCAAATAATTATTTTCAAAAAATGCCCATTTGGCTCACCAATGAATAATTAATTCCTGTGAACAAACTCATTTATCCAGGGTTTAAAAATCCGTATAACACTGGTACATCAATCCTGCTTTAAGTTGCTCATTTTTGGTAAAAAAAACCCACACATTTATTTGTATCTATGTAATAACAAACACCAGTGATTTATGACACTTTAAAAATGAGGATAACCTGATAAAGGGGAAATGGAAGTTCTATATTGAAGGAGTCTATAGATGATAAGAAATGATTACAAGCAAATGGAAGAACAGTGATATTACATGTTATGTAGAAGCTTTGATTGTTACTAACACAGATCCATTAATTACCAATTCCTTTTAAGAGCCTTTCTTTGCCTTAGAGTCTCATATACAAGTTATGAATAAAAGGAAACCTCCCTCTCTCGTTTTTTATTCTGATCTGATGAGTCTGTAGCCTGGGAAACTGTTTCCTTAGGGGTTTGTAGCCTAATACACATAGGCATAGATACTGTTACCCAGGAGGTGAAGATAAGCAAAGGTGTGTATTACTGTCCATTCACACCTTTCAAAGATCCTGTTATAAAGCTGTCTGCTCAGTGATCTCTAGGTGCACCTGCTATTGTTTGATATGATTAAAGATACCACAAGTCTATAAAGCTCTGTAGTAGCTATAATATATTGCTATGAAGTTGTCAAGCAGTGTGATACTTATTTGATGCCATTGTCTTTTATCTTGATAACATAATACATTTGTCACTTGCATTTCAACATGATCCATTTCAACCACTACACAACATTGCACTCCTTTCCTACGTATTTCCTTATAGCTGAGCCTGTGTTGTATTAAAGTTGAATTGAAGTAAAAGAATGAATGCGCTTATTTTAAAACTCTTTGTAAGAGGCATACATTTACACATGTGAAAGTACTAAATACCTCACCTGACGGGGATCTGTAATTCTGATCTATCTCACAGTGGGTGCTGCTGCTCAATATATCCTGGGAGCAATGACATTTGTACAACAATGGAAACAGTTGACTTTGATAGTCTGTTTTTGTAAAAGAGTAATAGGTAAACATTAAAACCACTGGCAAGTAAAGTAAATAACATTGATTATCTCATTACAATATATAATATGCAGCAAGTGAACAGTCAATTCTTGAAGTTGATGTGTTAGAAGCAGGAAAAATGGGCAAGCACAAGGATCTGAGCAACTTTGACCAGGGCCAAATTGTGACGGCTAAACGACTGGGTCAGAGCATCTCCAAAACGACAGGTCTTGTGGGGTGTTCCCGGTATGCAGTGGTAAGTACCTACCAAAAGTGGTCCAAGGAAGGATCACAGGTGAACTGGCAACAGGGTTATGGGCACCCAAGGCTTATTGATGAGCGTGGGGAGCGAAGGATAGCCCATCTGGTCCAAAAGGAGAATAAAGGCTGTGCTTTTCTGTGGGCAGGGAGACCGAGGGCAGCTAGCTGACTGATGATCAGGCAGGAAGTCTGGGTCTGGCCAGAGCCAGGGTCGCTTAGAGTCATCCTGGCAGAATTGTGCTGTGTTGTTTGTGATGTGAACAATAAAAACATAGTTAATTAAGAAATAACTTGTTGTGTCTGTCAACAGCTGGGTGTCAGCATCACTATATATATATATATATATATATATATATATATATATATATATATATATATCTATAATATAAATGTCTAGTGGCGTGTGTTAGTCTGTCTGTGTGTGTGTGGAAAAAATAAAACCAAGCTGCAGCGCCACCTGCTGGGCGGAGTTATACACTGACCTACTAAATTCTTAGTGTGTGTGGAAAAAAAAATTCAGAAAGGGCTGAAATTTGGTATACTAAGATGTTTTTAATTTGTTAATTTAATTTGTTAATTGTTTAAAGTGTTTATAAAGATTTTAAAAAATTATATATATATTTCTTGAAGGAGAAGTGACAGTTGGGAGTGGTCGGTGGTTGCCGGGGGTGACAGTGGGGAGTGGTTGGTGGTTGCCAGGGGTGACAGAGCGAGAGGAGTGTGATACTCAGGACCGCTGAGAGAGATCCCTGTGTCTGGATAGACATCTGGATAGATGTGGCGATGAAAATGAAGGATGAGGTGATGGAGAAGAATGATGAGGTGGTGACATGTGGACAAAACCAGGTTAAAAAAGGGCGCTTACGTCGGTAAGTAACGCTCTTCCCCTGAGGAGGCCTGGCCTAACCCCAAATGCATGACAAGAACCTTTTTAACACCTTAAGTAGCTTGATTTGACTAGAACGCATGAGTATCATGCACGGGTTAACTTGTATATATATATATATATATATATATATATATATATATATATATATAAAACCAGGCCCAGAGAGGCAGATCTGTCTTTCTCATGAATCAAGCCTGGAGCCACCACCAGGATGTATTCTCCCTCAGCTGCAGATTGAACTGGATCAAGCCGCGAGATGTATATCAGTTTAACCACACCACCACCATGCACGAGCAGCTCTATTCCCTCTTGACTTTTGCCCCAGAGGACTTGGAGGGGCTGCTGATAACCCCTCCCCAGCTTGGGGGTCGGCTCCCGTCAGCCTATCATAAACCCTGCTGTGTCCACCGTCTACAATCTCTGATCTCAGCAGTCCTGCGCTATATCTCTTTGCGATCCTGGTTTCCTGAATATACACTAGAGATAAACTTAGTTGTGGATATCTTCAGAATCTATCACACAGTGTGTAACATAATGGGCTGTAAAACAATAATAGACACTTGCTAACTATAAAACTAAGACATGAAACCTAATCCTATAGCACTACCATGAATATGAGTCCATCCCATCTCACATTAAAGGAAAGAATCTCTATTTAGTGTGACAGCAGACCCATTCAGCCTGCAGATTAAACCAATAAACACAAACTCATCCTATAGACTTCAATCTCTCAGAAGCTGGTACATATAATACTGGAACTCTCATTTCATTTCAGTGGTGTCAGGATCAAGTCCCCAGACCCATTTTCATCCTCCAGAATCAGCTCCCATTATACACACAGCAGTCCCGATCTCTGAATAACATTTCTCAGCTCAGTCCCTCCAGTTACACCCCCACAGTAAAGCTGTTCACAGTTTAATCACCCTGACAGCCCTCTCTCTGGGGTTACACACTTCATGGTTCTACTCGGTTCAGAGAACCTTTTTCAGCTGTCCCTCAAGGCTCTGGCTTAAATAATTGTATTGTGCACACACAGTACACCAAAACAATTAGTACCTGCACTGGAGACACACACTGGGCACAAAATGTATGTCCAGCTGCATACCCCTATCATTTGCCTAAAGAAAGAACTGTCTTCTATTCTCCAAACCCTGCACCTTTTCAAAGTTCTGCTTAACAATGTCTTTCTCTAATTACACTCCTGTACATCTCATAGTTAAAGCTCCATCTAGTGGCCATTTGACATATTACTTTTTAAAAACCTGCTTTCAGTTTTTTACTGGATGAAGCTCTCTAACACTATTAGCAATGGCAAAATACGCTTGAAAAAGTGAAGTCTAATCTTCATTACGAAAGCTCATCTGTTATTCCGAAACTTCGGGAAGTGACTCGCCTGCCTCTTACAGCCAACACCATGGCTGCTGTTTGATCACCTGAGGTCTAGAGAGGACTCACTTCATGACCAAATAAACTGCTGTGTCACCTCTCCACCCCTCGACCCTTCTTCCCTCTTCACTGTATACCAAGCTTTGATGACAATAAATATCCTCCTTTTTTCATCAATATGTTGAGCAACACTAAGAAGAGCACTCAATCAAACTTTCTGTACTTTTACTGTAAAGATGCATCTTCTGTCTACTTCCAGGTCAGCACCTCTCCTTGTTGTTGAATTTGGTGCAAAAGTTATGATCAACTTGGTGAATGAAACTAAAAATAGTGGTAAACAACCGTAAAGCAGAAATAGCTTCTTTACAGACTAGGACAGATGCCCTAGAAAAGAAAACTGACCAAATTTGTAGATCAGGTGTTGATAGAGAACTGTCAACAGTTTGTTCTGAACTCGAAAGCCTGAAAGAAAAGTACAAAGTCCTTGAAAATAGGACACACTGCAATAATTTTAAACAAATCCTTCCCAACACCTTAGACTTGGACGTGATGATGGGCAGCACACAGGGCCCCCAGGGCTATACTGCATACTACAGTTAGATACAAGCAGCTCGCCCTTAATAAGCAGTACAGTATGAAGTAGGACATACATCCCAACTGTCCTTGCAGTCGGAAAAAAGGCCTGACTGAGTGGGGCAGTCACACAAAATAGGGACTGCCCCACCAGAATCAGGACAGTCTGCTACCATTGGCTGTGTATTTAATGAGGATGGGATGAGTTGGAAAGTAGCCTAGCACTGTCTAAAATAATAGTCACTCCTCTGGCAGCATGGCATGAAACCCCCCTCTGGAAATCCTACGCTTGCCCCTGGCCCCTACAGCCCCATTTTCCTAAATTGCCATTTAACAGCGGTGTGTAACACACCGACACTACTTACCCCGACCTAGTTACTCCGAAAGTGGGACCCGCGACATGTTGATGTTCCCGACTGTTAAAAAAACTGACTTGTAAGAATATTAGACAGACAATTGATCTAATCTATCCTGTAAATAAATTAAATAAATGTAATATCCCTTCCTATGTGTTAACTCTGGATACCATTAAGGCAATTGTCCAGATTTCCTGGCCTTTCATGATTTGGACATTATTTCACATAGGCTTGTTGTGTAAATTACTTTTGGCCTTCCTGGTGCTATATATCTCCCCTTTAGCCGCGGTGTTAGCAAATGGTGTCGCCTTTAACCCTTTTGACATTACTCTGGCCCCTCTGCCCACTCATCTTTGCTTCCACATAATTTTTTTTTTATCATAAGCTTTATCAGGCAAGCTATCATCAGCATTTATCCAACATTAAAAATGATGTGGTAAGTTGGAATCCACAATAAAACTCCTGGGTTGGATGCATCAATGTCATCAAGATGAATGTTCCTCCCAGAGTCTTATATCTTTTTCAGACCCTACACATTCGAGTCGTTCCCCAAACCATCAAATTTATACAACATGTAACCTCCACCTTTATTTGGGCCAAAATGCACCCTAGAATTTATTTAAGAATTCTGCAAAGACCCTCCCAGGGTGGCCGACTGGGTGTCCTAAATTTCAAAACATACTACCAAGCGGCACAGCTCGCCCACTATCTTCAATGGTATATGGTCTCTCCGACAAAGTGTGGCTCAGTGTAGGAGAAGATACTATCAAACTTCCCTGACTGTCCTCCCTCTTATGGATGCCTTCCTGAGGTCCCACCCTGGCATAGACCCACCTAGTAGTGGTGTTTTCATTGTCAGTCTGGAACTGACACAACAAGGTTCATGCACTTGCCCCAGATGCCTCTCCACTTATCCCCATCTGTGGCAACCCTACATTCACCCCAGGTCTTGACCCCTCATGTTCTGCCCTATGTCTGGCAGGTGCCATCAGATTCATTAACAATATAACCCGCTTGTCCTCATTTCCCCAATTTGTAGACCTCTGAGTTTATCACATAAACATTTTTTAAGACTTTTACAGATAAGAAATTTCCATGCTTACCAAGGGCCCGACTAATGATAAGACTTCCGGCCGATATGCAGTAGGAGATAGAGAGGCCATTATTCCCTGTGACAGGTATGAGATTCTATCAAGCAAAATGTATTAAATGACAAATATACATGCCAGTTTAGACATATAAATCCCTCATGCTTAACCATTTATAACATATAAATAATTTATCATTTTTTCGAATATGTTAATATGGGCAAAATGTGCATCTTGGCAAAATCATGTTGAGCTGTAAGATTTTATTTGTACATTTATAAAGGGATGGATGGAGCTAGAATTTGGAGGGGTGCAGTCCTAGCTCAAATACATATTGCAGTATAGGAATAAAGCACACCAAGTATTTATGTGTTACATGCAAAAGCAGTAAAAATAAATTGCATTTTCAGCCTAGTAATGACAACATGGTTGATGCAGGTACAAATCTGCATCCTTTAGTTGGATTGCTCCAAGCTCTAAAAGCTTACTACAGCAAGTTTTATTTTTCTTTGTTCTGAAATCAAGAATTTAGAAACTCATGTCTAAAAACTCTATTATTGCGGGGGCAAGCTGTGTTGGCCCTATGAAGTGAGGCAGTAACAGTGATTTAGGAAAGTGCAAAGCATGCCGACATGCAGAGCTTCTCTATTCATGCAAATACACCTGCTTTGTCCACACTCACATTCAGGTTTTGGGAACTGCCCCATGAAAACCAATCTGCACCTACTTTTGTGGGATGCTAAGGATGGAAATGCCTAAATGTCACAGACTAGGTTTTATTACACTATCTATATATGCTGAGAGATTTCAGGAATTCGTTTTACTGGAAAGTAGAGATGCTCAGGCTTGGTTCCCCGAAACCAAGCCCACCCGAATTTAGCAGATCCGGCTCGGCTCGGTACTTTTGCGCGCCCTCGGAATTGAAAATGAGGCAAAACTTCATTGTTGCGTCAGTGGATCTTGTGAGTTTTGGACTCTATAAGTACCGCCCTCCACGGCAATCTAGCGCCATTTCAGTGTTCATCAAAGTCTCTAGTGACATTCTACTGAATTATAGTTCACACAGAAAAAAGAGAGCTCCCATGCTAATTGGCATTGCTGAAATAGAAATAATAGGGCTGGCAGTCTTGTTCTAAATTTGCAGTCACATTGTACTGTGTTATATAGCTAACATACAAACAGGAGAGCTCCATTGCTACTTGTCATTGCTGAAATAGAAATCATAGGACTGGCAGTCTTGTTCTAAATCTGCAGTCACATTGTATTGTGTTATATAGCTAACACACAAACAGGAGTGCTCCATTGCTCCATTGCTACTTGTCATTGCTATAATAGAAATAATAGGGTTAGCAGTCTTGTTCTAAATCTGCAGTCACATTGTAATGTGTTATATAGCTAACACACAAACAGAAGAGCTCCATTGCTCCATTGCTAATTGTCATTGCTGAAATAGAAATAATAGGGCTGGCAGTCTTGTTCTAAATCTGCAGTCACATTGGACTGTGTTATATACCTAACACACAAACAGGAGAGCTCCATTGCTCCATTGCTAATTGTCATTGCTGAAATAGAAATAATAGGGCTGGCAGTCTTGGTCTAAATCTACAGTCAAATTGTACAGTGTTATATAGGTAACACACAAAAAGGAGAGCTCCATTGCTCCATTGCTAATTGTCATTGCTGAAATAGAAATAATAGGGCTGGCAGTCTTGGTCTAAATCTGCAGTCACATTATACTGTGTTATATAGGTGACACACAAACAGGAGATCTCCATTGCTAATTGCCATTGCTGAAATAGAAATAATATGGCTTGCAGTCTTGGTCTAAATCTGCAGTCAAATTGTACGGTGTTATATAGGTGACACTCAAAGAGGAGAGCTTCATTACTCCCTTGCTAATTGTCATTGCTGAAATACAAATAATAGGGCCGGCAGTATTGGTCTTCTAAATCTGCAGTCACATTGTACTGTGTTATCAAAATGGATTCACAGCAGTACACAGAATACCAGGAGCACCAAGCAGCTGCTGGCACCAGTCATGAAGAGAGTAATCCATCAACGGCATCTCATCACAAGTCCTCATCCTTTCCTTGCCACTGCATGTGTAGAAGGGCATGTTGGCAATTTTTTTTTTTAAAGTACGTTTTATTAAAAATAACATCTTATCTATAACAAAGTTACACAATTTTCCAAAAGGTACATTGACAAATACTTGTACATATAAAGATAAACACGATGTACAACTTTTTCTCACCATGGTTTTACAGAGCAAATTTGATTGCGTGTTAGTCTTGTACCATGTCGATGCTGTTTTTTTATTTTGAACATAACAGAGAGAAATAGTAGAAAGAAAAGAAAAGAAGGGGGATAAGTAAAGTTGATGGGCAAGAAGGGGGGGGAAGAGAATTGGAGGGGTTGGGGGGGGGAAGGAATTCATGCCTTTAACAAGAAGGAGTAGTCAAATCCGATAATTTCAATAGAGGACCGGCCTCTACTAGAATTGAAGCAGAGGTTGATTATGGTGTGAAGCCCATGGAGACCAGACTTTATGGAAAGACACGGAGCCCCTCAGCACACTAGTGATGTGCTCCATTTGGTAAGTATGCCAAACCCGACCACAGACCATTGGAGAGTAGGGGGTGTGGGATTTTTCCAGAAAGCAGCTATCTGACAAGTGGCCGCACTGATTATGTGCCGGAGGAGCTTATGCATGTGTGTAGGGAGGTCTGGGAGAGGTAAGGGTACTAGTACATGCTTAGGGTCGGAGGGTATGGGAGTGTTGAGGACCGCTGTAGCTAGTGTGAGAACCGCTGTCCAGTACGAGCGTATTCTGGGACAGTCCCACCAGATATGCGTAAAGGTGCCAGCTTGTCCACAATTTCTCCAACATGCGGGGCTTGTTTGTGGGTATATAACATGAAGCCTAGCAGGTACATAGTACCATCTATGGAGCAATTTATGGGCATTTTCTTTGATACGGACACTTATGGAGCAACGCGCTGTCCGCTCATAAATGTCCGACCATTCTTCTGGATCTAGGGACGTTCCCAGGTCCGTTTCCCACTGCGCTTGGAATCAGTCCTTGACCTCGGTGGAGGTGGGGAGTAATGCATTGTATAGCGTGGAAATGAGACCTTTTGAAGATGCTCCAGAAAGGCATAGATTCTCAAACCCAGTGGGAGGCCTAGATGATAACTGAGCCTTGACCTTTTGGCGATAGTGTCTAATCTGTAAGTATTGGTGGAACTGTCCCATCACAAGCCCTCACCGGCCTGCTAAGTCTGAGAACTGAGGAAATGTTTGCGTCCTAGTGATATGATTTAGTAGCAATATTCCACCTTCCCCTGCCCATTTTGTGTGCATAGGGCGTGCAAGACCAGGTGTAAAGGCTGGGTTTGTCCAGAGGGGTATCATTATCGAAGGTGTGGGAGACAGAGTCGCCATTTTATTACATGGGTCCAGATTGAGAGGGAGAGGGCTATTACTGGGTGAGTTCGGGCGGGCGCTGGGCGCTGAGCAGTTGGAAGCCAAAGTGCAGAGCAAATCGGTGAGCCTCTCAGAAGATCTGATTCTATATCCACCCAGACCCTAGTTCCAGGCGGAGAGTGCCATTGTACACATTGAGCTAATCTAGCCGCATAATAATAATTCCGAAAGTTAGGGATGCCGAGGCCACCTGCCATGGGAGGGCGTTGCAGAATACGAGCAGAGATCCTAGGTCTTCTGTTTGACCAGATGAATCGCCTTACAGAGGCTTGCAGCATTTTTAGGACAGAGGGGGGAATTCTAATAGTGTGAAAAAGGTAAAGCAGTATGGGAAGCAAGTTCATCTTCACTGATGTAATCCGCCCCACCCAAGATATCATGAGTTTGTCCCAGGAGACCATATCTTTTTTAAGAGAAGCTATAAGTTGGGGATAGTTTGCCCAGTAGAGATTTTCTACCTTTCTGGTAAGTCTAATACCCAGATATTTAATACGCTCAGAATTCCAGTGAAAGGGGAAGTTTAGCTCCAGGAGCTGCTTTAGCTTAGGGGAGATATTGATATCCAGGATATCTGTCTTAGCTGTATTGATTTTAAAATTCGATACTATGGAGAAATAGTCAAGTTCTTGGAATAAGCTGGGTAGCGATGTTAGGGGATTGGTGATAGGAAGGAGGATATCATCCGCATAAAGTGCAATCTTATAAGTGCTAGATGATAGCTGTATGCCGGAGATGTTAGGGTTCTGCGTATTTTCATGGTAGAGGTTCTATAATTAATGCAAATAAGAGGGGGGAGAGGGGGCATCCCTGTCGGGTCCCATTTTGAATCTGAAAGGCCGATGAGGAACACCCGTTCACCTGGACAGAAGCAGTCGGGTTGGCATACAAGGCAGAGACCCCTTCGAGAAAACGATCTTCGAAACCATAAGCAGCGAGGGCTTTCATCATAAAAGGCCAGCCAAAGCGGTCAAATGCCTTTTCGGCATCAAGGGACATGAGGAGGCAGGGCAACTTACATTCGTTAATATGTTGAATGAGTCTATGGTCTGCCTGGTGTTGTCTGCTGCCTGCCGGCTTGGGACATATCCAACCTGATCGGGGTGTACTAATTTCGGGAGCACAGCATTCACCCTATTCGCAAGGACTTTGGCATATATTTTTAGATCCACATTAAGTAATGAGATGGGGCGGAAGCTACTACAGAGGGAAGGATCTTTGCCCTCTTTCGGAATAACAGTAATCCGGGCTCGGGTCGTGGCTATATCAAAGGGGGTTCCATCAAGGATGGCATTAAACCATGTGGTTAACTTTGGACTGAGAATTCCTGCACATTTTTTGTAGTACTTGGCAGGGAGTCCATCCGGACCCAGGGCAGAGGCTATCTTCATGCTACGTAGGGCTGAAGGAGTCTCTTCAACTGTTATGTCAGAACTGAGAAACTGGATCTCTGCGTCTGACAGTCGCGGGAGGTGGCAGGATTGCAGATACGCATTTATTTTGTCGTCTGAGTCAGGGGGTGGCGGGTCTGATTCATGCAAATTATATAGTGATGAATAGTATGTCTTGAATTCCTCCAATATAGCGTTTGGATTGTATGTCAACTGCCCTTGGGAATTTTTAATAGAGGAAATCGCATTGCGTGTGCGCCTTTGGCAGAGTTTCTGGGCTAGTAGGGAATCCGCCTTGTCGCCTTTTTCATAAAAAAGTTGCTGGGACCATTTGAAAGTACGAGCTGTTTTTTTGGATAAGACCGCATTGAGCTGGCCCCTGACTATCGTTAGTTCCCTCAGATGTGACTGATCTAATGAACCCTGATGCTGAGTGAGCAGAGAGAGAAGTCGGGCTTCCAGTGCAGATATCTGCTCCCTTTCCTCTTTACGCTGGGAGGCTGCGATACTAATAAGATGTCCACGTATTGTGGCCTTGTGTGCCTCCCAAATCATGGACAGGGATATGTCAGGGGTTTCATTTAGAGCAAAGAATTCATTAAGCGCCTCTGCTATCTCCAGACATGCTGCGGGGTTAAGTAAGAGAGTATCATCCAACCACCACGTTGAGCTTCGCTTAGGAAGATTTGCAACGTTCAATTGAAGAGACACTCCCATGTGGTCTGTCCAGGCAAACGGGTGAACCTCAGCCCTGCGAATCTTAGTGGCCAGACGAGTGTCAATCAGAAAATAATCTATTCGGATGTATACGTTATGGGGGTGAGAATAGAAAGTATATCCCCTGTCCATGCCATTAATCTCCCGCCACCCATCCAGGAGGGAATGCTCTTTAAGTAATGCGGCAAATTGATTGGCCTGCCGAACGGAATGCGCTTGGGGCTGAGATGAAGGCGTGGTCATCGGTGTCCTATCAAGAGAGGAGTCTAGAATCATATTAAAGTCGCCCCCCATAAGCAAGTGGCCTTCGGCATGTTTGTATATACGGCTGAATAGCTTCTGAAGGAAAGGGATTTGGGCACTATTGGGAGCATAGCAACAGACTATTGTGACCGGTAGCTGACCTAGTGTGCCTACTAATATGAGAAAGTGGCCATCCGGGTCTGCAATCGAGCGGCACACCACCAACGGAACAGATGGTTTTACCAGAATGGCCACTCCTCTGTGTTTAGAGGTGGCTGAGGCGAAGTATGTCTGTGAGAAGAGTTTTCCTTGGAATGTTACATGTGGCTCGGTTAAGTGGGTCTCTTGAAGAAAGACTATGTCTGCCCGAGACTTTTTAAGAGCAGTCATAAGTGTAGTGCTCTTCTAGGGTGTATTTAACCCCTTAACATTAATTGTTAGTAACTGCAGAGACATGGTTTAGAAGATATTCTAGATTGTGTCGACGAGGGGCTCCCCGAGTCCGTGTCCCTCTATGGATCATGATGAGAACATGACTTGAAAGACGAAGAGAAGAAGCGTGAAAAAGATTAGGAAAATGGATGGGTAGGAAGTGAGGGATAGGGGAAAGTTTAAGCCGTCTGCAACCAGCCAGGAAGGGAAAGGAAAGACCGGTCATGAGATGTCCAGTCTATGGTTGCTCGACTTTGGAGAAATTGGCAATTTTTTTTTCTGCATATAACTTGCCTGGATTACAGTCTTTTTTTCTTTGCCAAGGTAAAAGGTGTATTTTTCCATTTTTGTTTTCCTGACTTAATAACACTATGAACTTTAACATAGGCTTTAGCAGATGACGTAGAGAGATTACTATCATCATGACTGCTGCCAGCAATATGCTTGGTGCTCCTGGTCTTCTGTGTACTGCTGTGAAACCATTTTGATAGCACAGTAAAATGTGACTGCAGATTTTGAAGAACACTGCCAGCCCTATTATTTTGATTTCAGCAATGACAATTAGCAATGGAGCAATTGAGCTCTCCTCTTTGTATGTTGCCTATATAAGACAGTGCAATGTGACTGCAGATTTAGATGACCAAGTCTGTGTTCAGAACCGAGCCTGAGCATTTCCAGTTTCAACAGTATCATTAGGTTGCCAGTTCACATGGTGCACAGTATGATTAGATAATCTATTCAAATGTGGACAGTATTATTAGAGGGCTAGGGAGATGGTTGAGGTCAGGTCTAGGGACAGGGATAGGGATAGGGACAGGTCTAGGGATAGGGGCAGGGTTACAGTTAGGGATAATACTGTCTATATTTGAATTGTCATCCTCATAAATACTGTCTACATTGCAATTGATGCCCTAATAATACTGTTGATGTCATTATATTGTCGACTTTATAACCTCGTCTACTTTGCTGCCCATCAATTATATCATGCCAATCCAATATAAGGGTGGGTGGGAGTTCCAAAGGACAATTCCATTTTGTACCACTTTTATTTTCTACCACTGCTGTGTGGCAATGTTTCTTAAATGTGTTATGAACTGTCATGTGTTTGTACCGTTACTAATCGACAGAGCATCCAGGCAGCTCACTGCAGTCTTAGAGTTCATTGACAGCACTGTTAGCTTAGCTGCCTTTAAGCCCATTGTTAGCTTGATTTGTGGGGGCCCAAACAAACCAAGCATTTCAGCCACAAAAGTGCCACTTCTTGTGGCTGAAGTGCTTGGTTTGTTAAAGTGTGCATGCCCTTTTTAAGATCCAACATAAGGGTGAGTGGGAGGGCCCAAAGACAATACCATCTTGCACTACTTCTCCTTTCAGCTACCGCTGTGTGCCAATATTACCTAGTTGTGCTATAAACTGTTGTGTGCTTTGCAATACTTAGCTTTCCCAAGACACCCATTGATGATGCAGATGACTCGGCACAACATTTTTACATCTGGGGGTAAATGTATGAACATGCGGGTTCTCCAACACCCGCGTGTTCATCGTGTTCGGTGATTAAATTTCAAGCGGCGCTGCATTGTAAACCCGCATGTTCATATATTTACCCCCTGGTCTGGTCTACTCTAAAAAAATTGACCAAAATTTGTGACACCACTGCCGTAACTCCACCTTATTCTACTATTAAAATGCAAAGAATGGTGGAGGATTATTAATTTTTTTTTTAACGTTATAAAGACAACAGTTTTATTAACAAAGTACAACGTTGCTTGCAGAAGTAAGCATGAATGTCTAAATAGACTTGTATATGTATTACTCAAACGTTCCACTTTGCTGCTGTTTCATCAGTATTGTACAAAGTGTTTGTAATCTGCACTTTACGTCAAAGGTACCTAACTATATTTACATTTTTTGGGGATTGGGGTCGATTCAAAGCTCAGTGATGACCTTACTTTTTGCTGTGAATGTCCATGAATGGCTCTTTTCAGTGCATTGTCTGGAACAAGATCCAATATACTCATGTCAGAGTGATCACAGCCAATTTTTGGACACCTGGCGGATTTAACCTTCCGAAGTTAGTTTTCAGTCATCCGTTCAATTGCTTCTCTCTTGTATGTGTGACCACATACTTTGTTATTCACTGGGTTCACCATCCCCAACTGTGTTATAGGAGGGCTCTGGGTGACTGCGATCTCCTCATCTTAATCTTCCAAAGCTTAGTTTGCAGGGGTCGGTGACACACCCATTTGTTTTCTCAGGTCTCTTAACTGTTTTTTAAACTGGACACATTTATGGTCCTGCCTCAGGACCTCCTCTGTATTATTCTTCTGAAGCACAGTGTATCTCTCGTGTACAAGCTCTCTTAAATCTGTGATCTCATTCTCAACTGCATCTATATATTGGTTTAAATCTCTGTTCAATGCAGCGTATTCCAATATGATGGATTCCATACTGCCCACATGTTCCGTGTCACAGTCTGTCTGAAGCAGATCTAATGCCACTCTAGTTGTAATATCCACTCCTGTGTATACATAAGCTTGGCAGTTCTTCAGGGATGAGAGGGAGGCATTCACAGAGGAAAAGCAGATTAAAGATGCTGCACAAGCAGTCATGGTTTAATAATGTAGAGTTCATTGACAGCACTGTTGGAATTTAGGCAGCCAAGTTATTGGTAGCTTTTTTTGTGGGGGCCAAAACAAACCAAGCACTTCAGCCACAAAAGTGGCACTCCTTGTCGCTGGAGTGCTTGGTTTGCTAAATTGTACATGTCCTTATCAATATCTTATATAAGGGTAGGTGGGAGGGACCAAGGACAATTCCATCTTGCACCACTTTTCTTTTTTTTTTTGCCACTGCTGTGTGGCAATGTTTCCTAGATGTGCTATGAACTGCCGTGTGTTTGTGTCGTTGCTCTGTCGATTAGCATCCAACCAGCTCGCTGCAGTCTTTGGCCGAAAGTGTATGAAAATAATATTGTGACCTGTGAGGTGGTCAAAATTGAATGGAAATGATTAGAAATTAGTGTTATTGAGGTTAATAATAATGTAGGAACAAAAAAAAAAGCAAAATTATGTGATTTTAGCATATTTTAGTAATTTTTCAAATAAATACAGATCCAAAACCAAAACCAAAACACAAAGCAATCCAGATCCAAAACCAAAACCATAACACGGGGGTCAGTGAGCATCTCTACTACAAAAGACTAGTGTGGTCACTCCAAGAGTATTATATATTCATGAAGGAAACAATACATCAAACATTACCTTTTATAATACATCTTCAAAGTGGTATCAGTGCATATTTGTAACTAGTGAAACCAGCCGCATGATATGTGTCATTAATAGATATCAAATCTACCAGAAAGCATGAAAATGACATATCTTCATTCTTCCCCAAGAATTCATATGGCTAATGATGTTTCACATGCACATGTGCGTAAGATCATACTCTGATTGTTGAACTTATTATTTAACTTTTTACAGCCTCTTTGGACCTTATATTCCTTAGGAAAAAATCCCAAATTGCCCATTCTGGTGATAGCTAACTAACTGATTATTGGACAATCTCCAGCCCCAGGTCCAGAACCCTTGCATCTGCAGGCAGTCCAAAAACTAATGGGTGAGGTCCACCCTCAGAGATCTACACTTTGAGCATGAATGATCTGATTTGGGAACATTTCTGCATATGACACCTCTGGTAGAATTTATATTGAATCCGCCAATTAGTGTAGCAAGGTATCAGCTGTTAGCATTGAGAGCATTCTGTCTTTTGTGTTTTCCTAATTCTTGTTTTTTCATAATGAAATTGCTGATGCAAGAGATTATAATGAATTGAAATTGCTCTATACCTTGGTATTGGGCCAAACAGTGTTACATCTAATGGGTTGTCTCAATCATGTTGTGAGAATTTCCTCACTACGCTGTTAACATAATGCTGACATTGTAGAAAGTCAAATTGAATGGATTAAATAGTTATGTCAAATTTTTCTTGTGTCTGAGTGAATGTCAGTGGGTATTTTGTTGTTTTTGTCTATTAAATGTTATATCTTGGAATTCTGGATTAAACAAGAAAGAAACATAAGGGTTGAGGTGAAATCAATATCTTAGCTTATGCCACATTTTCATTGTGGACATTAAGATAGGAAAACTTTGTATATGATCAGGTATTTCTTGATGATGGAGGTATAGAAGGCAGAATAATCTCAGTTATTAGATTTCTTTCTAGCGATGTGTTAGTGTAGATTCAGTGTTATGAATCCAGTCTCCTTATTAATGCATATGTGCCGCTTGACTATAAAGGGAAAAAATAGGTATATCTATCCCTTTATTTAATTTGGACTGGTGTAGTCTGATGAGATTCTGTTTTTTTTTTTACTTCCCCAGATAATGTTTTGAAATAGTGAATGCATTTTTGGTGTATACTTTGATTTTAATAGCAAGGGCAACGTCTGGAGGGGATAAAACAGTTTTGGGAACATGATCATATTGAGCAGACTTGCCTTGCCCTCATAGAATAGAAACAGCAATATTGGCTGGCGGGTTTCCATCACACAACATTAAAGGTAATAATGGACAACAGAAGGCTGAATAATTTATCCATTAATTGAGGATAGGGGTTGTACACGTATACAGCGAGGAGTAATATTTATGGAATATTTCTCCAGTTTGCCTCGGATTTAGTTATTATTTGGGAGCTAATCATTTATCTGTGCGACTACCCTAGCGGAAGAATTTGTTCTTAGTAAATTCAATTGGCTTGTGATGTTATGAAACTCTGTAAAAGTTGGCACCATTCTCTCTATCTGTTTAGCGGATTGTCACTCGGGTCAGAGACACAGGCATTATTGCTAATGGCCATTGCTTTTTGTAGAGACTCATATTTTTCTTTGGTGGATTTGTTGTGGTTACCTGCATGGGTGATTACTTGGCATCTCATAGGACCCCAGGATGCTGCAAATTTGTTGCCTATTTTTGATTCCACTTACACATGTGAACAGAATTTTCCTATCATGGGGTAAATTAAAAACAACAATCGCACAGGCTGACGAACGGAAACATCTCTGCAGAATTGCATTGTGCTTGTTCCAGGTTTACACCTAAAATTCAAAAGCTGGAGAAAAATCTGGTCACCCAGAAGTCACATTGAATTGTCAGACTTGTTTGTTGTAACTTGTAACACTTGTTTATCTTACATTAAAGTGCCTGCTGATATGTCATTACAGATTAAGGGGTATAGTTACTAAACTACGGGTTTAAAAAAGTGGAGATGTTGCCTATAGCAACCAATCAGATTCTAGGTTCCATTTATTTAGTGCATTCTATAAAATCACAGCTAGAATCTGATTGGTTGCTATAAGCAACATCTCCACTCTTTTAAACCCATAGTTTAGTAAGTATAACCCTAAATGTCATTTTACCATGTTACTGAGATTAATGGTAATATGTGGCCCTTTTCAAGGTTATTGGGCCTTTCACTGACTTACTCTGTACATCGCTGTGGAAGATAGATGTGATATTCAAATACTATGTATTACAGCTGGAGTAAGCAATGGTACATGTGAATGTCACTATGCTGTCTTTACATGTTGTGAAGCTCTAACCAATAAAATATTTTTTAATTGCATTTATAATTCTGATCAAACCAAATCACTAACTAGGACATGACCATAGCTCTCAACACAGACAATACAGTACACAGCATACTGTTAGGTTAGTTGGCTTCTGACAAAAAAAGGACCCTAGTATGTTTGGGTGTGTTTGCGCACATGTTTTTGTGGTAGACTATTTAGACTGTAAGCTTCACTGGTCATGGTCTGATGTGATGATTAAATATTCTCTGTACAGTGCTACATATATGGTGGTACTATACAAATAAACAAGAATAAAATGTTAACTGCTGCTTCAGATTGGCCACTGTAATACACTGCTGAATGTTCCCAATTATGTCATATAACACTTTTCAAAAGTATATACATATGCGTCCAAAACATGCTTTTCTCAGTGTTTTACTTTTGAGTTTAGTTCAACTTTTAGCAACAAACCAACATTGACTAATGAATCCTTACAACCAAGGCTGAAATGCAAAAGACAGACAGCTGAGATATTTTATGTTCTCTATTCATTTTATTTCAAGTACAATATAATAGAATTTTACTTTACTTTTGGTTAAAGTAAGCATGTTTTTGCAATTGAGTTTCAGTTTGCTTTGCATGTTCATAGCTGTTTAGGTTTGAAAGTAGTTCATACATCCAACATGAACCTGATTTCACAACTGCGTACAGAGAGTGTGGCCATCCGAAAATACAGTCTCATGTAGATGATGGATGCTCATTGCTGGTTTGGCACATGGTATC
The DNA here is from genome assembly GCF_038048845.1 of Mixophyes fleayi. NCBI lineage: Eukaryota > Metazoa > Chordata > Amphibia > Anura > Limnodynastidae > Mixophyes > Mixophyes fleayi. The sequence goes on from NC_134406.1 coordinate 58,123,589, forward strand.
CCGCAGCTACCACTGGTTTGTGGGTAAGGTCCACAGGTTACAAACGCTACATTTGAAGATCATGTTCGTAATCATAACTCACTGCCTGTCTTCTGAAATTACAAAAACAACAAAAATGTAGATTTTTAACAGTGAAGTTATATTTTCTTTTGTTAAATGCATATGCATTTATGATCTTGTTGAAAATAGTTTTGTAAGATATAAAATTAACAAGAACATTGCAAATGTTGGCAACAGTAAATACTAAATACATTGCTGAGAATTTCAAGTGAATTTGATGTATTTTATATTCAGCCGCCTATATATTGGGTAATGATAACATGAAACCTTAGGGAATTAAATTCATGTTCTAGATGTTAGAACATCCATAGCAGGCAGAGAGATTATTAAGAATTTAAAACAATTTATTTTAATCTGAAGTTACACGGCCACCCTTCATTCCTATAGCTTTGCTGCTTGCTTTGTCTTCTGGCGATCTGGTATCTGGGCTGGTCTGTCTGACAGCATCGCATGTCTGGTCTTGGTTCTCAAACCTATGTTAAAATGGGTTGCACAGTCTCCCAGTCCTGCTTTTAATAAAATATTCTTGACCACAGTCCCTACACACTTGGCACAGAGTTGGTTATGGCGTCATTTGACTCAATTACAAACATTAGGTTGGGCAAAAAAAAAAGTCATAAAGGGAATGAGGATAAGCTAAGAGGAGTTTTAGTAGGTTTGGACATTAAGGTAACGTTTCAGGTGGCTCTACACACCTAGATGCAGACTGATTTTTCTGTGGCAAGGTCTGGGCAGTAGGGGAGCACCGAGAAATGCAACTGGCATAGAAAGGTGAACTTAAATAAAGAAGCAGTGTGGGTCGACTAATTGGGTGTTCATAATTAAACCTTTTGGCAGCAAAATCAGGCTATGAAATGTGCTTGATTTCGCTTTCAGCACAAAGTACTCAGTTTGATGGTGGACCATCTGACAGAGAGGTCCCAGCGACTGTGAATAATACATAGTGCACCGAGGACCATCAGGTTTATGAATGACAGTGCTCCTACTACTTTGATTGTTTTTAAAATAAGAGCAGAAAACTAGCCCTAATGTGTGTTTGTGTGCGCACACATGTGTGCATGTTATTGCGTGTGTGTACGTGTGGTAGAGAATATAGACTGTAAGCTCCACTGGAGCAGGTATTGATGTGAATGTTTAAATATTCTCTTCAAAGCACTGTCTAACATGCAGGTGCTATATCAAATAAATAAAGGTTAATAAATAAATTCTAGCATGTAAAATGGATTATTTTGTGTTGATATGACTGTCTTTATGAAAAATGGGCATTGCTTTAACTATTGTAATATATTGAGTAGTAACAACTAATTTACATATACTGAAAAAGTAGTAGTATAATATAATGATATTTTACATGCACATTACTTACCTGTCATCATCTTCATCAGGGTTTTTCACTTCTAGTGGATGGGAACTCAATTTATATAGTAGTGTTTGCGAATGTGCTGCTCTTCCAAACCGAAGTGGTAATGAAGCAAGAGACTGTCGGAAACTTCCGCCGTATTGTGATCTTCCAAACCTTTGGGGCAAATTAGCAGCTGACTGGATGTTGGCCTTGCCAGATATGTATCGCCCAAATCGCTGAGGTAGGTTTGGAATGCTCTTTGCTATTTTGTCATCAGATGCTCTTCCAAAGCGCAATGGCAGATTTGCAGCAGGCTTGAGGCCTCTTTCTTCAAGATATTCTCTCTCAAATTGTATTGGCAGGCTACCGTATTTGCTCATTATAGGGGAACTCATCTCACTTATGCTGTTGGGTCTCCAATATTGATACTCATCAGAATTAGCATTTCTCTGATTTTGGAAATCTTCTCTGGACTGTATAAAACAAAAACAACAACAATTATGTGCACAAATGTGATTCTTCACCAGTGAATAGTTTTAATTGCATATGGGGTGGTGTTTTTGTTTAAAAATTCTAGAAAAAGGTTTGAGTCTACCTGAATGATCTTCATTTGGTATTCTAAAGTTGGTCACTTATTGGTCAATCCCGCTGTTTGGCTAGAGCGACAGGATGACATTTCAATTTGGACAAATTGAACACAATCTATTCATTCGAATCATTATGCCTATTTTTTGTAAACTTGCATATAATATTAAAGGACTGCTGTTATATTGCTTACTAGGTGATGAGACTAGCAATACAATCAATAACTTTCTAACAAAGCCTTTCTTTGACGTTTAAGTATCCTTATTTTACTCAGCAAGACAAGCCCCATATTATACCGTATATTACAGATTTTGATTCATGGTATTGTCTCTTTAGATGTGTAAATCGTGTAAAGCACTGAGCTTGATATACAGTCATAGTTAAAGTTTCAGCAATGGATTATTTCAATAATTTTTTAAATGTCAAATAAATGTTGAGTACGTTTCTAATTTTCAACCAAAATGTTCTCATTATTTTTAAAAAAATAGATAGCAGTTTTTGGTGGCCCATGTTATAAAAACTAAATGCCAACCTTATGTTTTTTTTTTTAAAATTAAACTTTAATCATTGTACAGAACACAAGAGCCTTGCCCAGCAGTAGATCTCATTTGGTGAAAAAAATCTTGCTCTACAGTATTTACTTCAACTAGACTTGTTTAGGTCAACTGGGTACAGTTACCTATAGTTTCATAACACAATAAAAAGTCACAAACTGTTAGACAGCTAATTACTAATGACCCATTATAATCCAGATGTTTTGCCAAATTGATGTACACTCAGATCTGCCCAATTTGGTAGTTTTGGTGCGCAGAATAAATTATCAGGTTTATCCATGTTTGTCCAGCATTGTACAGAAAAGGTGGGGAAATATTCAGTTGCAACATGCAGAAGCATTAATCCTAATATATTATTACAATAAAACTGTAAAAATATGATAAAAATTGATTGTGTATGTAAAAAATGCAATTTTATACTCATGCCAAATATATAACAAGTATATCCTAATTAATGCTATATTTAAACCTAAATATAGATCATGCAAATCTTTGGTGATTAGATTCTCATTTTGTAAATTATACTGTCTATTTAAAAGCATTGAAACTCTTTTTTTTACAGTATAATCAACCATTAAAATCTTCAGCAAAACCTTTCTACTTCCGTAATTATGTAAAGTCAGCCTTCGATGGTGTAAACTAAGTGAAAAATATAATGCTAAAATGAGGAAGGACTAGCAATTATTTATAAAAAGTAAAAAAATAATTAATTAAAAAAATGATATAAAAATATTAAACAACTTTTCAATAGTAACAAAATAACTTAATTTACACATCACTATCTATTGATAGGAAGTTATTGGCAACACTTAGTTTGAATAGGCAGAACTATTCAAAGTGGTAGAAAAATAGGTAAAAACAAGAAAAGTATAACTGAAGTAGTGACTTTCATTTGGTATTACGCTTATTGCTAAACAGTAATAAATCTTTGCAACGTTTGCAAAAACATAAAATCAGACCTTTATTAAATCACCCTGGGGGAGGCAGAAAATATAACTTTATACATTAACACCTTATACATTATACATAATGTTGGCAGAATGTTGACTTCACTCGAGTGAAGGAAATAAGAATACATATTCTCTTGAAGTTAGTTTCCCTTAACAGTGCTTGTTATAGCCTTGCAAAGAAATTGCAATATAATTCACATGAGTTAATCTGAGAGTGCTGAGTGTTCTAGAGGACTGAACTCAACAGTCTCTTGAATAGTCATTTATTCACTACGTTTTTTTTTTAGTGTTAGATGTCCTATGAGTTAAGACCAAAACACAGGTTACCGTGTGATTTATGAATAGGTCCACTGATCCTCCCTTCACAAAACTAATATATATATGTTAATTAGTACTAACTGAATACTATTATTTTGTATACGTTCTCAAATTTCTTTTCATTATATTTTAAACAAGAATATACTTAATTTGTAGACAATAGTAATTAAGTAAATTATTAATAAAAAAGATATACACAACAAAATCAGCAAAAGGTATTAATGTATGTCATGCAAAACTATCAAGCTACTTTTCTGGACAAGATTCACAAAGTACCCATCTTCATCAGACGCACACTAATCATGGAAACCAAAAATACTGATCAATAGAATGTAATGTTTCCTTACTTCAAATAAGTCATCGTATTTCTCTTGGCTTTCCAGATTCGTCGTTGTATACTCATCAGAACAGATGGAAAATGCAAAAAGAATGGAGAAAGTGCAGAGAGGAAAAAACATAATGAAACTGACAGAAAACCTGCTTATTTCCCTAGCGCATTCAGCTCATTTATAGAATCCTAGCTGTCGGGTCCCCTTCATTATATATAGATTTTAAACCAAAAAAAAAACAGCCTCAAACCAGGACATTCCTAAGTATTTTCTTAGACTTAATTAATATAAAAACCGTCAATTAGATCATAAAGAATTAGAAGAATGTATTTGCAAATAGCTTAAAAATATATGTAATAGAATTGTATCCCAATTAATTAAGTCCCTTTGGAAGACAGAAAATTAGTTCCACCATGAACTATGTTCAATTAGCACATATCCCACATTTTAATAGTGTTTATTCAATTCATTGACTTTCGCTTCTACATAGCATAATTAATTAGCATACATGTAATTTTAATTAAAGATAGATTATGCACACAAAGCATTCTCCAAACAGATTTATTGTTTACAGAAGCAGAATTAGATGATAAAGAAAAGAAGTCACATAGAAGTGGGATCACAAAAACAATTTGGAAGAGCACAGTATCTTCTCACCTAGGTAACACTTTGCTTCTAGACTAGTTCCTTGGGGGCATTTTAACTGTTGAAGCTTAATAATTGGATGAAAGTGGCAATCAGCAATTTCTGTACACTAATATCGGTGGCGAGATTAGAACGCAATCAAACAACTATCTTTAGCAAATAACGACATGAAAATAAGTTTAATTTATTTCTTTCAGTTAATATAAAATATAATGTAGTGAAGATAATTAACTTTTCCAACATGCTAATTACATTTAGTTTGGTCTCATTCTGTTCGCAATCGCATGAGAACATTTCCGGTAGTATTATGACGTGTTCACACATTGCAAATGCTAGTTATAACCAACATTACTTTTCATGCACCAAATAGCAACTCCAGAGATGTAATAAAAGAACCAGTTTATACAGATCTAGAGGTGGGAGCCTGAGGAAGGACACCTGGCCACACATGGAAAGATGACCCCCCACCTCAAGGAACAATGACCAGAGGAATCAGCCAATGGGGCATCGAGTTTTGTGAGGTCATAACCGATCAACCTTTAGATTTGGACCTTAATACTGTATCTGTGTATTTATGTGATGTCACAGCTTTTTATGATTGTTCATCTCCGGCTTTGAAAACCGGAGAAATCTGATAGAAGCTTGTTGTCAGTGCTGACCACGCAAGTTTATGTATACAATACCCTGTAATCTATCCTGCAAATTAAACTCTTGTGCTTTGGAACCACAGCGATCGCATCGGAAAATCTTTATTTCATATGATACAACGGAGGTATAAGAACCCAGGCAGATTCATAAGGGTCCACCAAATATAAAGTGCAAGTAGCATTATATAAAAGATTTATTATTAAAATATTGAGATGCATCCAACTGAACATTTGCAAGATTACCGTATTTTTCGCTCCATACGACGCACTTTTTCCCCCAAAAAAATTGGGGAAAAAAGTGTGTGCGTCTTATGGAGCGAATACTGCTGTAAAGATGCTACCCTTGAAAAAGTTCCGAAGTCATCTGTGACCCGACACGAACGCCGGGAATCCCCAATCTAACACTCAGCCTGCCAGTCAGCTGACCTGTACACGGACTGATGCAGGCACACCCCCGGAACTGCCGCGCGGCTGGAAGAGACTGAGAGCAGAGAGCAAACAGCAAGTATCACTATATCCAGCTCGTTCCATATCTGATAATAGCGCTGATAATAGAACTACCTACTTGATTACTTATTATCCTCTAGTGTGATCTGGATGGATTTTTTCTACAGCAACACGTTATAGCGGTTGGATTATTTGGTATAACAGGACACGGGTTCTGTGTGGAACCATCACTTAAATATCATTAGACCACACTGGCAAGTGACACTGTGAGTGAAGGGGCCAGTGTATTTTGTGTGAGTGAAGGGGCCAGTGTATGTTTTCCTCCTCTACAAACTAGGTGCGTCTTATAGTCAGGTGCGTCTTATGGAGCGAAAAATACGGTATATGATTTTTCTTCCGTGTCTCTTTTCCTGCATACGTTCAAGGTGCAAACAGTTACAAACAGAAGAGTGCCAAGTCATCCTAAGGCCTCAGACAGCAATGTAAATGGCATGCTTACCTTTGGTAAGCACACCAAAATGCCATAGTACTTCTACATGAATTGGAAAACACAGGCTATTCATGGACAGGGCCGGATTAACCAAAGGGCTTTATGGGCTACAGCCCAGGGGCCTTGGGCAGCTGGGGGGCCCTAGAGATTTTAAAATAGTTTTTTTTTAAAAAAACAACAAAACGTTGGCTTTTTCTTCATCGAGGTGAGGGCCGGGGGGGGGGGGAATAGCCATCCATACACTGCCTCATGTGTTTTCAGTACATTTTTTTTATTATTTGTTTTCTGGCGGCCCGGGGGATGGTGGTGGGTGATAGGCGAATCTCTCGTATTTAGTTTGACCTGAAGGGGCGGATCCGACAGTGACACTGTCCGGGCAGCGAATAAGGAGGCTGCCTGTCACAGAGAGGGGACTGCAGAGGCTCTTGCGTGACTTCCTTAGCTTTGCGCCCAGACGGATGCCTCCTGCTTCATGAAGCTGAGCTGCACCAGCACAGGTAAGTAGTTAGCAAACGAATCAAAAAAGTGCGTGATAGTGACAGTGAGAGTGTGTGTTGATATTCCCTGGCTTTTTAAAATGTTATGTTATGATATTTAATGGTCACTTTCTATATAGTGAAATAGGAAATCCATGCATAAAATAACACAAGCATAGAAGCTTGGTCGGATTAGATAGATTGTAGGGTATACTGATTTTATTGTTACCCATGAACTATTTTGGTTAAACAGCTCAGACATTTTTGGAACACTGATGGTAAAGAGTAAATAGACTGGTGTGACAGCCATTTGGAGAAGTGACAACCACCACAAGGAGGGAAAAGTCAGAGGAACAGCACAAGGAGATATATATATATATATATATATACACAGTATATATATATATATATATATATATATATATATGTATGTATATATATATATATATATATATATATATATATATATATATATGTATATGTATATACACAGTATATATATATATATATATATATATATATACACAGTATGTATATATATATATATATATATATATATATATATATATATATATATGTATGTATATATATATATATATATATATATATATATATATATTGCACTTGACCTGTTATCCAGAAATACAAGTGAGCTTTGTGAATATATTCTCTTCCGCAGGCCTTAGAGCCATGAAACACACTAGGATTGTACTTGGTTAGGGTTAGGCAGATTCATTTGAAGTTGGGGTTCATTCATTTGCAGTTTAGTGGTTCCATGGGGGAGCTTTGAGTAGGTAAGAGCATAGGGTTAGGCTAAAAGGAGGTAGGAATAGGTTAGAGTTAGGTTGTGATGAGGTAGGAGAAGGTTGGGTTTAAGATGTGGTGGAAAAATTAGGGTTAGATTGTGAGAAGGTAGACATGCCCAATACGATATTACTGGGGGGGGGCAATATCGGACTGGGCTTAAATTGCTTGACAAATGGGGCCCTCACAGTATCCCCAGCCCAGGGGCCTACAATGTCTTAATCCGGCCCTGTTCATGGGTGGGATTCCACAATACGTTTTGTCACACTAAGGTATATAAATGCTAAATGCTTATAAATATGGTTCTGTATGTTCTGATTCTTGCTTAGGAGAATCTACTGTAAGGTGCAATAACCATATTTTGCATCTGAAGGGGACAGCTCTATATCCCCAAAAACTAGTCATTAATGGTACTGTTTTTTTTTTTCTACTTATCACTTTTTACTTGGGTACCTCCAGGCACATAATATCCCCCATGAACATACATATACTTCATATCCATACTTAAAAAGCTATAATACAAATGTTATATGGGTAGTGTACACTGACACATTACTCATTATTAAATCTATCTACAAGGTTGAAAATTGTCGTATAAAAAAGGAATTCCTTAAATTTGTCTATCACTATGTAGAATTTACTGAGTCATGTAGCAGACATTTAAAGGAGAACTGAAAGGAATTATTGAATGATAATAATAAGGAATTATAAGTCCAAACATGGTGCTAATATCACCTGTAAGACAAGGCTGTTGTGGCACAGCAGATGCTGTAAAGGCTGGCATAGTGTAATTCCATATGTTCCCTATAGGGAATATATACATAAAAAAACTTTTGTTCATAATTCATACTAATCTTGATGTCTGTATTCATTTATAATCTGTGCAAATAAGCCCATGACCTAAGTCAAACTTAAATGCTAAGCTCATAAGGAAACTATATAAATCAAGTCTCTTCCTAAATATTGTACCAACTAATGTCATATTTCATGTGCACATATGTGGGATGTTATAATCTCTTATTTGAATGTACACTTATATTTCTAGGATGTAACCCTTCTCCCCCTATTTTGATTTAAAAAAATGCTGAGAAGAGAGGTGCATTGAAAGCCATAAAGGATGTCATTAGCATATTCTTAAACCTGGTATGGTGACCTCACAAGGTGGGGGAGGGGTGCTAGGGGGAAAATCATTGAGTTTAAGAACCATGCAAAACAGTTATCCATTGTCATTTCTTTGAATTTCAATTTCATATGCAAGATTTGGCAAGAAGATTTTTTTCAGCTTCTTCCAGGTGCAGTCATACAAAATAAGTTACTGTGCACCACTGCTTCATAGACACAACAATCATCATCATCATTTATTTATATAACGCCACTAATTCCACAGCGCTGTACAGAGAACGCACTCACAGCAGTCCCTGCCCCAATAGAGCTTACAGTCTAAATTCCCTAACACACAGACAGACTAGGGTCATTTGATAGCAGCCAATTAACCTACTAGTATGTTTTTGGATTGTGGGAGGAAACCGGAGAACCCGGAGGAAACCCACGCAAACACAGGGAGAACATACAAACTCCACACAGATAGGGCCATCGTCGGGAATCAAACTCATGACCCCAGTGCTGTGAGGCAGAAGTGCTAACCACAACAATGAGATAGAAAGGAGTTTTCCTGGCTTGATTACAGGCGGACCTAAACATGCCTATCTTTCTGAGAGAAAATCTGAAGACAAACACAGGTGAAGTCACTTAGCATATAAAACAAGTACATTTATATTCATAACATTTACACCCCCTGTGTATCACCTGCCCAGGTATTACGTTAGACACAGAAGTAAACATGGCAAGACATTATTATGGTAATTATTAAAGCATACTCTGAAAAAATATTAGATAATAATTAGAATAATAGCTACTCTATATAAGCACATTATCAGTAATATTATTCAAGCCTATCCTCCTAACTCCTTTGCCTCTGCTATCATCTCCATTTTCCAACACGGTGCCATCCTATTTGGTTCGTTCCCCTTAGGATGTAAGATTTCACAAGCAGGATCCTCTTTCCTCATGTTCTTTCTACTATTGCTTTCCCCACTGTATCTCCAGGACTGCTTCCCCAGCCCTGTTTTCTTGAGCTTTGGCCTAGTTCATATTGATCTTACCTTCTCTCTTTATCACTGTCCTGCAAATAACTTGATCTGCTTGACCAACACTGTTAACTAGTAGATATCTGGTCTTTTTATTATTACTTTAATAGTTTATTATGTAATGTACTACAGAGGGTTGCTATGTATTGTATACTTCTGTAAATTTCATGTATGGCGCTACAGTCTTTTTTGGCACAGTATAAATAAAAGTTAATAATAATAAAATCAGTAGCTAAAGTTAAACGTGTACCTGGTGCACTGGTGCATTCTCCACCGTGACACGCCCGGCTATACATTTTTCTCTGCACTGCATCACTTATTGGAGGATTAATGATCTACTCATCCATGCAGGATTGTTCAAAATAACTTTTCAGCTACTACAAGTCTAATGATTTGGTCAGACCATGAGCCTTTACTTCTAACTCTAGTTTTCAGAGGAAGCCCCTCAGGTTCATAGTCATGGTTATTAACAAAAGCTCACTATGTGACACTGTTTATGAGATGCAAATTATGTCAACGATTACTGAATTTATCCAGAGATGCCTCAGAAGTCATGATTTCAAAAATAAACTGGGAAGGATTAAAATGTGTACTCAGAGGGGTCTTGATCCAAGCTGGAACTTGACTGAAACATGCTAGAGCACTACAGATCGAGGACTTGCTGCGTGACGTTACAAAACTGGAGTTAGTTCATAAAAGCTCATTGGGCCTGAGTCATTAAGGTAAGTAATGCAAAAAAAAGTAGCAAATGTTTTCTGGGACAAACCATGTTACAATGCAAGGGGTGCAAATTAGTTTATTATTTTGCACATAGGTTAAATACTGGTTGCTTTTTTATGTAGCACACAAATATATGATAGCTTTATTTTTACACTGAAATTTAAAGTTGATCTAGGACATGCCCTACCCCAACTATAAATCTGCCCCCTCATTTTAAATTTACCTCCCCCTCCAATACAACATGGTTTTGCCCAGGTGCAAAGTTACTCCTTTTTTATGCTTTGCTCTCCTTAATGACTCAGGCCCATTATGACTAGGCTTGTTAGTGATTCTTACTCAGAGACAATTTCAGTTAAAAAGATTTTATTCAACACTATGATAAAAGTTTTCTTCTTAAATAGTTAAAAATATTTTAAGTATGGAAATAAAAGCGGTAAATTATTGGTCAAAGCTTTGAGAAAATAACAAACCCCCATTTACATTTCCCACATTGTATATACATTTGGGTTAGAAGAATGGATAGTGTACATGACATTGTAGGGGAATTTCACTCAATCTACTCAGTTCTGGGCAACAAGAGCACATCTAAAGCTCACTCAGCAATAACTCTCATCTATTTAAATCTTCTATATTACTCTCCATTCCAGGTCAGTGCACCCAAGTCACTAGAATCAAACAGTTCACCCCTGGCCTCCTCTCATTATAACATGTCTCTAGAAAACAACAACTTAGGATATTTTGGATTGGACGTGGGAGCGAGAAAAATACTAATTACCAGGTTCTAATTATGGACATATATAGATCGATACATACACTAGGCGCTGTCTTCTGTCTAGGTTCTAATTATACTTCCTTTATGGATAGAATTGCCTAGCTACTTTTTTGTCTAGATTTAAGGATTTGTTTAAGTGATTGACAAAATTAACATGTACTCTCTGATTAATGACTCTGAACCGTCCATTTATTTTTATAGAGGTGGAGAAATTACCTGAGTAGGTTCTTGACCAAAACCTCAATGGGACAAATCTCTAAGTCTCACTATTGTAGGCTGTTTAATCTAGCATATAGGAATCAAATGACAACATTTTAACTAGGTGGTTTAGGAGCCCAAATCTAGTCCATAAGGCAATTCATATGATTAACAGATATTGGGGATTGGTGTCAGCCAAAATCACATTAATTCTTATATTTTGACTTTGTCTATATTCCAGCTTTGGAGTAAGATGCATAGATCTACTCACTGGCCAAAAAGACAGATTTGACTTCTGACCCATGGGTTAGGAGTCAGATCTTTCACATAATTTCCCTCCATTTCAATATCCAAAAATAAATAGAATATTGTACCACACCTATTATACACTGCCAAAATTATGGTCCCTCCTGTTCAGGAGTTGATTTATGGCAGAGAACAGGTGTTTGATGAACTGTGGACAGTTTGCGATGAACTCACTAAAACTCAAGTGTTTTGTACTTTTAAGACTAAAAGTTCTCAGGTAGAAAATAGCATGTCCATTAAACATAATGGGCCTGATTCATTAAGGCAAGCAAAGCAAAACAAATAGGAGTAAATTTGCTCCTGGACAAACTATGTTACAATGCAAGGGGTTCAAATTAGTTTATTATTCTGCACATAAGGAAAATACTGTCTGTTTTTCATGTAGCACACAAATACTTGATAGCTTTATTTTTACACTAAAATGTAAAGTTAATCTAGGACATGCCCTACCCCAACTATAAATCTGTCCTAACATTTTAAATGTTGCTTGTGTTTCCACAATTACCATTTTATCCTTTCTGCACCCAGGGCCTGATTAAGGGTTCCTGCCACCCTAGACTAATTAAACCGTAGTGCCCCTCCCCCCTGAAATCGCAAAAGGAAAATTCAGTTTCTCCAGCAACCAAATTTAGATAGATTATCTTACCTGTCCTTGCTGTTCATTCTTGCATCTTTGTTGTCGTTTAGCCGCCTTCTGAAAAATTGGGGTCCTGTTTTGTAAATGGGCAAATGTTACAAACCCTCAATAATTAGGCTCTGTAGAGAGCATCCTCATGAACGCCATACAATACAGAGATCATGCCCTCCCCCTACCAGCCATTTCCTCAACCATCAGGGGCCTTCATGACTCCCCTGGCAATTTCATCACCCACTTCCCAAGTTCTTTCATCACCTACCTCCCCCCAAACAATTCATCATCCATCTTAGCTCCCCCCACATACCTTCTACTTGTCAATTTATGGCATTAGTATAAAGGATGTATGCATAAATGTCTCAGAAATAACCCCCAGTGGCCAATTCATGACCCACTTCCCCCCCCAGTGATTAGATCACTGTGCCCATTATCACACTCGGACCCCCTTCAGCACACACTGCCCACCTATCATCACACATTGTCCCCCTACAGCACTCACTGTCCCCCTATAATCACACACTGTCTCTCTACAATCACACACTGTCCCCCTACAGTACTCAGTGTCCCCCTACAGCACTCACTGTCCCCTTTTTATTACGCACTATTCCCCTTCAGCACACACTGTCCACCTACAATCACCCACTGTCCCTCTACAATCACATACTGTCCCCCTACAGTACTCAGTGTCCCCCTACAGCACTCATTGTCCTCCATCCATCACACATTGTCCCCCAATAGCACTCACTGTCCCCCTACAATCACCCACTGTCCCTCTACAATCACACACTGTCCCCCTACAATCACACACTGTCCCCCTACAATCACACACTGTCCCCCTACAGTACTCACTGTCCCCCTTTCATCACACATTGTCCTCCTACAGTACTCACTGTCCCCCTGCAATCACACACTGTCCCCCTATAGCACTCACTGTCCCCCTATAGCACTCACTATCCCCCTAAAGCACTCACTGTCCCGCTACAATCACACACTGTCCCGTTTCATCACACACTGTCCCCCTACAGTACTCACTGTCTTCCTACAGTACTCACTGTTCCCCTACAGTACTCACTGATCCCCCACCAGCACTCACTGTCCACCTTTCATCACACACTGTCCTCCTACAGTACTCAATGTCCCCCTACAGTACTAACTGCCCCCCTACAGCTACACTGTCCCCCTACAGCTACACTGTCCCCCTTTCATCACACACTGTCCCCCTATAGCACTCACTGTCCCCCTACAATCACACACTGTCACCTCTTATAGCACTCACTGTCCCCCTTTCATCACACATTGTCCCCATACAGCACTTACTGTCCCCTTCATCACACACTGTCCCCCTTTCATCATACACTGTCCCCTTTTCATCACACACTGTGCCCCTACAATCAAACACTGTCCCCCTATAGCACTCACTGTCCCCTTTTCATCACACATTGTCCCACTACAGCACTCACTGTCCCCCTTTTATCACACACTTCTCCCCATTACACACTCCCCATTACACACACCCCCTCCTGCATAAACATAAATCACAACTTACCTGGCTTCTTTCTTCTGGGCAGTTAGTTCCTGTCATCGCATCTCCAGTTCTCACTTGCACTGTTGGGACTTCATGATGACATCACTCCCGACAGTCAGTGAGGAGGGGGGAGGAGTAGAGGGGAGAAAAGGTAGGGAGGGAGGGGGGAAGGTAGGCAGCCTGGAGGAGGGAGGAGGGGCGACTTCTTACACACAGGACAAAAAAAAAAACATTGTAAAAAAATTCCTAATTGCTGCCGTCGCTGCGCTCACCCAGGTCCCAGCGCCACAAGCTGCAGCCTGATCAGCCCACTGGTTGATCAGGTCCTGTCTGCACCCCCATGTTTTCTCTAAAAAAAACCCCTGTAAATAAAAAATGTGTAAAAGCCCTAATCAAGTATGAGACATATGTTACATTTTTTTCTCTTCATTTTTTGGTGTTTATTGGGGAGTGGTGGACCATATGTACATTTTCCCAGCTTTCGGCACTAATTGCAGTGCAAAGAGTACCTCTTTCCACATTTCAAATGCTCTCAGGCACAGAGGGATTAGAGTTCCCTGCAGTGAAAGATCCACTATAGATAAAGATAAGGTTAAGAATCTGTGCTATTTTGTGACAGATATCTGGATTAGTTTAGCTGTGAATATTATGAAATATTTGAGTTAATTTTAAAAGTGGTTTGGTTTGTCATTCACTGCAATAACCCCCTGCTCCATCTGTATACAATCCCCAACATCTAAGTGAGAAAAGAAGGTTGCATTTGGATAAAACTATTTTCTTTAATTAAAAGCCTGATGTACGTGCTCCAAAATCACCCAGTGCAGTGTAAAGACTGTGCTGGGGGCTTAGGACTTTGGACCCTTACCTAAAGGGATAGGGCACCATTCCTCCTCATCCCCCTATCCTTTGTTCCCCACATTGACTCTATATCTAAATCATATTACATAAATCTAAAAACATTTCCAGAATTCGCACATATCTCACACAAGACACTGCAAAAACCTTAATTCATGCACTTATCATCTCCCGCATTGACTATTGCAATTCCCTCCCTACTGGCCTTCCCAAAAACAGACTTAAACCCCTACAATCTATTTTGCACGTTGCGGCAAGATTGATTTTCCTTGCAAATCGTTATTCCTCTGTTGAATCACTCTGTATGTCTCTACACTGGTTGCCTGTTTTCTACCGAATCCAATATATAATACTCTTACTAACCTACAAGGCCATCAACAAAGCTGCACCAAAATACATCTCCTCTCTTGTCACAAAATATCTCCCAACTCGGCAACTCCATTCTGCGTCTTTCATCCACACTCATTACATCCTCCCATTCCCGATTACAGGACTTTTTCCGGGCTGCAACCACTCTATGGAATGCTCTCCCTCGCACAATAAGACTCTCCTCTAGTCTACAAGCTTTCAAGCGTTCTCTGAAAACCCACCTCTTCAGATAAGCTTATAATATTCCTCAACCACCCTCTTAACCTCACTACATTACCCTATTACCACCTGTTATACAACTACCCCTTGACCAACATTGTTGTGTGACAGAATCATTTAGCTTATTGTTACGATTCCTAGTAAACTCAGCAAGCAGCCACAGAAGTATAATACAAATGTCTTTATTCCAGCAAAATATATAAGCAAGGATTCAGTTCCAGGAACATGCAGGTTTTCATAAACAGGTATAACTCCCAACATAAACATGAACAGGTGTGGCAGGAAGGTACACAGAAATAACAGGTTCCACAGCATGCTAATATAGTTTGAATGCAGGGATAAGAAGGGTAAGTTACCCAATTCCAGGATGCAAAAGTCTTGTCCAGGAAGCAAACAGAGTCCAGGCAAAGTAAATGTCACAAGCAAACTTGCATAGTCCGGTAATCAGGCCAAGGTCTAAGGTAACGAGAGGTCAAGCAGTATCCAGTATTCAGGCAAGGTTCGGGGTCACGAGCAGACAAGCATAAATGGTAAACAGGCCAAGGTCACAACGGGAGATCAAATATCAGCAGAATCAAACTGAAACAGGGGGAACACAAGCAGCAGCCAGGTATACAAGGATGAACTGCACAGAGCACAGCTTGAGGAAGGTATTTAAAGCAGTGCGACAGGTGCAGTTCTAATTAGGCATAATGCAAGGTGATTAACTCCTTCAGGCATGTGGAAAAGTTCAGGAACAGAACAGCAGCACCTGTGGTGGTATAAGGTACTGCTGCTAGATACAAATAACAGGCAGAGTTGTAACATAGCCCCCCCTTTAAGGAGCGGATTCCAGACGCTCCATACAAGCTCCCTTCAGGTTTTCCCCCTCTTCTTTTTCTTTTTATGGGATCTTCCTGAAGACACAATTGGGCTCTTCTCCAAAGGAGTACAGAGAAGACCCAATTCCTCAAAAACAAAAGAAGAATTGGCAAGTTCGTCCACTAAGTCTCTAGCATCTTCAATGAACTCACTTTCTGAGTCTGAGTCCCAGCCAAGGGTCGGGATAGGACCTTTTATTCTATTAGAAGATGGTGATATGCCCAAAAAGCCAGTCACCAAGGTTGATGCTTGTGAAGAATGAGGTGGCATAGAGAGACCCCGATCAGGTGACTTGACTGGAGATGAAAGATATTTCTGACAGACTGCATTTACAAAGTCCATGGTGTTGTGGGTAATGGGATCATCATATCTAAGAAGGGAAAAAGCCCAAGTCTGCGGCTCCCCTCTGAAATTCATGATAATCGTACCAACTTGGGTAAATTGGTCAGAGAAATATCCTGGAAATTCTTCAAATTGCTTTATACAAACTTGAAAGACTAAAGCAAATTGTTTCAGGTCTCCGTCAAAGAAGGCTGGAGGAGGGTCTGAAGATTCAGAAGAAGCTTTTGGGCGTTCAGCCTCAATAGCAGACTCTGAAGAGTTCCCAGCTTGTGCAGTGGTCTCTGGAGAGTCCCCGGCTGGGACGGCAAGTTGGGCACACTTGACGGGAAGCCTGGACTGGGCACAGCACACCGACTGGATAGCACTGTGGGATGCCTCAGAGCAGACAGCACTGTGAGATGCCTCAGAACAGACAGCACTGTGAGATGCCTGAGAGTAGACAGCACTGTGAGATGCCTCAGAGCAGACAGCACTGTGAGATGCCTCAGAGCAGACAGCACTGTGAGATGCCTCAGAGCACACAGCACTGTGAGATGCCTCAGAGCAGACAGCACTGTGAGATGCCTCAGAGCAGACAGCACCAAGTGGTAACCGCATGAACAGGCAACTCGGGCTGAACCACATGGACAGGCAACTCTGGAGCGGACTGTAAGTGCAGCGCCCCCTCTGGAGCAGACTGTAAGGGCAGCGCCCCCTCTGGAGCAGACTGTAAGGGCAGCGCCCCCTCTGGAGCAGACTGTAAGGGCAGCGCCCCCTATGGAGCAGACTGTAAGGGCAGTGCCCCCTCTGGAACAGACTGTAAGGGTAGTGCTCCCTCTGGAACAGACTGTAAGGGCAGCGCTCCCTCTGGAACAGACTGTAAGGGCAGCGCTCCCTCTGGAACAGACTGTAAGGGCAGCGCCCCCTCTGGAACAGGCTGTAAGGGCAGCGCCCCCTCTGGAGCAGACTGTAAGGGCAGCGCCCCCTCTGGAGCAGACTGTAAGGGCAGTGCCCCCTCTGGAGCAGACTTTAAGGGCAGAGCACCCGAGACTCGAGAGTAGAGGCAGCGGCTGAAGACTCGGGAGTAGAGGCAGCGGCTGAAGAGTCGGGAGTAGAGGCAGTGGCTGAAGACTCGGGAGTAGAGGCAGCGGCTGAAGACTCGGGAGTAGAGGCAGCAGCTGAAGACTCGGGAGTAGAGGCAGCGGCTGAAGACTCGGGAGTAGAGGCAGCGGACTCAGGACCTGACACAACAGACTCAGGACCGGACACAGCGGACTCAGGACCGGACACAGCGGACTCAGGACCGGACACAGCGGACTCAGGACCGGACACAGTGGACTCAGGACCGAACACAGCGGACTCAGGACCGGACACAGCGGACTCAGGACTGGACACAGCGGACTCAGGACCGGACACAGCGGACTCAGGACCGGACACAGCGGCAGTGGACTCGAGACCGGTCATAGCGGCAGCGGACTCAGAACTCAAGGCAAACCAATATCCCAGCTTTATTCAAACATTAATGGTTCGCTAACTCCCAATGACTTAGACTCATTGAAAGCCAAATGACAGGTGGATCTGGGTCCACTATTGGATGAGGAGTGGACTCAAATGCTTAAGGGTCTCCGTAATGCTACTTCTTGCCTACGGTACCAGCAAATACATTTATATGTGTTGCACAGGGTATACCTTACACCAATGGGTTTGCATCATATGGGCCGGAGGGGTGATTCGTCGTGTCCAAAATGTGGCTCTTCTGCTGTTTTCTGGTATATCTTATGGGATAACTAACTTATAACTTATAAATAACTGATGATGATGATGATGATGATTGCCCAGTTGTAAATATATTCTGGACAGAAGTCTGGAAATGTGTTCTTAATACTGTTCCCTTGACTCCCCCCATAAATCCTAAATGTTGTCTATATGAAGTCTTGTTAGAAGAATTAATCAATATATGCAGCTGCTTACATTTTCCGACAAGTACACAGTTACCAGGGCTCCTGTAACGAAGAAGAGTTGGGGAGCGCCAGGGCAAACTACGTGGAAAGAGAGGGAACCTAAAGGATCACCCCTTAGTTCCCCGTCAACCAAACTAACTGTTGCTTCACCCTTTGGGGGGACGGGGGGAAAACCTGTTTTGGCAACTGGCCGCAGGTGTTTTATGTGTGATGAGGTGGGGCAAATCAGTGTTAATTGCCCCAAAAAGAAGAAAACAGCACCTTCTCCTGTGGGGGGCCCGGCAGGAAAGCCAGTACCATCCTTTGTGCAGGAGGAACTAATCCCCCTCCACCCTCCTCTGTCCCTGTAGAAATTGCAGACTCAGACAGTGATTTGAATGAGCACCCTCATGCTGTGAGGGGGATGGTCAGTCAATCCTGTCTGGAAAGTAAGGAAGATAGAAAATTTTTTTGTACCGAGAGAAAAATGTCACTCTGTGTGAAAAACCTGAAATGCTTTGTGATCATTTTGCAGCCTGTAATGTGATAGAGACAGGGCCGGTGCAAGGTCTATAGGCGCCCTAGGCAAACTTTCAGCCTACCGCTTTCCCCCCCCCCAGGTTCTCACACAAAAAAAAATACCAAAAAAATAAAAATTATATATACTTATCGTTTTTGATCCTGAAGGCTGGTCAGATGCAGGGAGGCTCTTCTTTAATGGCTGCCCACGGCTCCTCGGCTTCTTTACAACAAAGGAGAGGGGTGGAGCAGCCGGTGCATGCTGGGAAGGGAGGGGGGCGTTGGGTAGGAACTTTATTTACACTGTCTGTCACTGACAGACAGTGTGATACTGCACACAGCACAGGCGCCGCCGGGTAGAGACTGTCACCTGATCACTGACGTCAGTGATCAGGTGTGAGATGCACCGGGCAGCCCGGGCGCATTGGAATTAACATGGACAGTGGCGGACAGTGAAAAAACCTCTCTCCCACTTCTCTCCATTGACTAGATTTTCAAATCTAGTCAGCGGCAGCGGCGCCCTGCAGGTCCCGGCGCCCTAGGCAACTGCCTAGGGTTGCCTAATGGGAGCGCCGGTCCTAGATAGAGATATGTGAGGGTTAGAAGCAGATAGGTGTCAGTGTTAACTCTTGCAATTATGTGGATTTATGCAAAGATCCAGATGTAATTGGGGATAATCAGGAAACCTCTAATAATAGTGAAATGTGTAATGGTGTGAATGTCACACATGTTACTGTGGTAGACTATAAAGCTGTTTTTCCACTGACCTCTTGTCATGAGGTAGGGACAGATGACAATGTTCCTGCAACTCTGTTAGAATCAGGGTCCCTAGCAGATGCCCACTGTAGTGAAGAGCTGTGTGACTCTCAGCTGGAGCAGCTAGCTGACATGCCACGGCCCTATCAGTCCCATTTTACAGGCAAACCTGGAAAAACACACTTGGTCACACATCATGTAAACACAGGCAACCAGACTCCCCTTAGACAGCCAGCATATCGTACTTCCCTAGAAGTGCTAGAAAATGTAAATAGATAAGATGTTGCAGCTAAGGATAATTCAATAGTCTCACAGTTCTTGGGCTGCCCCAGTAATATTGGTCCTAAAGATATATGGGGCATCCGGTTCTGTGTAGACTATAGGAGGTTGAATGACGCCACAGTGTTTTATGCTTATTCTATGCCTAGTATAGATAAACTACCAGATCAGCTTCCCAGGCATGCTACATCACCATCATGGATCTCAGTAGAGGGTACTAGCAGATCCTATTGTCACCCGAGGCATGTGAGCGATCCGCATTTATCACTCCATTTGGGCTGTTTGAGTTTTTTTTGTCATGCCCTTTGGAATGAAAAATTCCCCTGCGTCTTTCCAGTGCCTGGTCAATGACCTGCTAGAGGGCCAGGAGGGACATGCAGTTGCCTACCTGGATGATATTGCGGTGTTCAGCCAGACCTGGGAGGAGCAGCTGATCCATCTGAATAGTGTGTTAGGCCGAATTACTGAGGCAGGTCTGACTATCAAGCCAGAGAAGTACCAGCTTGGCGTGCGTGAAGTGCAGTACTTAGGGCACCTTGTAGAGGGAGGTACCCTCCACCCAGGGCGAGGCAAGATAGAGGCTATCACTGTATGGTCATGTGTTTCTAAGGTATAGCTGGTATTATCAAAAGTTCCTGCCCCATTATAGCACCCTAGCTAATCCTCTGACTGACTTAACAAAAAAGAAATTATCACAGGTGGTTAATTGGATAGAGAATTGTGAAAATGCATTTACAGCTCTGAAATCTGCTCTGGCCCAGTCCCCTGTGCTACTGGCCCCAGATTTCAAACGGAGGTTTATAGTACAGACAGATGTGTGCAACTATGGACTAGAAACTGTCCTTAGCCAGGTGACAGCACAGGAGGAGGAGCACCCTATCATTTTCCTAAGTAGAAAACTACTCCCCTGGGAGGTGGCGTATGCCACCATTGAATGAGAGTGCCTCGCCATCGTATGGGCACTGCAAAAGCTACAGCCCTACCTGTATAGACGGGATTTCACCATTATTACAGACCATAATCCTCTAAGCTGGCTGAATAGAGTTTCTGGTAATAATGGAAAGCTGATAAGATGCAGCTTGATTTTGCAGAAATATAACATCACCATTCAGCACCGGAAGGTCGCAGAACATGGAAATGCAGATGGCCTCTCGAGCCAAGGGGCAGAAGTGGTGAATGGGCAGGAGAGACAGTAACAGGTCACAGTTCTCTGTGCCCTAGGTTTAGGGGGAGGTATTACGATTATGTAGTATATCTAATGACTGATTGTTATTTTCTGTTGAATTCATGTATGACAATGTGAATATTTTATGTAACCTCTCAAAAAAAAAGGGGAAAAAAAACGTGGTGTCCCCCTGCCTGATTACTATTAACCCTAGTGCTTCCAGCCTACTGCTGGTTACGTGAAAAATTTGCTTTTTTAAAAAAACCTTTTATCTATTTTTAAACATTTGACAGCTGCCGGACCTCCGGCTCTATAGACAGGGCAGTGTAACAGTGATGTGTTTGCTAATGACGCTGCTAGCAAGCAGCGTGTTGTATCTAGCGATTGTTAAAGCAAACTCAGAAGAGTTTGCTTAATTGCAGCTTCATACATTTGAGACTTGTATAGCTAGAGTGGCAAACAGTCAGGACTTTGATATCTTTCGATTTTGGAAATAGCGATTTTGACAGAAACACACTTCTGGCGATTGTACATGAAATCTCAGCTTCATGCATCAGCGAGTTTCAACTCTCCCGAGAAAATTACTGGATTTGCAAAATCGCACCGTGATACATTTACCAAAGGGCTGTAAATACTATCACAGTATGTAGGTCTGACTTAACTTTAAACTGATGGAACTTTTTACAAAGCCACTTTCTGCTCTGTATATTTATCGACCTACAAGACATATAAAATAAAACTACAGGTATACTCTACATTTTCTCATTCTTTTAACACCATCTACAAATGCAAGCAAAATACTGGCATCAATAGCTACTGTTGGCCCTCTTCCTTCCAAGTGATGGCCTAGAACTGTGTGAATACTCAGTATAGCTGATTTCTTATGAAAGAACTTTCCGTAACCGTATTGTCCTCAGTCTTGCCCGACGAAGCTGCAAGATCTATAGAATCTCTGGGAACAAGAAGCACACAGAGAACGGTGAACAGAGAAAATGCAAAAACTGAGCACCAGGAACGATCAGAACTGTAGAATGTGTCTAATAAAGTTGCATATAGTACTGAAATCAATAAAAGGCCAACTGTGTGCCTATATAGATGCAAATGTTCATTGTCAATGACGAGACATTATAGAGAGTGTTGGCAACATCAAGAAATACTTTTTATTTTAAATGAACAAAACCAAAGAATCACTCTTTAGCGCCAAAATCATCTTACAAAACACCCTGAATGATTGCATGTAATTCTTAGGATTTATTGCATCTCTTCCTTTGGTTTACACTAGTGGGGTGTCATCATAAATTCACTGCCCAGTCACGCATCTATTTTTTTTGCTGGCCAAACTGGAATGCCTTACATGTGAGGAATTCCCCCCTGCAGATTTTGATTTAGTGGGGTGGTTTGAACTGGCGCCTCTTTAATTGGAAACCGTAAAGTAAAAAACATTGAAATATAATTGTTTGAAGTTTCAAGCAATTGTCATAACGTTGAATACATTAAATAACTGAATAACGTAAGTTTGACTGGTACTTCAGGTACAATATCCATCATGCACACTAGGGGGAGCAATATTCATAGGAATAACTGTAGGCTCACAATATTATAACTGAATGCCTGACGATTTTATTTTAAAACATATTTATTTTGTAAAAACAGTGAAATAAGGCTAAAGTGCTTTATACCACCGTACCTAATTTCATGACAGTTTCTGAAAAAGACATTATTAAATTTAGGTAATTTTATTTCCTTTTATTAAAATGCGGTTACATTTTGCAAGCATGAAATTATTTAAAATATCTAGTAGAAATAACCTATTTGCCCAAGCAAAGACATACAATCGCTATGTTTTCACATGTATAAAAGATACAACATATTTCATGCACTATTACTACTGTAATACTATCTTTCTGCACAGGATTATATGACAAGTCTATTCTTTTACGCATTACGTTTTTGTTTTTAAAGACATTATTTTAAGAATTTTTCAAGCCAGTACAAGTACTGACTTTGCATACAAAACAATTGAACATAACAAAAATCAGCAAAGGAAAAGCCAGCATAATTTAAAGCAGTTTGTAGATCCCTGTTAATACTTAAAAATGCACATGACTGAATAAGAGGTACAAGTTTCAGAGGAATTGGTAACATTTTATGGAACATGGTTCAGCAATTCCTACCTATATAAGTTGGTACATCAAAAATAGTTTGCTGGCAAACCTACTCCTTTGGATTTCAAAGCAATCGCTTTTCCGGCATAAATCATTAGCATATGAAGCATGGGCTGTGCGGTGGCACAATGTTTAGCATTGCTGTCTCACAGTGCTATGATCATAGGGCCCAATCTGTGTGGAGTATGCATTTTCCCCTATGTTTGCATGGATTTTGTCTAGGTGCTCCATTTTCCTCCCACACTCAAAAGATACATAATACGCTAATTGGTTTCTGATGTAATATCAGCATCAGCAGCTACTTATATAGCGCCACTAATTCCGCAGCACTGTACAGAGAACTCACATCAGTCCCTGCTCCATTGGAGCTTACAGTCTAAATTCCCTAACACACACACACACACACACACTAAGGTCAATTTGATAGCAGCCAATTAACCTACTAGTATGTTTTTGTTTTGGAGTGTGGGAGGAAACCGGAGACCATGCAAATACAGGGAGAACATACCAACTTTACACAGATAAGGACATGGTCGGTTAGGCAGAAGTGCTAACCACTAAGCCACCGTGCTAACTCCAATGGGGCAGGGACAGTTGTAAATGACTAATCATTAAACAAATTATTAAACTGTAAAGCACACCAGGTAAAAAGGGAAAAGACACTTGGCACCTTTATTAGATGGCTTGGACTTAACAGTGTTGTGGACGTAATGTGGACAGCACTGGCAGATTGGGAACTTAAAGTGGCCCTGGAAAAACATCTGAAAGTGACCTCATGGAGGCGGGGCCAACTATGTGTGTGCACTCGGTGTGTCTGCCCGTTTGCCTGTATATGTGTGTCCTATTCTTGTCACTTTCACCTCCTGTGGCTGCTGTTGTCTTTAGCTCAGTTGCTGTTTGTCTGGATCCTGAAATGTTGGAGGCCCTATTTGAAAAAAAATGGGTACATGAAAGTTAGAAAACTGCAACCATGCAACCACAAGCTACCCAAAATTAATAGGCCCACCAATAAATGAAATTGTTCCACCATCACCCCACAACTAAACTATTACCCAATAAATAATTAGCCCCCACCTAAACACCACCATTAATTTAATAGTCTACCTCCCACAAACATTATATTAAGTACCCTCCCTCACACAATAGATATATATATATATATATATATATATATTTATTTATTTTTTTTAATCCCCCATCACACTCACACACTATATTAACATACCCCTCCTTCCCTCACACACTATCTATATATTAAAAGCCCCCCCAATCACACACTGTATTAACATACTCCCACCCTCCCCTTCACACTCACACTTACACTTACACTTACACTTACCTTGTAACATCCGCTGTCTGAGAGATGCAGACAGTCTCTCCTGCCGCTCTACATGTTTGGCTGCTTCCTCCTATCGTTGCTATAGATAGGTGTCACATGGGTTGAGCATCACGTGACAAGTGCTGTCCCATGTGACTCCTGTCTATAGCTCTGATAGGAGGAAGCAGACACAGAAATCCGTGCCGCGGCCACATTAGTTAAGGTGGCTGGTCCCGAAGGAGGGGCCAGCCACCCACTACCATACTGACCCCCTCCGCTAGCACCCGTTCCATTTTTTTTTTTTTAAAAAAAAAAAAGCAAAAAAGTCCCGTTAGGTTGCATGGCCAATCAGCCCCTGGGGGGCAATATTCACCTAGAGGAGTCTATTCATTAAAAATATGCAATACCATGAAATATGCATCGCTGCAAATTGCAGTGAAGCATATTTAAGCACCGCACAAATTCATCATGCCAGGGCTACTCTGGGAGCCCTGGCAAAGTGACCCCTGTGGTGCGATTAGTTTTTCCTCTTTACCGGCAGCACTAAGGAGGAAGTGCTGTGCGCAGAGAAGGCTTCATCAGAATCCCATAGGAAAAGAAAGGTAACGCCATCCTGAGAGTCCCCATAGTAATCTATGGGAACTGCGATGATGCACAATATTTGCCTAAATTCAGGAGATTTCTGTGATATCTCCTCCGTTATGCAGTTCATGCATGGCAACTAAACTTAAATCATGCGGGAACAGCTGTCTGTGCATGATTTAAGTGCTTGGTCAGATTGATGTATAGACCCCTTAGGGATCTATTTCAGGGGTTTGCAACCTTTTTCTATCAGAGTGCCGGCTAAAATCTAGTGAAGAACAGATGTGCCAGTTGGGTGTGATATATATATATATATATATATATATATATATATATACATACACACACACATACATACATACATACATACATACAGGGCTGCCTAGAGAAATTCATGGCCCCAGTATAGCAACTTCATGTGTCCCCCTTTATAGTCAAGCATGGTAAAAAAAATGTTGTGCCGCCGTGGACACATTTTTTTTTACCATGCAAGTGGTCGTACAATTGGGGGCGTGGCAGTGCATGATTGGAGGTGTGTCTAGCAGGTGAAAAGCACCAGGTCACCCTCTTACAGAAAAATGCATTACTCACACATGCCCCCTTGCTCAGCAGCTTTGCTCACATATGTCCCCTCTGCCCAGCACCTTTAGTCACACATGCCCCCTCTCCAGCACACCTTCTTACCTTATTCTCCATTGCACAGCATGGGAAGATATCCAGCAGCCCGCCGAGTACCATGTGACCACTGCAGTCACATGACCTGGCGTCTGAAGATACCTGAGCTGAAGGGGATTTAGCTACTACCGATCCCCCCTGCACTCAATAAAAAAATAAAAGAAAGTACTTTTAAAATAAAAAATGCATTATCAAAGATAGGTCTCCAGTGGGGACTCGGGCCACCAAGCAGGCCCGAGCAATTTGTAGCCGCCCCCTCCCCTCTCGGCTATATATATATATATATATATATATATATATATTTATATATATATAATTTTATGAGGCTAATATCATATTAACAGTAAGGGACCAGCAAATAAACGTTATGCCGCACAGTAGTGCCCCAGTTCACATCATACCTCATAATTGTGTCCCCAATTCATCTTGTGCCTCATAGTTGTGCCCACAATTCATACTTTGCCACAGTTGCCCCCAGAAACTCATAGTATGCCACAGTTGCCCCCAGAAACACATAGTATGCCACAGTTGCCCCCATAAATATATAGTATGCCACAGTTGCCCCCACAAATACATAGTATGCCACAGTTGCCCCATAAATATATAGCATGCCACAGTTGCCCCCATAAATATATAGCATGCCACAGTTGCCCCCATAAATACATAGTATGCCACAGTTGCCCCCACAAATACATAGTATGTCAAATATATGTGCCCCTCAATTTGCTGCCCTTACTTACCTTTGTAGACTCGTCTTTCTCCAGAAACCTGGGAGCTGCTTCAATAAAACAGCCGGTGATGGGCGAAACGGAGCTTCTGCGCATGCGCAGAAGCTCAGTTTCGGCCATAATCAGCTGTTTTGCTGAAGCAGCTTCAGCGTCGGCGTGCCAGACAAAAGTGGTCAGCGTGCCACGTCTGGCACGCGTGCCGGGGGTTGCCGACCCCTGATCTATTTATCATTACTCACTGTATATTGGTGTTAAAAATCATTTTTTTTTTTCACAGCTTAGCGCAGTGTTAAAAAATGTAACTTCTTTACTATTTATCAAATCAGTCTACCTGCTACAGTGCAAGCGAAAGCTGACTGTCCTGACGAAGATTTATTTTCCCAAAAATAAATAACTTTCCTGTTACCTTATCGCAGTGGCAAAAGTCTCTTCTGAGTTCTCCCCTGGTTCTATCTATTGTACATGCTCAGTGAAAAGTCTGCTCGTGCACAGATTGTTCATTGCACAGTGCATTGCATGCCATGTAACTATTCACCTGCCAATACTATGCTCAGAATCCATTAACCCTTCAGCAGCCAGTGACTGATCAACATTATATGAACTTTTACTTGACTACTACTACATATCATTTAACCTAAAATACTGACATGTATGACTTAAAAAAAACCTTCACCTGGACATTATCATTTAAAAATTCTCCAGTCAGTACCCAAATCAACATCATTTAACACTATCATGCATGGTCTGCACAATGTCACTTAACCATTCTCCAGAGGGTAGTCTGGAAAAAGTCACATTTTTACCATTCTGCCAGTTCCCAGCTCAGAATCACTTAACCCCTCTCCTGCCTGAAGCTAGCATGGGGTAGAACTTTATGGGGATGGCGATGACCTGTGAAAACTAGGATAATGCCAGAAAAATTGTGATTTCTCTGGTGTAAGCCCTATGATAAATTGAGTGAAGGGGTAAAAAAAACCTTTCTCCAGCAAAAGCAGCAATTTAGACTTAGTGCTAGATTTACTAAAGGACGGTTTGCTGAAACCACCGCTTTTTGGCTATTTTTCCGACGGTTTTGAAACTGCCGGATTTACTAAAGCCTAAACCGCAGTCAAAATGATAGAGGTGGTTGTGAATGGCGAGAATGCTTCAACTACATGCTGTTTGAGATATTTTGCCATTCAGAACATAAGAGATAGCACCATTGACATATTAATTATTTGGAAAATCATTATTGATTAAGGGACAAAATTAATTTAATATTAACTTATCAGGGAATTTTAAATATTTTTTTTAAGGGGGTACTATTATATCATTATAATATGTGGGAAATGTGAATATTAAATAATATTAACTGATTGTTAATGGTGTATATAACTATTTATTTTGCACAATTTGGTTTTACATAGTGCCCAAATAATATAATAATTAAATCATTTTGCCCCCTTAATATAATGAATTTTTTTTCCTCATAAGTTAATATTAAATTAATTTTGCCCCTTAATCAATAAATAATAAATGCCCAAATATTTTAAATGTCAATTGTGCTTTCTGCTATGTTCTGAATAGCAAAATAGTTCAAACAGCATGTTTAAGCTATCAAGCCATTCTGAAAGGGTAACTTGCCTTTACAAGGCAGCGCCACTTTAAATTTTAGCTGTCATCTCGCCGCTTTCCGGCAACTAGAAGAAACCGGAGTATGATACATTTACCCCCAGATGTCCCCCAACTGTCATAACTTTAAGCTATAATTATGCTAAACCAAACAGTATTTTTGGAAAAAGTTTCTTTAAAGTTGTAGTAGGGTGGATTTTGAAGTGACATTTACACTTTTGCCCAGTGCCCTTTAGATTTTTCTGCCAGCCTACAAATCTTCTTTGCAGAGGTTTCTGCATAGACCATAATGTAGGCATGTACCTTGAAGTACGCTAGGCAGTCTAGATAGACGCAGTAGCGCAAATCAAAGTGATTTACGGGGTGCATCCAGTGCAAGTCGAAACCTCCACTGTGTGGATTGGCTGAATCAGACACAGGGGCTGCAGCAGTGATGTCACTGTAACGCGAATGACAGCAGTTACAGAATTTTGACCTCTGTAATACCCATTAGGACACTGTCATAAACATGTATGAGGGGGTTTAACTATTTATATTGGAGTGGGTAGGTAAAACTTTACTTTTTAATAGAGCTACAGTGGAATGTTGGGATTAAACCGAACAATGTATTTTAACTATACAGTTAAAATCTGATCATTTAAATTTTGTTATTTAATGTAAGCTTTAAGGTTAGAAATAATAAATATTAATGAAGAGGTACACATAAGTATTGGCATTTATCAGTGTTTGCACTTGCATAGAAAGCCGGCTGATAATATACCTCAATCCCTCTGCTCATGCAAAGGAGCAACAACTGGTGGCAGAGTTAAAACACCAATTTAAGCTCTAGTATTAGTTGACAAAGCAGTGACTTTATACAATCAGCATATGTGTTAGAAACTGACGTTTGTTTGAATTTAAAGTACTGATGGTCAATGGCAGTGCAAGTTTTGCAGCACTGGTGGGGGTGAGTTTGATCAAACTGTGGTCTTCCATGGCATGAAACCCCAGAGTAACAAAAGATAATATATCTGCTCAATCCAATACCTAGCGGTAATCCTTCTTCAAACTTCCATCACACAGTTACTTCAGTAACTTCTTTGCAGTTTGATACAACCGGGAATGTATCAATGTAAGCTTCCTTCCTATGTCCTGCTTTTTTGAGCTCATTTTGAGCTGTTTTTGCACCTATATTACTATTTATAGCATTAACATTAATTTCCAGTCATTTCCAGTCTATTTTCTAATGATCCCTTTACAACAGTTCAAATTTCACTAATTTTAGCCAAAGTCTGCAGCGAGCTGTCTTAATGAAGGATTTTGTAACTTTGCCATCATTGCATTTGCTTTCTCTGATTCAATTTTAAAAATAATTAACCATACTTTTAGGTTCTCTAACTCCATAGCATAGAGTAAGTCATCATCCATCATATCTCCATTTATATATGTATTCTTTGCCAGGTACAAAATATGTCCTGCTAATTTCTCAGAATGTGGACTTTCAATTTCATTGTCAAGACATGTTTTGGGCAACCAAATCTGCATCAATGTAAGTATTATACATACTTACCGTACTTGTGTGGGAAGGGCAACTATTGGCCTATCTGAATTGTCTATTTTAAATTTTTCGTAAACATATAAATATTATTTATATACATTCTATATATATATATATATATATATATATATATATATATATATATATATATATATATATATATACATGGTCTTGGGGACCACCTCCGCTGCAAGTCTCGGGCAGTCCTCTTTACCTCGGGGCTGGATGAAGTTTCCCCCGGGGGGGGGATGATTTTTCAGCCCTCACTCCCCATAAATATATACAAGTGCCATGGTTTTATTCAGTAGTGCAGCATTATGGTACAGAGCATATAAGTGAAAGAAACCAATGAAAGCCATGCTCTTGGCAGCCAATGAATACTCTTGCAGTGTATTGTATTGTGTGTGTAGTCTTTGAAGGCTTTTAGTATGGCTGCAGGCCACCTTCATCTCCCAGCATCCTCATTTATTTATATAGTGGCAAGGTAATGAAAGCCATGCTCTTGCCATCCGATGAATACACTGGCAATGTATTGTGTGCCTAATCTTTTTTTAGTATGGGTGCAGGTCACTTTCATCTGTCAGCATCCTCATTTATTTATATAGAGATAGTAAATTAGGTAGTTCTTTAAAATTGGGTATCTACTTGTCTAAATATCTACTGATGCCTCTGTCCATCTAATCACATCGGATTGTTACTGTCTCTTCACTCTCCATAACGCCTGCTGTGCAAACTTTCAAATTTAGTGTGTGCATAGCGTTTCAACATTTTTATCTCTTGCACCTTATGCTAAATTTTTGTTGTTGTTTCATTTATCCAATGTGCTTGTTCGGTTGGTGGCATAGCAGATGATGTTTATTTTGCAGCCACTGCAATGTTCTACATGCGGTCAAGAGAAATTTTGGGCCCCGGTACAGCAAGTTCATGGGCCCCCCTAAAGTCGACTAGAGGGGAAACCTATTTGCCGCTACACAGCAGGGGTGTGCCACCACGGGGTGTGACCATGCAATTAGGGTTGTGGCTGTGCGTCATTGGGTGCGTGCCTAGGAGGTGAAAAGGAATAGTTTGATATATCCTCATTAGAGGATACAATCATTTGGGCTCCTGTAGTGAGCTTTACTCACACATGGCCCCCCTCTGCCCACATGCTTTACTCACACATGGCCCCCCCTCTGCCCAGCAGCTTTGCTCACACATGCCTCCCTCTCCGCCTACATGCATTACTCACACATGCCCCCTCTGCCCACATTCTTTACAGACATACACCCACGGGCCCCGGTAATCAGTATTGGCTCCATCTCGGCACCCCAAATATCAAAAATGCCCAGAAAAAACCCTCACATGCAAACACCCTTTTTTAAATATAGAGTTCACTGAATGACCTTTCCAAAACTTACAAGTATTGAAAAATAGAAAAGATTAGAGTATATAGCGTTTCTTTGGGGTGTGCAGCTGTGCTAACATTGACAAGCCACATCTCTACGCTATTCCTATTCCACTATGCTATCGCGGTGCACACATACACATTTATCTAATATAAACTTGGCGCTTATGCTAGTGACGAACAGCTGGATGCATCTTGAGGTGCTGACTGAACATATGAATGTCAATGTGTTTTTTCTTGTATGCATCTTTTACTATGTACATTCGGAGTACAAATCAATTCAACTGTATATGAGTCCCTGTGTGTCTACTTAGCTTACATACTGCATGCTTACTTAGCTCTGATAAAAATGTGCATGGGGAAAAAAGTAAAAATGTGGCTTAAAAGTCCTGCTTAAAGCTGTTCTAAGACTATCTCTCTTTCACTCTTTAACTAAAATGCTGCAAAATCAAGCCTCAGTCATTAGAGTAAGGTGACACCAGGTCAGGCCTATCTTTATTAAATGTGTCACATTTGTGTGTTTAATGTATTCAATTATATTGTAATTTGTGTACTTTCCTGCATACAGTGTGCTTAGAAGGCGCAAAAGTAT
The DNA here is from genome assembly GCF_038048845.1 of Mixophyes fleayi. Lineage (NCBI taxonomy): Eukaryota > Metazoa > Chordata > Amphibia > Anura > Limnodynastidae > Mixophyes > Mixophyes fleayi. Next base: position 58,155,414 of record NC_134406.1, read on the forward strand.
CCCATTGAATGTATATGCTGATGTCCAATCTGCTAGACCTCCAATGACATGTAAATATCAAGTCCTTTTGCAGAGGTAAAAAAGCTCTGCAGCTAGCCTGGCAACAGTCTCTAAAATACACACTCCTCTCTCTTCAAAGCTCATTTAAATAACTTGTACTACAACATGAAAACTCATTTTTGCATCTTTGATCAATTACTTAAGCTAGAAATGCTGATGAGCTTCTCGCAGCAGAAGATATAAACTTTTGCACAGAAGTTGCCATAATGACATACTAGTCTATGAAGGGGTGGATTGGGAACTTAAAGTGGCCCTGGAAAAATGTCTGAAAGTGGCCTCATGTAGGCGGGACCAAATAAATGGTAGGTGGGGCCCAGTATGTATGTGTGCCCACTGTGTCTGTCCCTGTATGTGTGCGTGCCTGCTGTGTTTGTACCTGTATATGTGTGTGCCCCCTGTATGTACTAGTATATCTGCCTAGTATATGTGTGCCCAGTGTCCGCACCAGTATGTGTGTATATAGTGCCTGTGTGCCCAGTGTCTGCACCTGAGTATGTGTGCACAGTGTATGTATGCCCAGTGTCTGTACCAGATTATGTGTGCCCAGTGTGTGTACCTGGATATGTGTGTCCGGTTCTTCTTGCTTTCGATACCTGTGGCTGCTGGTGTCTTTAACTCAGTTGCTGCTTGTCTGGATCCTGGAATGTTGGGAGTCCTATTTGGAAAAAAAAAGGGTATGAAATGTAAAAAACTCCAACCAGTAATGGCCACTCTCCAGCCTCAAGATTAAAATAATAGTATTCACATTTGATAAATAAATTTATTCGTCTCCAAGCAGCCCTGACTTTAAATTAATAGCATATACATTTAATAAACATACCTATTTCCCTCCAAACAGCCCCCACATTAAATTAATAGTATTCCTATTTAATAAACCTAATTTCCGCCCTTCAAACATCCCCAACAATAAATTAATAGCATTTATGTTTAATAAGTATAACCATTTACAACAACCATTCCGGCATTAAATAATTCAAATTCATATTTAATAAATAGCCCGACTCCCCAAACTAAGCCCCACATTCAATTAATAGCCCTAATCCACCCCAGCATTAAAGGTCCCATCACCCCATTTTAAATGAATAGGCCCCACCAATAAATTAAATTGACCCATCACCTCACAAATAGAATAGCACCCACTAAATAATTAGTTCCCACCTAAACCCCACCATTAATTTAACAGCCTACCTCCCACTCACATTATTAAATCTCCACTCACTTCCATCACACATTATATTAAGACCCCCCTCACACTCACACACTATATTAACAACCTCCCTCCCTTCCATCCCTCACACATTATATTAAGAACTCCCCCAATCACACAATTTATTAGCATACCCCCCCTTCACACTCACTCCTCTAACCTTTATACATCCGCCGTGGGAGAGATGCTGACAGCCTCTCTATGTGTGCCTGCCTCCTCCTCACATCATTAACATAGAAATTAGGAGGTAGCCACACATAGGGATCCGCAGCCACTAGAAGGAAGGTGGCTGGTCCAAGAGGAGGGGCCAGTCACCAACTATCCCCCGGCTTGCTGGTTCACTGGTCCAGATGGCCCCCTGATAGAGGGGGCTGGGACATGCCCCACCTCTACACCCCCCCCCCCTCCCACAACCTCAAGTTGGACCCAGAATAAATTTTGAGGCCAGTGATCGTTCCAGAACCTCTAGATGTAATTTTTATTTATTTTGTTTAAATCCCCCCCTAAAAAAAAGACATTAGGCAGCCTCCTGAGGCCACCGGCCTACCAGAAAAAGTCCCGGTAGGTTTAATGGCCAATCCGCCCTGAGTCTATGGGATCCCAATAAGAATTGGTGCATTAGCTCAAACTGCCATTTGTGCATTGGGACCGCTTGTTTGTGATTACATAAGAGAGCCTTATTCTGTAATTTATGACTATCTGCTCAATAATTATATATTTCTAAAATGTTTTGAAAATATAATATAATTTTTTAAACATTTTCTTTTACTTAGCTAGAGTAAAGATAAAAAGTTATTCTTGGCAAAACCAATGCAAAACAAAATTGAAGAAATATGTGTCAGCAAATTCAAGAAGGTTAGGTTCAATTATAATATTAGTAGTCATAGAACAGAAGTGATGATTAATTAATGAAGCACATTCCTATTGTTGACAGTGCATGATTTCATGATACTAGTGTCGTGATTTTTTTAATCGGGTGGAAATTTAAATTTTAAATTAAAGTTTAAATAAAAAATATTTCACTTCTGAATCAAATTTCTTAGAGTATAATACCTGAATTTACAGGATTAATCTAAACATATTACCGTAATTGTTTTTGTAAATGTATCACCCAAATTAAGGCATGGAGTACCTTCTAAGCAAACTTCATTTTTCTCAAATGTTCTCTTAGCTTATATTACAGTACAAATAAATAAAACTATATATTAATAAGGCCCTCTTCCATATAATGAATACAAATATGTAAAGAAGTAAAAAAATATATATTTACATTGCAGAATAACACATATCTAAAAGTTGTATAAAACATTTGTAAACAAAAGAAAGCAGATACTCAACAATAGGACATATTCCTCTATAACGTTCTAGATGTTACGTTTACTTATTTGGTATTCTGCTATTAGTTTTTCAGTTTCTGTAATTCTCAAAAATTCTTAATTTTTACACAAGCAGATTAAACACCAAGCCAACCACCTAACATATGGACATATATTATGATATACTTGGAGGAGTTAGAAAAACATATGGGGCAGTATTTCCTCTAGAGGATTGATGAGGCTTCGTTGTTACATATAAAACAAATATTTCACATGCCAGTAACAGATTTAAATATTCAGAGAGGTTAAGAAGGTTGGTCCCGGATTATTATTCTCTGCACACAAATGATCTCATAATAAATCTGCTGGTGTCCCGTTATCTGAGAATAGTGCAGAGCCTCTTGTACCTTTCACCAGTTAATTGTGCTATTATATAGATACCACCATTTTGCTGATGACCATAATTTCCAGGAGTTCAGCAGGAAATTTTGTTATTAAAGTAATAATCACTGGCACAATTACACCTATAATGGTCGTGTCTAGTAATTCATGCTTGGCAAGGTCACAGTTATGACATCAGATTGATTTTTGTCCTCTTAGTTCGATATTTGCAAAGGATACTGCCAACATATATACTGAGCTAGTAACACTAAACATAAGACTTGTTGTAATTATCCTGTAGCCATTATTGATCAAAGTATAATAAAGGTTTAATACTGATGTGAAATGGATGAGTTTGACCTTTAAATGTCACTTGTGTCCAGAAGGTCAACAATGTTTCGTTTTGTATTAACCTGCTGAGAAAATAGCACATCCAACAATTTATCATTTAAAAGCTCTTTAACTTGCTTATTATGTTCTGCAAATCAACTGTTCCCTATTTATTACACAGAAGAGGGTTGGGCTACAATAATGTCTGGGGATCTACAGATGATGACTACGGACAAAGACAGTTATTCAGATTATAATTTTCTGGTCCAAACTAGTTGAATTTGAAGTGTACATAAGACAGACTTTCAGAGGTGAGCAGAGTATTTCTTCTTAAGAGCCGCACCACTGTATTCCTAGCAGCTTCTGAGCACTGCAGAAGTTACATTTTTGTTGAGCAAGATAATTGTGGTGAAATAGTGGAGAGGGCATATTTTCAGAGGTGTACCTTGGCGTTCACAGTTGAGTTCTGCACCAACTAGTGTGGTGGCTGGTCCATGAAAGGACTATGAAAAAAAAACCCAGGCTCCCTGTCACTGCAGCATCACTGATGATGTCACCATGCTGTCAGTGCAGAAGAGCCAACACTGCGGAGAGCTGAGAACAGACCTTAAGTAAGTGAGGGGGAGGGGGATCTGTCAGCTCCATTAGTTCTCTCCCTAAGCACTGGTCTGTTATATCACATGCTGTGTGTTAGCAGCTCTCTGCTTCAAGGACTGCCCCTCCCAGCATCCCCAGCTCCTCCTGACAGCCCTGCGTTCCACCAACACTCTCACCTCTGCTGCTGATAACTATGACTCCAGTGCCCCTCCCAACTCTCGGTACAGTACAGAGCCCCCATCATTGACCTTTCCTTGCCCTGCATATCAGTTCCCTCTGTTTCTATCCAGATATGTTTCCCTTCCTTCTGATCCCTGACACCTGTCAATTCTGACTCCTGGACCCCCGAAATACAGCTGTAACCTCTGCACCCTCTCCATCACAGGAATGCTCTCTGTATGGTATGGCGGTCACAGGAATGCTCTCTGTATAGTATGGAGGTCACAGGAATGCTCTCTGTATAGTATGGAGGTCACAGGATTGCTCTCTGTATGGTATGGCGGTCACAGGAATGCTCTCTGTATAGTATGGAGGTCACAGGAATGCTCTCTGTATAGTATGGCGGTCACAGGAATGCTCTCTGTATAGTATGGCGGTTACAGGAATGCTCTCTGTATAGTATGGAGGTCACAGGAATGCTCTCTGTATGGTATGGAGGTCACAGGAATTCTCTCCGTATAGTATGGCGGTCATAGGAATGCTCTCCATATAGTATGGTGGTCACAGGAATGCTCTCTGTATAGTATGGAGGTCACAGGAATGCTCTCTGTATTGTATGGCGGACACTAGGAGGCTCTTTATATTGTATGTGTGTGTGTATGTATATCTATAATATAAATGTCTAGTGGCGTGTGTTAGTCTGTCTGTCTGTGTGTGTGTGTGTGTAAAAAATAAAACCAAGCTGCAGCGCCACCTGCTGGGTGGAGTTATACACTGACCTACTAAATTCTTAGTGTGAGTGGAAAAAAAAATTCAGAAAGGGCTGAAATTTGGTATACTAAGATGTTTTTAATTTGTTAATTTAATTTGTTAATTGTTAAAAGTGTTTATAAAGATTTAAAAAAATATATATATATTTCTTAAAGGAGAAGTGACAGTTGGGAGTGGTTGGTGGTTGCCGGGGGTGACAGTGGGGAGTGGTTGGTGGTTGAGGCCTGGGCTATGGCCCAAATGCATGACAAGAACCTTTTTAACACCTTAAGTAGCTTGATTTGACTAGAATGCATGAGTATCATGCACGGGTTAACTGTCTCGCCCAGGGCACTAAAATGTCTAGTTACGGCACTGGTCTATGCATCACGGTAATTTCCACTTAAAAGATACAGAAACGGCTGATTCTGCATCTTTTAAGTAAGTTTGCTATACAATAACTGCCTAACGGAGGAGATTTCATAGAAATCTCTGTTTAGGCTAACACTGTGCAGCATGGCAGTCCCCATAGATTAATATGGGGACTGTGATGTTCTGCAATGCATGAAGCTTTGATAAGCTTTGCGTTGCACGGACAGGTAACGCCATGTCAGGATGGCGTTACCTGTCATTTCCTATGGGATTCTGCTGAAGCACAGCACTACCTCTTGTCACAGGCAACACTAAGCTGCCGGTAAGCAAGAAAAAAAGATTGCAGGGGAGGGGTCACTTCACAGGGGCTCCCAGAGTAGCCCCGGCATAGTGCATCTTAGCGGTACCTAAATATGCATCACTGCGATGTGCAGCGATGCATATTTAGCTGTACCGCATCTTATTGATGCATAGACCCCTTAGTGGTTAGCACTTCAGACTGGGGTCATGAGTTTGATTCCCAACCATGGCCCTATCTGTGGGTTTTTGTTTGCCCACCCACCTCTTCAGGATTGACCAATGGGATTAAGGTCTGGGGAGTTTCCTGGCCATGGACCCAAAATTTCGATGTTTTGATCCCCGAGCCACTTAGTTATCACTTTTGCCTTATGGCAATGTGCTCCATCATGCTGAAAAAGGCATTGTTTGTCACCAAACTATTCTTGCATGGCTGGGAGAAGTTGCTCTTGGAGGATGTTTTGGTACCATTCTTTATTAAAGGCTGTGTCCTTAGGCAAAATTGTGAGTGGGCCCACTCCCTTGGCTCAGAAGCAACCCCACACATGAATGGTCTCAGGATGCTTTACTGTTGGCATGACACAGGACTAATGGTAGCGCGCACCTTTCCTTCTCTGGACAAGCGGTTTTCCAGATGTCCCAAACAATCTGAAAGGGGATTCATAAGAGAAAATGACTTTACCCCAGTCATCATCAATCCAATCCCTTTACCTTTTGCAGAATATCAGTCTGTCTCTGATGGTTTTTCTGGAGAGAAGTGGCTTCTTTGCTGGCCTTCTTGACACCAGGCCATCCTCCTAAAGTCTTCGCCTCACTGTGCGTGCAGATGCACTCACACCTGCCTGCTGCCATTCCTGAGCAAGCTCTGCACTGGTGGTGCCCCGATCCCGCAGCTGATTCAACTTTAGGAGATGGTCCTGGTGCTTGCTGGACATTCTTGGGCGCCCTGAAGCCTTCTTCACATCTATGGAACCTCTCTCCTTGAAGTTCTTGATGATACGATAAATGGTTGATTTAGGTGCAATCCTACTAGCAGCAATTTTCTAGCCAGTGAAGCCCTTATTGTGAAAAACAATGATGACTGCATGTGTTGCCTTGCAGATAACCATGGTTAACAGAGGAAGTACAATGATTTCGAGCACCACCCTCCTTTTAAAGGTTCCAGTCTGTTATTCTATCTCAATCAGCATGACAGAGTGATCTCCTGCTTTGTCCTCATCAACACTCTCACCTGTGTTAAAGACAGAATCGCTGACCTGATATCAGCTAAGCTTTTTGTGGCAGGTCTGAACTGTTTTGTGTCTGCATTCTGCACTTTTACGCTGATTACAGTACAATAAATAATGCATTTTAAAGAGACAGCATGCTCCCTCCACAAATTCTCAACTGGATGTCACAGTGCTTCCTCAAACAATATCTCCAAATCTGAGTTTATCATCTTTCTTCCTGCCAATGTTCCTACCCCTCCCAACATTTCCCTCTCTGTTGATAACATCACTCTCTCTCCTGCCTCCCGCACCTGCTGCCTTGGAGTCACCCTTGACTATGCAATCTCCTTCTCACTGGACTTCCTGACTCCTAACTTTTCCATCTTCAATCCATCAAGAATGCTGTGGCTAGGCTTATTACCTCTCCGGTCGCTCCTCTCCCGATGCTCCTCTCCCTAATCCCTTCATCGACTTCCTGTCCATTTTAGAAAATAGTTCAAGCTCCTTACCTTCACTTGCAAAGCCTTCATCTACAAATCTACCCCATATAACTCTGACATTATAATAAGGTACACTCCCATCTAGCCACTCAAATCTGCCTCCAAGACCTCCGGTGCTGTCCCCACCTTTGCAAATCCTTATCCCGCCTCAACTGACTTTCCCAAAATCTATAATCCTTCAAACACTCCCTTAAAGCTCACCTCTTCATCTATCCTTTAACGTAATACATAAATAATAATAATAATAATAATAATAATAATAATAATAATAGTAGTAATAAAAAAAAATATAATAGTCAGATTGTTAGATAGCTTAGGATGGTTTCTACTACAACTGGTAGACCATGAGCATGGGGCCCCCGTGCCATAGAGAAAATCAGCCCCAGTGTTGCTAACACTGGGCATGTGCCTTTATGGTGTATGGTGTTAAAAAAGCAAACTTCCCCCACACCAAAGGCTACCTGGGCTAAGGAAGTAAATTACAAGATTTCAATCCCAAGAGTGGTAAACTTGCTCATTATACCCAAAAAGTAAAAAAAAAATCCTAAAAATTTTAACTGAATAACATTCTTGGCTCCCAAAAACCTTCATTTACCACATTATTATTTTTTAAAAATGTCTAATTTTATAATCTGATGTAGTACAAAAGAAAAAAAAAATGCAAAGCGAAAAATCCTCGAACAAAACTGACCCATCCACACACTACCAACAGGTAGGCCACTTCTTGGGCCCCAACCCCAGAGGCATGCTTGTAAATCTTTGGCAAAAGCCTAGGCTGTGCATGCAGACTAGGAGGGGTGTTACTGAGTGGACTAATACGAAGCTATTGATGCTCTAAGAAACAAATAAGTCCCCAAGGCTTATTTGCCACACCTCTATTGCATAGGGTTGCAGACAGGGTTACATATTTGACTCCCAGGCTGAACTCACAAAGATGGTCCAATGAGGTTATTAGATTAAAGGTAAGTGTTTATGGTATTTATACCTGTACTGTGCTGCTACGTGTGTGACTGATGCTGAACAAGTCAGCCAGTAGAATGAGAGCTGGACTGTGATAGTTAGCATTAGGGTCACAGAGAGGTGTAAGCAACTTGGTATTGCTTACTGGTGTCATCCTGACAAGAATGTATGCTGCTATTGTGATGTGAACAATAAAGCACCATTTCATTTCAAGCAAGAAGCTGTTTCTGTCTGATGTCTGCGGGGTGTTAGTGTCACAAGTTGTCAGAAGTTCTACACGAGAAATTAGTGCCTAGGTGCTTTATTTTCTTTTGGTATGGTCATTTAATCCCCCTGATTATGCTAATACTAGCCTAGGGTACGAGTACTAGTGTCGGTAGTACTTTTTTAGGTGGGGAGGGGCAGAAGGTACACTGTTTAAAAAAATATTTTTATATATTCACATTTACACGGAGGTCATCCATCATCAAGTTGATGATTATGATTGTCGTCTCTCTACCGCATGTTTAAAGCGTAGCATACACTTTAAGCTCTGCATACTACATAAAACGTGCATTGTTTTCGAACTCGGTTTACGTCCAACTCTCAATGAATCCCCTGAGTATATGAAAATACTCTTGTAATAGAATTATACCTACTTTTTATGACTGTGCTGGTAAACCTGTTTGCAGAACTCACCATTCAGAGACACAAATGGGAGAGATACATTATGTTTTTGGGAATCTGGAATGATCTCAAAACCAAAAACAGAGAGCGGGAGTAAAGGTGACAGATATTTTTGGAGGTATATGCTTTCTCTTGTACTTGGCACAATTAGGCAAAGTGTTACACTGCCTTTAACTAGGTGAAGCTTAGTGCAGAATAAAAATGTAGCTAGACTTGGGAAATTAAAATCTAAAGCATAGGAACAGTGGATGAGGCAGAGGTTTTATAAGCCAATTTGTTTCTGTATGATTATGGAAATTTTAAGTTTTGGTCTAATTTATCAACTGCCTAACGCAGGAGATGTTACCTGAGCTGACTATCAGTCCAGTACATCTTACCATCCAGTGTGTTTAAAGATTCAAACAACATTAAACAGATTAAAAAAAAAGGTCCACAACTGTACCCAATTAAATGCTGAGTGGAAATAGCTGCATAGTAGGAAGCAAGCAGTCTGTCAGATATGGGTCAATCCAATGAGAACTACTATGCAGAAATATATAGCACAACCTGTTGCATACCTGTCTCCCTGGCAACTGGGGAATCTTTAGGAGTTTTCAATTAACATATCTCTATTTCCCTGGCAACCATTTTACTGGCATCTATAGTGCCCTTGATCTTCTATAACCATGAAAGGATTGCAATACAAAAATAGAATGCAGAATTAACTGCTACCCATCTGCTCCACAATGTTTACCTCAACACCATTATAAACTTCCTACATATAAACTGCTAATAATACCGCCGCTCTACTCCTATAGCTTCTGGTATCTCAGGATCACCATAGCAGCGCTGGTTAGTTAACTAAAGTATTTTTTTCTTTTCTTAAAATAAAATTATTGTTCTTTTTTCACATTTTAAAACTTTATTATTGATATTTGAATTAAATCTGGAACTGGAAACTAAAGTCCAGGCTTCCAGTTCCAGTGCGCGTGTGCAAGCCGGCTCATGCATGCGCAGAGGGACCCTGCAACGGCCTGGCGAGTGGTAAGACTTCTCTTACAGCTTCCAGATAGTGTTGCCAGGGACCTGACATTTTAATGAAAATTGTGCGGACGATGATTTTTTATCACTGCAACAGGCAGTGATTGAAAATGGTCAATTAACTTTAGCTTCAACAAAATGGCAGCCACGATTGTTTTGACTTTTCGCTCTAGTGTATGGTTATCACTTATGTTTTGGCTCTAGTGTTTCTGTGACTTTAAGGAAATAGAAAATGCAGTAAAAGTGAGTTGTGATTGACCAGGAAACCTGGAATTTGAAAGTAGAAACACTGCTTGTGATATTCTGCAGTTTCTTGGCTGCTGAGAATGAGGTGTAGCACTAGAAGAATAACTGTTACACTAATTGTAATTTTGTTTATTTAATTCAATGTGAGGGTGAAATAAGTATTATTATTTTTTTAGAGTTATTTTACTTTACAACATATTATATTCATTTGGTAAAATGGTGAAGAGTGATTTATTGATTTATGTAAATGTTAATATCAATGTGGATTTTTTAATGTAAAGCTTACCTTACAACTCATTCTTTTGCTTCAACTTCTATTATTGCATTTATATGCATTGTACTATTGTTGTTATTATTATTGCGGCAAGTGTTTTTTTTCTTTTTTTTCCCTAAACCAGACGTATTAATACTGCGTTTGCCCCGATACTCTTATATATTCTCAAACATAACAACAAAGCTAATCACTCAATTAATATCAATAGCAACAGTGACACATGCAGACTGCCACAATTTTATATATCAATATAAATGTTCATAATAGATGTAATATCAAAACTCATTCCTACATGTGGAATGTTGTTCTCATAATGAAAGTTCTCAGGCAGGAGGGGGGGGGGGCTACATGCCTGTCAAGTGTCCCAAATTTCTTGGGACACACCTGGTTTTATATTTACTAAGCTGCTGGTTTGACAGAATGGAGATCCACTTTTACAAACCCGCAGTTTAGTAAGTACTCCCCTGGAGTCCACTGTGTCCAGGAACATCAGAGACAATACAACTCTCACATGATTACCACTTCTATTAGGGACTGGAGTCTCTCAGCTGACTTATTGTTGGCCGAGAGAGCTCCATTTCTGGCACTACAGTGAATTTCAACAGCCATTTGGAGTTCGCTGTAACACCATAAGTGTAGCCGGCTTAGCCAGTAACAACTAGAGTGCAAGGCTGTAAGCAGGGGCAGACTGGGCTGGGTGGCAGTTGGGTATCTGCCCTCCGGGCCGGTCCCATAGTGGACTACCTTTGGCTGGGTCTCTGGGTGACCCACATTTTTTTCCTTTAAAAAAGGCTGCTGAGTCGAGTCTTGCCCCAGGGCTGAAATTTGCCAGCCCTCCCCTGGCTGTAAGGCTCTTGTTACTGGCAGATGACTATCACTAGAAGCAGGGAGCAAATGAGAATTTTATACTGCTAGTGATCAGCAGAAGGTGGGGAGGAAAGCATATTACATGGAGTCCTCCATAAAAGGGCTCTTTTCATATATTAAGACCATATAGGGGTTTATTTTATATACTGGCTATCAGACCAAGGATCTATGTCTTTACAGAAGTGCAGTATAAAAATTGACATTACTAGGTTTTGAAAGAGAATCTCAGCTCATAAACTGAAAGTCTCCACGCACCATTTACTGTTGGTCAATGCTGTTCATCGATCTGGACTCTGCAAATAAAGCTGATTCAAAAGTCATGAATTTACCTAACAGAAGATTAAAAAGACGGATTTGTGTCTTTAATTTCTCTCTTACAGAGAATGTCAGTAGCCATCATGGAACTCAGAATGTAACAAACACTGACACCCATCATATAATAATATAGACAGTTATTGTCTTGATTTGAAGCTTTACTTAACAAGTATAAGGTGTGTTATTGTGCAACACAGATTATTCTACCTTTTCTACTAATTAATGGCTTAATGTTCAGTTTCAGCTGCTTAAAAAGTTTTGACCAGTTTATTTCTGAATAGAAAATGTAAAAATGTTTCTATCTGAACTGTTTCAAGTATAAAGTATACTGGAATTATAAGATTATTTGCAGAAATTCATAGTTATATTGCAAAGCTTCGATTTTCATATGCCTGAGATAACTGACTATATAATTGAAAATCCAGATTTCCTGTTATTTTTCCACTTGTGTATAATCTATATATGTAGAAAAGACTATTCACTTAAGTATCGGTAAATTGTCATTATATTATTATTCTCTTTGGTTAAATGCAGGTGAACTAATGTGTACCAAAAATGTAAAAAATCTACATTCTGTATTACTTTGGGATTCCAAAAGGTCGGGAGCAGCTGTAATGTTGCGTTGCCCACTCCCAGCTAAACAATGTTTAAAATAAACACATTGGGCGCTATACCCTCCCCTCGTTTGTTATTAGTAGTCACTATATTGTAAAATTTGATTTTCTGGTACTCAATATATCTCAAGTGAAAATGTTCTGTTGTTAGCAGCAATTGCACAGTCTTAATGGAAAGGAGTTTTTGTTGATGTTGCATATAGAAATGTAATTTTCACCAATGTGCTTTTCCAGGTTTAATGCCACAATTCAGTCTTTAGGAAAGTTCAAAACAGTCTCTTAGTCCATTCCAAACATTATCCTTTCACATCCACACTACTTATTTGCACAAATCAGGAGTTCACAATCCCATCTAAATACAAGTTACCTCACAAAAGCAAAAATTAGGATAATTATCTTACCCCAGGTCAGCTGGCTTTCAAGTCGAGAAAATGGTACTTACACTTGAGTTTTGTAGCTGATCCTCTCGTCACTCCTCAAAATTTCTACGCCTCTCTTCCGTCTGTGTGAGTATAAGTGTGCGTGCAGAATGTGACTAGGACTATAAATGCTTGGTTAAGAATGTTATGTGTTTTATTGAAACAATTATCATTCACATTCTGTGTACACAGTCACCACAACCGCCTGTACTTCCTTCTTGTGTTCTGCAACCACCTGTACTTCCTTCTTGTGTTCTACAACCACCTGTACTTCCTTCTTGCGTTATGCAACCACCTGTACTTCCTTCTTGTGTTCTATAACTACCTGTACTTCCTCCTTGTGTACTGCAACCACCTGTACTTCCTTCTTGTGTTCTGCAACCGCCTGTACTTCCTTCTTGTGTTCTGCAACCGCCTGTACTTCCTTCTTGTGTTCTGCAACTGCCTGTACTTCCTTCTTGTGTTCTGCAACCACCTGTACTTCTTTCTTGTGTTCCGCAACCGCCTGTACTTCTTTCTTGTGTTCCGCTGCCTGTACTACTTCCTTTCGTTCCGCATCCGCCTGTACTTCCTTCTTGTGTTCTGCAACCGCCTGTACTTCCATGTTCCGCATGGTCACTTCTGACTTAGTTGTAATTCGTAAAATGTACAATTTCACTTGAGACTTGAATTTTGCACCATCTCAGAGTGGTCTTCTCTGATGTTTACAAAGTGTTCCTTTGGAACTTTTTTCACCTCTTCCTACAACTAGGCATACTTCCAGGTTGCTGAGGAATCTCCCAAGATTGGACAGTCAAGCACCGTGAAATACACTCACCACCCTGGGACACCAATGTGCAAATGTGAATGGGGAACCTCAAACACGTAATGTTTGCTGATCATATCAAGAAAAAAATTTAAATAATATAAAATTTAAGCTCAACCAGGCACTATTTTTTAGTTTATGTTCAGATTTAAAAAACCTCAAGCCTGAATGGTAAACCTGGAAACAAGATGACAAGATGCAGCCCGGGGGGCGCACAGGCGGCCCGCGTCACATGACACGTGATGCGGCCGCATCATCAATGACGCGGCCGCATCATGTGTCATGTCACACAGCCGTCTGTGCGCTGAGGCGGGTGCGTCACATAACATTATTACCGGCGGCCGTCATGTGATGCGGCCGCCGGTAATAAGTAGGTTGTAGTGCAGCCGGGGGAGGGGGAGCTGGGCAGGTGGGCGGCCCTAACAATGGAAAAACTGAGCCGATGCCCCCCTGCCCCCCGGGCCAGCCCGCCCCTGCCTGGAAAGAGAACTGTGAAAGCAAGCTGCAATCTTCAAACCATAAAATTGAATGCACCTTATAAATGAGGCTGAAATTTTGAAATGTTAGGAAGCAACCTGTAAGAATGGTGCTTATTCAAGTCTCATCTTCAAGTAGTACAGTCTATTGCAGTGATATAATATGAAAGTTTGTTGGGACTGGTTTGCAGTCCCAATAACTAACCTTAAAGTAGGTGTTAAAGAAGCTTAAGTTTAAACACCAGGTGAAGGTCTGTGTTGAAAGTTTATTTCTGCTGTACCACATGGGTATTTGTGCCAAAACTGATATATAGTCTGAGGATGCAGGGGTGGAATAAGGTAATACCAGACCCCATAGCAAAATTTGGGGGAGGGTCCAGCAATGCCAGCACACACTTTGGAGGCACCTGCTCTGCTCTTCTGAGCTTCAATGTGCACGCGCTGACCACAGTGAATGTACAAGATAGCAGAGCGGGAGCACTCCTCACCTCCAGGGCCCCACAGTGACCACACCCCATGCAGTGGCAGTAGTGTAACAACTTTAGTGATATATTGTTTTAGGCCGTGCCCCACCAGGGACAGCAGCTGAGGTCACCGCAGGGAAGGTTGTGTAATGAGGCTGGTGTCTCAATTTACCGGGTGGGTGAAGCTTAGCCACACAAAAGCACTGGCTATAGCCTGAACGCATGAGGTACCTATGATGGAAACGGTCCCATCATGTAAGCCCACCAGCCCATTAGGAATAGGGGGAGTGCATGGTGGGTGCCATGGGGGCATGTTAAGGACCCCATAAGGAAGTGCCCAGAGCACAGTTTGTCAGGAGGCTCCAGGGGGGTGTTCCCCATAAATTGGAGGATGGCCCCAACATGTTGAACTGGCAGCAATAAGGGCCAGTGTAAAGCAAGATAAGAGGAATGCCTCATCAACCACTGAAGGCTAACAACAAAACAAACCAGCAGGGGCTTCCCACTTTCATAAAGGTTTTCAACACCAGACAGCAGACAGACGTTTGGCACCACAGGGTAAAAGACAAAGTGAAAGTCTGATAGCTCCTTCCAGCAGATATTTCTATGGAGAAGCCCCCAGAAAAGTGCCTCCATACTGAGAGAGGGGGTCACTGCATGGTGTAGTATGGATATTTGGGAGTGAGACTTGAATTGAGAATGGAGACTGCATGGCAGAGCAGTCTCTGGATGATGGGATAACCACTGAATATTGGGATGGATGTCTTGCAGGATCTGTGAGGTAAGACTCACCTGGTGCCTGCGATCGGGTGAGCCGAGAAGCCAGAGTGATGAGACCTGCAGTATGTGGCTGTGGAGCTACTGCTTCTAGCAATAGCGGCTGATATGTAACATGTTGATACTTCCTAAGAACTGTGCAGGAGCATGAGTAGATGGAGAAATAGCATTTCCATCTACTGAAGCATTGTGCTGAAGAAGACTGACGTTTTGTTGTGAATATTCTTGCAAACGCTATGATTGTTGTGCTGGAGGAAGAGAAATTAAATAAAATGCTTTTCTCCATGTATAAACTGAGATGTCCTGGTGCCCAATATAATTTGCACTTCACCACGATACTACACTAGTGTCCGTCCACATGTTGAACTGAGTTAAAACACCTGTGTATTTGGTATTTCTGGTCTAATTTGCCTGTACCCACCAGCTAGCTGGGGGGAAAAGAGGGCTTGATGTGTGTGCAAATCAGGCTGCCTGGGGGACACTTCACAGTTTCACCCCTGAGAGAATGCCCATATGCCGTTGGTCCCTACCATAACTTTCACATATTCTGGAAATCAGTCTGCATCCAAATGTCAGCAAGTAGGCAGGTGTGGCATGCATCTAAATCATAGAGCAAGCTACTGTTGTGGGAATAGAAAAAAGAACAGTGCATGTTAATGTCTGGTATCTATTCCCTTCTTGCTAATCATAGGGAATTTAATTTTAAAGAATGCAGTTATCATTAGGTGTTCGGGGACCTGTTTACATAGACATTTAGGTAAAACACTAAAGTTTTGAATTTTAAGAAAAACAGAATATTTACATAAAACAGCACGTTTGAGAGCTGCTATTTCATAAAGTGCTATAAAACAGCATAAAGCCAATTATAATCCATGTATTAAATAGGTTTCCTCCCAATGGAATCCCTAAAACAACAAGACCTGCTAATAACTTTTGGAATAATGAACAATTAGAAAAATATGGACGAATAAATGATTCCTGTTGAAAACATTCTTATTTCAAAATTAGCATGTGACACTTTCTGAGGGAGTTTGGTATTTTCTTAGTGTAAGAACTACACCTCTCAAACTCCCTTGTTGCCAAAGAGGATTCCATAAGGAGGGTTCATGGCAAAGGTGCTGACGAGATTTTCCAGTGAGAGAGTACTGAAAAGGTGAAGAGAGATCTGTGAGGCAGAACAGAGACAGAGGGGTATATTTATTAAGCTGCGGGTTTGAAAAAGTGGGGATGTTGCCTATAGCAACCAATCAGATTCTAGCTTTCATTTATTTAGTACCTTCTACAAAATGATAGCTAGAATCTGATTGGTTGCTATAGGCAACATCCCCACTTTTTCAAACCCGCAGCTTAGTAAATCTAGCCCAGAGTGTGTGAGAAACGGTCAGCTAGAAGAGAGCAGAGAATTATTAGAGAAGTCAATGAGTTACCGTCTGTTAAGAAATGAAGAGAACTGTACTGAGAGTGAGCCAGCGGGTAGATGAGTATATGGAAGAAAACTCACCTTCATAGCAAAGAAATCAAGTGAGGGCAGACAAGGGCTGGAGACAAAGATTGCTGTAAGGATACTAAGAGTAAATTACATAAATTGAGGAGGAACAGTAAATGTACACTGGCTTACGTTAAAAAAAAATTGCCAAAGAGCATTTTCACTAGGCATCTGATGCTGAGAACCTATTAGGGAACAGTGACTGAGAGCCCAAAATATTTTGAGGGATAGAAAGGTTGGCTAGTAATATTACAAATCCCAGTGAGCATCATATCACAGAGTTTACTAACATTACTGTCGGACATTTTGCATTTCAGCAGCCTTCAGTGGATAAGTAGAATTGGCACCGTGGGGAGTCAATCTCAGTTTGTCGCGTCATTAAGCTGTTTTGGAGACACTTGTGGGGCACAGTTAATCAGGCATAATCTGTGGCCAATGTTAATTCAGGAACTAGACCTGTTGAGACAAATTTAGATGCTAGGCCTGGCATCAGTAGGAGATAGCCGTGTGATTGTGAGACCGCACCCGGTCTGGTCCCATTTGATCACTTAATCCCTTGTGACCATTTTGTGGTGGTCTCTAATAGACCTGTGAGAACACGTTTATTGTGTCCATGCTCTCAAGAGTCGGGACCTCATTAAAGGTAGGCTTTTGGTATGTTATTTATTGTTTTGTCTGTTGCTCTGTGGATTGGCTGATTGGAACTGTGGGGATTGTAGAAAGAGTAGTACACTACACCTTGTGCTAGACATTAACATTGTGCGGCATACTGGTCACATAGAATATTGTTAGCATAGCGTTAGCACCAGGGTGCTGCTGTTGTACCATTGTTCTTGTAGTTAGCACTAGAGTGGGTGGTATATACTGTCTCTGTAGACAGCTCTGTTGGGGTGTTGCTGTATGTGGCCCCTTTTGATAGACACCATTTCTGGGAGTCACAGACAACCAACAAGAGGAGATAGTGACTGCACAATGAGTATCCCTGTTCGGTTCAGTCTTTCTCTTGGTCGGTCCCTCACCAGTAAACCAGTAAGTAAGATATTTGGGCTGGTGTCTTCTCTGTCGCAAATAGGGCCAAACCAAAATCAAGGTGTCAGCAATAAGAGTAGAGTGCAGGGTCTCTACTTCTGTTCAACACCTCGGACACCCCCATCTTTCAACTCTGTATTATTTCACCCTAATAATGGTCACTCTCTTAGACTGAAGCGGTGTGTGGAGGTTATGCTGAGAAGTCAGTAAGAATGGTAGGTGAACCGATTGTGATCAGGTAAGAATTCTGAGTGAGTCTGTTGTTTTCTGTAGGCCCCACAGAAAGCAGCAATTTCATTCAGCCAAGTGTGCTAAAATTGTCACGAGCCAAGTTAAATTAGTTTAATCTCTTTTATTGTGCCAACCACACTTACTGTGTATATAACAGCTGAAACACAAGACTGACTGAATTTATCACACTGCATTAGAGTTAAATTGTTAGGATTTGTATGAATGTGCTGTGAGAAGAGTGTGATTATAGCCGCTTCCCAGTACAAGAGAAAAAAGTTACATTTGTAGGCCTGATTGTGGGAGGTCTTCCATAAGCCAAAATCTGCTCACGTTTAGTTCAGACTAGTTATCCGAGGTACCTCAAGATAGAGGCAGTGTTAGGATAACACTGCAAGTGTACTTGAATAATAGGGAAATAAAACAAGTCAAGATTTGGGTGGAGGCACTGAAGCAATCTGGAAGGTGAGAGGTACATGACATTATACACACATGTACTTTCCCTTTGGGTTGGCTGAGAAAGGGGATATTACATATTTTTGACAGTGTTTGTTTTCTGCAAGCAAACTCAAGAATAGTGCTACAGGAAATTATATATACACAGACATCCATGTGAATGAAGAACAAACATCTTAACTTTAAGGGTCTTTTATGAATGAAAGTGAAAAACCTCAGCAGAAATGGTCTTGTGCACGGTTGCACCTACTTTTGCACAAGAAACATATGGATTTTCAGGCCAAGGTGGCAGCTTCTGTCTGAAGTCAATGGGTGGATCGAGGGCTTGCTTTTGCATTGAAGTCTAGAAATGTGATTTCATTTTGCAAAATGAGATTATTTAAATGAGATAAAGGAGAGGAAGAGCACATTTATAGGGGTAATCCATGGTTTACAGAAGGGTGACGAGGCTTTTCGGAGGTCTCGTCTGTGTAAATACAGTATAATGGGGCATACTTCATACTTGCCTATTTTCCTGGAATTTCTGGGAAGCTCTCAAACTCCGGGTAGGCCCCCTGTATTCCTGGGAAAGCCGGCCATCCTCCTGCATTCTGCCCCCTTCTTAGGGAAGTGAGCAGGATGGGGCCACCCATGTCAATTTGGCCAAAATTACATGATTCGCTACACCCTGCCCTCTCTGTACTTGTACTACACTAGAAAAAAAAAGTTGACATACTTTGCACCCTCCACTTCTGCAGCAAAGGATATTTCTATGCTTCTGTTTCATGTGATGTTATTGCTGTTTCCACCCTGTGCATTGTCTGAAACATTAGCCAGTCTTCACAATTAGGTGCAGATAGCTTTTATTATTTCCTTTTAAAGACCGTGAAATGGATGTTTACCTTGAAATATGGCAGGTGAACTAGTAGGTGCAATTGTGGGTCTGTACTTTCCAGTTGCAGATCGGCAACATTGGTACTCAAGTACCAATGTACTTAAGTGAATGAAAGGGTTGGTACTAAATTGCTAGTAGGTTGGAATTAAATGTGACATGATTACTATTTCCACCCTGCACATTTGCCAGAGCTTCATAAATAAAATAGAAAGAGTAATCCATGTTGTGAATAAATGGTCTATGACTAATTTATTAAAAATGGACCAGATCAATAAAAGTGAAACATATACATGCAAAAATA